>NC_135501.1:79008398-79352148 GCF_052857255.1 Amblyomma americanum | reverse complement strand
GAAGCACAGATATGAAAATGGTGATACACAGTTATTGCCATTTTGTGGCACGTGACCAATTTCTGTCTTTTAAAGGCACTGTACTAAAACGAAACTGAAGTGCACCGGAGCCGCTGGAAACCTTTTGTGTGAAGAAAAGGCATACTGACTGTGCTCATGACAATTTGATGATTGTATAAAATTCCACAATGACCATTTTACTACTTCTTTATGAACATGTACTCTCTAGTGTCACATAAGGTGTAATGACAGAACATGTCTCTAATTTTTCTTTGCACTTCAGTTTTGTTTCTATTTATATTTTGTATTTCTTAGCATGAACACCACAGGCCATACACTCCTGTATTACTTTGTATAAGGAAACAGTGGCCAGTCCAGCGTCTCTGCGTGTGGGCCCCTCGTTGAACACTACTCTAAGGCACTAAGTTGTGTGCCTTGGACTATATCAATAGCTCATGCGGTTCTAGCTGAAAAAATGTTAAGTAACGTTTCGTTCAATTTTGACTACAAGAACTTTACTAACTAGGCAGCATGTTGAGGACACATTAGATTTACTGCAGGTCAACCGGCATTAGTGCCTTGCTTGACAAGGGCATGGGCAAGAACTGCAATTAGAAAATTGCTTTTACCAGTAACTGCGAAGCCGCCGCGGTGACTGAGTGGTATGGCACTCGGCTGCTGGCCCGAAAGACGCGGATTCGATCCCAGCCGCGGCGGTCAAATTTCGATGAAGGCGAAATTCTTGAGGCCCGTGTACTGTGCGGTGTCAGTGCACTCTAAAGAACCCCAGGTGGTCGAAATTTCTGGAGCCCTTCATTACGGTGTCTCTCATAGCCTGAGTCGCTTTGGGACGTTAAACTCATATAAACCAAACCAGTCACTGCGTGTTGATTTTAACACTGGCAGTGCTCGTAATATTTTTATTTTCAGTATTTGCTACGACACATACTAATCTGCGATTTTCAAGGTGGATGTCAATTTTTTTTCAACAATTGTGCCTTACATGCGTACAAATACAATTATTATAATATTCTTGGCTGCAAATTTGGCTAAGAACTTTTATATGCGCGTTCTTTTTCCTTTAAGTGTACCTGAATTCAAGGTAGAGAAGGCAATGTATGACATCGTGAAGAGAATCCCAAAGGATGCAGTATTTCACAAGAGGACTGCCATTCCCATCTGGTCAACAGAAGCAGTGGTACTATGCAGTTCCAGTGGCAAGTGCTCAGGAGGTGACAGCGGAAGGCAAGGAAAAGGTTCTCCACAAGGCTAAGCATAGAGGGCTGGGATAGTCGGTTCTGGGAATAATTATGAGACATCATTCTAGCGCACAAAAATAATGTCCGGTGTCAGTGGTGTCTATCCTCTTCTTTCGTGTATTTTTGTGCGCTGGAGTGTGAAAAATGGATGCACTGAGAGGTAATTGCTAGCTTTAGCTGGATTTATCTCAGGGGCATATACTCACTCCATCAGTGTATGTTAGAATTACGACTCAGGTTTGTTAGTGGTTTATAATATGAAAGCGCCAAACAAAGGATAATGCCTAACTTTCAAGACGTGATCAAATAATTGTAAATGTTGTCTTCATGTGAAAGTTTATTTACAGGAGGTTAACTGATGGGTGCAGTTAGCTCGTGTTAGGAAAAAAGCAGCTTAAAAGCTAGGCTCTATGTGCAGTGCGGCAGTGCATGATCACTGAAATTACTCATAATGAACAACTTTTAGTAAATATATACTTCTCATGCCAAGGAAACAGAAGACGGATGGTACTTAGCAGTCATTTGCCCTGAAGCTTGGATTCTAGGTACTGAGGCCTAAGTGATGCTGATTCAGTATAGGCATTCGTGGGTGCCGCCACATTTGCCACCGTCCATGAATCCTCTGGTTGCCTCTACGTAACAACGAAAATTAGTATGTTATAACTTGGAGCCATCACTGAAAGCATTTTGCATGAAAATAAGCTTGAATTGAATGCTAGCTGGCCTATTGTTTAACTGTCAGACGCCATGATGGAAGTGACTGTTAGAGTCCATCATGTAGCCCATAATGAGCCCTGTTTGCCCTTACCTTCTCTGCTCTCTTGTCTAGCTGTTATGCATGCAGTTTTACATGTCACGTTCTAACTTCGCCTATTCCAGTTTACATGTAAAAAAATTATGGGTACTTTTTACTCAAGCATAGGTGTGCGTGAGCACTCTTTCGCTAGCTTTGCTGCATGCTTTGTAAAAATAGTTTGTAGCATTGAATATGACAAAGCACATCTTAGCCACTTTTTTCACACTTAGCAGGGACGACCCAGTGGGGCCTGTAGAGATGGCTCGAAGCGGTTGCAATACTTTGTTGCATACATGTTGGGAGGAATCATGCCACTTGTGAGTTATGTAATGTGTGGCAGTAAACATTGCTACTTTGGAACAGGCGCCGGTCTGCCATACAATGTCAGCGAAGCTTAACGAGCCCCACTTGGTATAAAGTAATTTCGAGCCCTGCACTGCAGTGTCCTGAAGCCATTATTGTTTTCTGCCTTGCTGTGAGAAGCGGCTCTTGCAAGTGATCTGCGTCTTAGAGCCAGTCAACTTGTTAAGCTTATTCACTTAACTCATAATCAACTCGGACATTTTTTATAACTGGAACCCTAACGCCTGGATGCACCAAAAGAAGTGCATCTCACTGGAAGACAGGGCGTGCTAGGCACTATAGTGGGCAATGCACAGTACGCAGAATCTAGTGTGGGTTTTGTATGTGTGCAAGTGTCTGCATGTACTCTGCAGTCAACTGCACCAGAGGCTCAGGATGTGTATAGCAAGCTATACCTCAACAAAACTCATGTGCGCTCAGGCAGCTTTGGTTTTAATACATTCAGCAGGAAAAATAATCTGGCAGCTTTTTTTGCACATCTCTTGGGGTTTTACCAGTGCCAGAGTTCATCGCATCTTTTTGAGGTTTCCTTTCGAATCATTAACATTCCACCCTTGTCATTTTGTATGCGGCATTCAGCTGAAAATAAATTTCAGCAGTCCGATTTTTATGCTTTGCTGCCACTTTTTGGAAGTAATGAAGAGGAATGGTCTTCTAAATAAATGCAGCCAGCCATGCAGTGCTTTACAGTTCTGCACCCTGTGCGCATAAAGTCTCAATACATGGATTTTGTCACCCTGAAATGTACTTGCATCAAATATTTTTTTTAGTCGAACTACGTCTTATCTTCATTTTGTGCCCATCTTTGTGGGCATCTTGTAATCATTTCTCTAATTCCTTAAATTCTCTGACTTTTGATTTCTGCAACAGTAGAATTTCCATATCAATTTATTTCATTATTTCTCTATGCTACCAAGTATTAGTATCTCTGAGCCTGGTAATGAATCAAATTACCGGAGATGCTAGAGTGCTGTTGATTGTCTCAGAAAGCCTGACTGTGTTAGGACTGTCATGCTCAATATCAGCAGCAATGCCAAAATATGATAGGAATTCAGATTATGATGCAGGCGTACCCAACTGTGTTGTAAATATATGCAGTTAGGTATGAATACAAAAGAAAAACAGAACGCAATAATTCACATTTTCATTCACACAGCATGATGATGAACAGGGGCTAGGGAGGAGGCACCTCAAAGTGTTTTTCGGCGTCTTCCCCCTTGTCCGTGTTCATCATTGTACTGTGTGAACGAAAGTGTGAAATACTTGGTCATCCAGACACTCATTTCAAGCAAATTAATGCAAGTGGGGTGCTTTATGTGAGTAGCATTGATTTACTATAAAGCAGAAGACAGTTGATTTACTGCAGAGGCATTGGAAGTCGTATTGAATGTGTACTCTATGTTTGCACCACTAAGCTAAATTTAATATCAGTATTTGCTGGTTGTCTTTGCACTGTGATTATTATAGTGTATTTCACACAAATTCGTGATTTTGCTCTCTTGTTCTTCAAGCATTGTAGCTACACAGCTGGAGTCAAGCTGCTATCAGGGAAATTCAACCTATTCGACTTTGTAAGAAAAGATGCACGCTATGATGCTAGGGTCCTCCATCTTGACTATACTGCCAATTTTGTCTACCAGTGAAGCTATGGATGCTTTTGTGAAAATGTGAGCATTTTTTTCTTTCTTTACGACATGTGCTTGCTCTAAGTCTTCGGCAAGAACAGAAATGATGTGGTTATGTGCATGCTCCAGTGTACAATCATGTGAAAAATTATGAGGCTGCGAGTGTGTGCCACACTATGCCTAACTGCGTGCATGTGCCATCTGATGAAATGCTCGTGCCATCAAGGCCGGCGCAGCGAGATTGATGGATGTTAGTGCACCTTACTCGACATCAGGAGTGCTTGCCGTTTTACACCATTTGGCGTGCATTCTCGTTGATCTCTTAATTTTTCTCGCGATAGTATGTCCGAACTCACAGTATCTCATTCAAGACATTCTACGGTATTCCAACCACACCAAATCGAATGGTACACTGACCACACCAGGAAACACTAAACCAAAGCACACCAGAGCCGGTATCAGACAACAGGGCCACAGCACAGAACACCAGACCAGAACACACTAAAGCACACCACAATACGCCACATCAGGACCCGTGTCTGAAAATCCTGGTCTGGTCGGAAACACAGACACGGTCACACCAGAACCCATGTCTAAAAGAGCCAGTTTGGTGTAAACACCAGAAACGGGCTGGTGTTTTTTTTCAACTGGGTATATGGCATTTCTTTCAATTGTGCCTATGAACTACTGGCAACGTATTGATTCCTTTGAATATAATTTTGATGCATAGTGTTTTGTTCAGCTGTAGTTTAATTTGAGCCCACTACATATGATGAGTCCACTTCAGATTAAGTTGGGACTTCGAAATTGCCTCATGTCGCATTTGGATTTGTAGACCTGAAAGCTTCATTTTGTACAAGTGTATTTGAAAGAGGATTTGCTGCTTATAATATCTAGCCTAGTACAAGAAATTAGCACAAGCATTATTCTTGCTGTTCATAGTGGCAGCTGACGGTTATGTTCTTACATCACTCATTTAGCTCCACACTACAAATTTGCCATGGTTCAAGGTGGCCTTAAAATAATGACTTCACTTTTTCGCCCTTATCTCATTGTTTGGGAAGCGTATGCCATTGAGTCATGCATAAAAGGAAGTTAATATGATGATACAAAGATGGGCGTTTAGAAGACAACAGAGAATTCTGTTATCATTAAGCCGAGTCACACCACTGTGATCATAGGTCTGTTTGAGCCCTCTGTATTATCCTGTTCTACATCCTTCTGATTTTTTGCTGACTTGCACATGGTTCCTCGAAGAGGAAGTTTTATGAATGGTTCAATGTATCGTTTTCATGGCATAGTTCACTTTGTATAATCTGTATAATCTATTTCAGATCAAAAAGCTAGCACTCATTGGGGGTGAGCCAGCTGATAGGCCACAAAACTCATTGTGAAGACTAGTGAAGACTCCTGTGGCCCTTATGTACACATTGAAGGGCGGAGCGAAAAGAGGCATTTAAGAACCTACTGCTGTACAGCGAAATTGTTGGTGAGTACATGCGAATCTTCTGAAGGTTATAGACACTTTGTGAACACACCATCTAATTGCAGGAAAAAGCTACTTTAAATCTACCTGGTGTGGTCTTCAGCACTTCCGTTATCAATTACTGAGTAGTCATCCAAATTTAAAGGACTATAGTTACCAAATTTTTACTTGTGCGTTTCTTCTTTCAAACCGTGCGTTAGACATTTTATGCATGCACGACCACTAAATAATTTATTATATATTTTCATAGCGGTGGTTCAAAAGTTCAAACACACACGGAACAAGAGACGAGACGCACAAACCAGCACTGATCTTACAACTGATTTTTAATTAGCAAAAACACGTCACATATATACGCAAGGAAACACTGCGCACATGTGTGAAGTCAACAAGACTCCTAGTGCTAGTAAAAGGTAAAAACTGCTTTAAAAGCATGTGTATATCTGCAGAACCGCTACCCACTATGTAGCATATTGATTTCTAGAAGCGATAATGTAACAGATGGCGTACTCACACACCCATTATTATTTCTGATAATATGAAATGCCTCAGCTACTTCTCTAGTGCGCTGGTCAGAGTGAGTGAACAAGACATCAGTATCCTCAGAAAAATGGCGTACATTTGCACGTGAAACAATGCTTAGCTTGGTTAGTTTATTTCTTAAAGAATTAGCGTTCTCTATGAGCCGCACGTTAACGCAGTGGCCAATCTGGACTATGTAGGTAAGGCCACAGGACTATGGGATTTGATACACTACCCCAGTCTTGCAGAGAACATATCTATTTTCATGATTTATGTGGCAAGCATTTCTTCTGCGCCCTTCATGCTTACTTTGAACTGCCGCCCCCACTCTTTCTAGCTTGGTACGTGCACGGAACAGAACCTTTATCCTATGCTTGCTCCCCACAGTTTTTAATCCGGTGCGAAAGCGTGTGGACATATGGCATAACCACTACCTTTCTTCTCCTTTCTTCCGAACCCTTTTCCAGCTCCGAGGTATTTGCAGACGAATTCAGCTCATGGAGGACTTCGTCTGCGCTCGAAACGAGAACTGAGTCCCTGAAACCAGCTTCCCGACATCTGTCTATTTGGGCTAAGAGAGTGGGCATCATTTTATGATAAGATTTCTTTACTGCCATGCCTAAGCATCCCGTAACAATGTCACTTTTTACAAGCTTTGAATGAAAGGGCCAGTAATTCAAAAGGGGCTTTTCACTTCTAGGGGAATACTGCCAACAGACATGGATGGGTTCGAAAGAGAATTTTAAATCAAGGAATTGCAAGACTTTTTCTTGAGGGTCTTCATGTGTGAACTTCAGCCCCGACCCATTATGTGCAAAAACATGAAGAACGTTTGACACAAATTCGGAATTCACTGACCTAGCCAGCACCAGGTCATCGTCCACATAACCGAAAATGCGTATGTAATAACAATTTAGATCAGTCTCAGCTTTCATATCAACCCGACTTAGATAAATGTTACTGAGAATGGGAGCTACCTTGGCACCTATGCGCACCCGATTTTTGCATAAAAGGTCGACCATCTCACTCAACAAGCGTGTTACTCAGATAGTAAGATAACAGTTCAAGAAAGGAACCTGATGTGATTCCACACTTATTTTGGAGCACGCATTCATTGTTTTCTTCCGTAATACATTGCTGAACATACTGGATTAGTTCAAAGTGTGGAACAGAATAAAACAAATCAACCACATCTATGCTTACGCCATCACATAGTGAAGGGCTCTCATTTCGGAGGAAATCAGCTACTGCCTCAGATTTAGGTACGAGAAAAGGATCCTTTACGCGAAGTAACGACAAATGTTTGCAAAGATAGGTAGACACAACCAACTGCCAAGAATTGTGCTCAGAGACGATTGCGCGGAAAGGAACGTTAGGCTTGTGCGTCTTAGCACTAAGAAAATTTCCAGCGCCGAGTGTTCAGAGAAGGCGATGACTTTACTTCGGAAGTTTTAAGTATGATGGTATAGCAAAGAAAGGGAAGGAAGCTGAACAATCGGTGCTAGAAATTTTCTTTAGTGCTAAGATGCACAAGCCTAAAGTTCCTTTCCGGGCAAGCGTCTCTGAGCACAATTCTTGGCAGTTGTTTGTGTCTACCGATCTTCGCAAACATTTGTTGTCACTTCACGTAAAGGATCCGCTTCTCGCACCGAATTCTGAGGCAGTAGCGAATTTCCTCCGAAATGAGAGCCGGGCACTATGTGATGGTTTTAGCGTAGATGTGGTTGATTTGTTTTATTCTCTTGCACACTTTGAACTAATCCAGTATGTTCAGCATTGTATTACGGATGACTGCGATGAATGCATGTTCCAAAATGAGTGTGGAATCACAACAGGATCCTTATTAACTGTTATCTTACTACCTGAGTAACACGTTGTTGAGTGGGATGGCCGTCTTTATTTGCAAAAGTCAGTTGTGTGCATAGATGCCAAGGTAGCTCCCATTCTCAGTAACATTTATCTAAGCAGGGTTGATATGAAAGTTGAAACTGATCTAGCCGGTTATTGCATACGCATTTTCTGGTATGTGGATGATTACCTGGTGCTGGCTAGGTCCGTGAATCCCGAATTTGTGTCAAATGTTCATATTTTGCACGTAATGGGTCAGGGATGAGGTTCACACACGAAGTCTCTCAAGAAAGAGTCTTGCAATTCCTTGATTTAATATTCTCTTTCGATCCCAACCATGTCTGTTGGCAGTATTCCCCTAGAAGTGAAAAGTCCCTTTTGAATTACAGGTCCTTTCATTCAAAGCTTGCAAAAATTGGCATCGTTACGGTATGCTTAGGCATGACAGTAAAGAAATTTTTTCATAAAATGATGTCCAGTCTCTTAGCCCAAATAGACAGATGTAGGGAAGCTGGTTTCTGGAACTCAGTTCTCGTTTCAAGTGCAGACAAAGTCCTCCATGAGCTGAAATCGTCTGCAAGTACCTCCGGGCTGGAAAAGGGTTCGGAAGAAGGGAGAAGAAAGGTAGTGGTTATGCCATATGTCCACACGCTGTCGCACAGGATTAAAAAGAGTGGGAAGCAAGCATGGGGTAAAGGTTCTGCTCCCTGCCCCTAACAAGCTAGAAAGAGTGGGGGCGGCATTTCAAAGAAAGCATAAAGGGCGCAGAAGAAATACTTGCAACATAAATCATGAAAATAAATATGTTCCCTGTAAAACTGGCGTAGCGTATCAAATCCCTCAGCCCTGTGGACTTACCTACACAGGTCAAATTGGCCGCTGCGTTAACGTGCGGCTCATGGAGCACGCTAATTCTTTAAGAAAGAAACTAACCTAGCTAAGCATTGTTTCACGTGCAAATGTACGCCATTTTTGGACGATACTGATGTCTTGTTCGCTCATTCTGAACAGCGCACTAGAAAATTACCTGAGGCGTTTCATATCAGAAAAAGTTATGGGTGCGTGAGTATGCCATCTGTTACATTATCGCTTCGAGAAATCAATATGCTACTTAGTGGGTAGTGGTTTTGCAGATATTCATGTGCTTTTAAAGCAGTTTTTTCCTTGTACTAGCACTAGGAGTCTTGTTGACACTGCCCATGTGCGCTGTTTTTTCGTGTGTGTTTGTATATATGACGTGCTTCTTCCTAATAAAAAAATTTGTAGTAAGTTCAGCGCTGGTTTGTGTGTCGTCTCTTACATTGTCTGTGTGTGTTTGCGCTTTTGAACCACCACTATGCACCAACACCAGCTAGCGCGATGTGAAGTTTTTCTGCAATTTAAATTCTTCTTGACGCTGTTTCGGTTTCATCAGTCGAACGATGACTGTGACGTGTAGTTGGTGTTTAATTCACATGAGGCATAAAAAATCGGTTATATTATTGCCGACAGGTCATTTTTTGTCATTCCAGATCTTGGAAGAGGCAGGAATAAATGTTGTAGTCAATTAAAGCTACATATTAGCGATTGTAATAGTTTTTCTAGTTACATCATGTGACCAAAACAACAACTTGACGACAGTCGGTGTTCGGTCTATGAAACCAAAACAGTATGAGAGAAGAAATTCGATTATAAATTATTTAGCGGGGTTGTAGGCAAGTACTATCTGGTAATCCATGCATTTTATTATCTAACGCATCATTTGACAAAAGAAAACACGCAAAAAATTTAGGTGTCTATAGTCCTTTAATGGCTCATACACCTTTGGGTTATTCTTATTATGGATATTTGTGTTTTTTATGGTTACGCCTGATCAAAACGCACGACCGAAATTCCTGTCGCGCGACAAAATTTTGTGTGGCAAGACAAGCTTTCTTGTCGTGCTGTGTGTCGCGCGACAAAGGATCGTGTCGTGGCTTCTGTAGCGCGACAAAAACCTCTGCAGAGCGGTTTGTCGCAAGACAGACATTTCTGCTGCCGCGTGTCGTGCGACAAAGGTATCTGTCGCAGGCTATGTCGCGCGACAGGTACTGTCGTGCGACAGAGAGAGTCGTGCCGCACGACACAGAGCTGCGCGCCTCGACAGAGCTACCTATCGTGGGGTCACCCGCGCGACAGAAGTGCCTGTCGTGGGTTCTGTCGCGCGGCAAGACTTTGTCGCGCGACAGAGCCCTCGACAGGCACTTTTGTCGCGCCAACGACAGGCAACAGCGCCGCCTGTTGTGGGTTCAGTGGCGCGACAGACTTGTAGGATGCCTCTTTTAGCGCGACAGAGGTGTCTGCCGCGGGTTCTGTCGCGCGACAGATTCCTGCCGTGGGTTCTGTCGCGGCGCGACAGATTCCTGTCGAGGGACTGTACTGCTTTGCTGCAGATTTGTCACAATGCTGTCACTGCGGATTCAGAGCTCAAACTCATCATTGATGACGTTCAAAAAGTTTTGTACTACAGAAATAAATTGTTTAAAATATTCATATATGTAAATGGGTGTAAAAATCCCATGCTGCTAACTCAGTCTTTGAAGGAACAGCAGTTTACAATTGGTTGTGAGACACTGGAAGTGGTAAGGGAATAAGTCTATTTTGGGCTGGTATAACTGCAGATCTGGACCATAAATGAGTGTGAATTTAAAAAACGAGAATGGGGCATGTTTGACAGGTATATACTCAGATAAATTTAGCTTGTTTATAACAATATCCCTCACGAGAAATATTTTATAGCTAGCTGTACGTTCCTACCGGTGCTCACCTGTGGGGCAGAAACATGGAGGCTGATCAAAAGGGTCCAACCAACTTAACTTGAGAACAATACAGAGAGCTGCATGGAAAGAAAAATAATGTGTATAATGATAAAGGACAGGATGACAACAGAGTGAATCAGAGAACAAATGTGGGTAATTGACAGCCTAGTGGAAATCTAGAGGAAATAGGCTTGAGGCATGTGATGCGAAGGAAAGATGACATATGGTCATTAAGTGTAACGGATTCGGTTATAAGAGAAGGCAAGTGTATTTAGCAGAAAGTTCGGTGGGTGGGTTATATTAAGAATCGTGCGGAGAAAGATAGCTGTGGCTGGCACAGGATGAGGTTAAGTGGAGAGATATATGGGAGAGGCCTTCGTCCTGCAGCAGGCATATACGCAACATACATGTTACCATCAGGACTATAGTGTTTCATTGTAATATTTCAGTGAATCGATCCGCCATATGATCAAGGTTTTACAGAGGATCCGCAAAGTGCTGCATTCAATGGCTAGGTTTAAGTACGCAATGGGCCTTTAGGTGCCAATTTTATATTCCTTAGCCCATTCCCTATGGCTGACAAATAACTGGCACCCTTGAAGAGCATGACGATGTTCCTTGAAAATGCATCTCATTTATGAGCAGTGGGACTGTCATTGTCATGCCTTTCTGCCACTGACGCTCTCTACAGCATCGAATTGGTAACTGGTCCACACAATTCAAAATCAGTGCCCTCCAAATTGTGCTTATATTTTGGCACACAAAGCTCTGCACTAAGCAGCACTGAGATACTGTTGTTGGAGCTGCATGACTATTATATCTCCAGGAAAAGTGGCCAGTCTTCCCCAAGTGAGTTGCATAGCCAGGCATGACTGCTCATTGCAGGCCACCTTGCAGTTGTGCATTCTAGCACCAGATCAGTATTGTTGGGACAGCAAGTAGGCACAGAAATTATTTATTGTCAGGGCCTTATAACAACACAGAAAATCCAAATCCAAACAAAAACTGTGTTTGTTATAGTTATATTTCACCTATCAAATTCAATTGTTGTCCTAAGTGATGGCACAAAATAGTCACAGAAAAACAAGGAAACCGTGGTGAACTTACTAACAATGCTTGGTGATTACACATGGCAAAAAATACGTACAGGGCAGCACTCATGCATTCCTGTACTGGGGTAGTATAGGTGTAGAACATGACATCACAACTTTTGCGGTATAATTACTTCAAAACCACAACTGTAATCTACAAATTATGCATGCGGCAAAATGCCATATGCATATGACAATATGTATGCACTGCCAAAGAAGAAAACATATTTCAGAAACACAAACTAATTGCACAGTAATAACACAAAATGCTGGTTACATGTGCGGTAACTACACCTGAGGTAAACTAAACACATTTTCAGGTAACAAAGAGGAAAAATTGATGGCAGCATGTCCTTGCTAAGAACTTGTTGGAGCCAGCAATGGTTTCTAAGGAGTCTGCAGAAAGGCCAGGGGGCAAACAGGCAGGAGACAGGGCCACAAATGGAGGAATCAGATGGATCCTTGCGATATGGAACTTCATGTAAATGAGACCTCTGAGCAAAAGAGCAATGCATACACACTAGAAACAGCTGGCTTGTAGAAACTGCACTAGCTGGTTCGAAGTTTTCCTTGGCCAGTGCAACCATATCTCTTTGCATGAATGACAAAGACAAAGATGAAGCAGAATATGAAAAGCATAGAGAGGCAATTCTGAGTTCTGCGTCACCAAGAGCAGCACAGCCATAACTTTAGTGGCTTCTTTTGTGGTTAAGAGTAGCACTGAAAGTAGGTTCTGACTCTGTTACATATCACTTTAGGTGGGGTTACTTCTGTGCCTGGCAATTAGCTATTAATGACCCTCGCTGATCAAGCACCTCATGCACAAAGATAGGTCTTGTGAATGGTCTAGCTTATAACATCAAGGTCTTTACCCCATATCTGGCCCCATTACTCACCAATGTTCTGCTATTCTACACCAGCAAGGACTGACTGTACAGCTGTGTGCTGAATCATTGTCATGTCTGTGTGAGCGGCTTGCACTGAGCAACAGCATGAAACAGAAACACTACTTTGGCAGGTGCAATCTCTTGCATTCGATCATATCAGGCATAGTATGCAAAATATATGGCAAACTATGCTGGGTACCAAGGCCAGAGCAGTAGCCAAATGGTTTAAGTATCCATCTTGAATGTGACAGGTGCATGGTTTGATCCCCTATGGCCTTCAGTACGGACCGGCATAAGATGCGAGGCACGTATACCACAGCAGTGGAAAAGTGGTTTAAACATCTGCCTTATAAGCAAGAGCTAGGTGTGCAGCTCAATCCCTACTGACAATGAGTACACATTGGTATAAGCTGACTGCTGATGGAAAAGCAATGGGTCTACTCCTGGTCTGGTGATCTGCTCTTCAGGGGTGAAATGCTCGGAAAATGAATCTTCGACGCCAACTTGCGCTATGGCACTCTTTGGCCAAGACGCCCTTGCGCTATAGGAAAACATCATCGTCATCATGACAAGCAGCTCCAGCCGAGCACATTTTCTTAACCAAAAGCACCCCTATTCACTTATTTAAATTGGCTGCCCCGATGGCTCAGTGGTTATGATCCTCGGCTGCTGAACCTAAAGACATGGATTTGATCCGAGCCACAGCAGTTGCATTTTGATGGAGGAAAAATGCTTCAGGCCAGTGTACTGTGCAATCTCTGTGCACGTCAAAGAACCCTAAATGGTTGAAATTTCCAGAGCCCTCCACTATGGCATCCTTTCTAGAATAAGTCGCTTAGGGACATTAAACAGCACAGAACCAAACCGCAAAACCTATTTAAATAGAAAAAAAGGTCTAGGTAAAAATATGTCACAATTATTAAACCTTCACATAGCATGTAGTTGTGTGTGCCGATTTCAAATATGCCATTTAACCTGATGTAAACGAAGTCCTAGTGAACGCATATGTTACGTAAACTTTTTGTCACAAGCTTTGAAGAAATTCTGCTGCAAGGATTTTGCTAAAATGCATGGCACTGGCTTCCCCTGACAACATGGAATGCAGCAAGAGAAAAATTAATACTGCATAATACAAATTGAGCTCTAAAGTTTTTAAATTTGTTGCTATTTAAACAGCATATTTGTAATTATCATTCAAAATACATGTTCTTTTAAGGCTTCAAAATTGTGACTCCAGTAATAGAATTTTTTAGGCCTCTTTTCTCCATTTAAAGTTGGCAGTAACAAGGTACTGAAATCCTTCTTTCACTCAATCTATGTTGTGATTGTTTACAATATCGCAAACATAAGAAACATTCTCCATTTCAAGCAACACACACTGGCAGCAACATCATCAGATGAGCACAGACAGAGATTTCGACTCGCAGGAGCACGCTTACAGGGGTGCATGAACGTGACATTTCGGCAGACTGGCTGGCAGATTACCAACTCTTGGCACACGAGTGCAACCTTTCGGCCATTTATGTTGAAAGAGCAGATGTCTATCACAAGGCAGTAAATAATAATAATAATAATAAATTTATTTCTGCCTCAAAGGTATCTGGACAGAGGAGCTGCAGAAAAATCTGTAAAAATACAGCTTGACCAAGCCGCAACCCCCATTTTTACAGGCAACATCAGAAGACAAACAAAGAACGACTCAACTTCAGGTGTCGTATAAAACGAAACAAAAGAACAAAAATGTAATGCTATACATCGCAAGTGCACTTCAAGCGTACTGAGTCAACACAGGGATAAAAAGATTGTTATTACATATCACACTCTCATACATAAAATATGAGATATAGAAGCAAAGACTTATTTTGGCACAGCTGAGGACGAAAATTGTTCGTAGCTACCTTCTATACACATCCTACGCAATGCCTTATGAGTACAGGTGAATAAGTCAAAATGTGCAGATGTATAAGCGTTCAGAAGGGAAGGGAGTGTGAATTGCAAACGTTCTTGCCCGGAGATTAGGCGTGCTGTTGGCACCATCCATTGTTCGGGTTGTCTGAAAGGGTAATTTGTGGTTTTCTCTTGCAAGTTTGCCAATCGTCGAATATGGTTGGTACCATTTTTATTTCTGTTTTGTAACAAATGCTCAACCGGTATCGATATAATTCATAGATTTGGACCACACCGGCTGCAAGAAAGAGACCTTTGCTGGGTGACCCATAGCTAACATTGAAGGCGTAGCGAAGGGCCTTTTCTGCAACATGTGTATTTTGCGAAGACAAGAATGTGTTGCAGTTCCCCATACAAGATGACAATAATTTACGTGAGAATAAAAAAGTGCTTTATAAAGAGTTAGTTTGAGTGACGTCGGAAGAATGTGCCGTGTGCAACCAATCATGCCCACTACTCTAGCCAGTTGTTTGACAACGTGAGCTACATGGTGTTCCCATGACATGGTTGAAGAAAATATAACTCCAAGGCATTTAAAATAATTAACTATTTTTATAGGTCGAGAATTATATAGAATATAATTGTGAATAGAAACCGGCTTATTTTTCGGGCGAAATATTACGGCTTTTGTCTTCTTTTCATTCACGCGCATATCATTAGATTTCGACCATTTTTCCAGCGTGACCATTGTTGTATTGCAAGACACTATTAGATCCTGAATGTTTTTGCCAGCAAAACAATACTCGTGTCGTCAGCGTATATGATGAATTTGGCATTTTTGTTAATGTTGACAATGTCATTAAGGAATATATTGAGAAGAAGTGGGCCTAACACGCTGCCTTGAGGGACGCCAGAAAATATAGGTTTTACCTCTGAAAGTACATTATGTAAGCTAACTGCTTGTTTTCTTTGCGAAAGATATGATTTTATTAACAGTGCAGCCTGGCCTCGGATACCATAGTACCATAACTTCTTTAGGAGTAATTCATGATTCACCAAGTCAAATGCCTTTGAAAAATCTACAAATATACCTATTACGAAAGCTCTGTTATCAAACTGGGAGAGAATATATTCCTTTTGATGTAGAAGTGCTAGTTCAGTTGATTTATTTTTGCAAAAACCGAACTGACACGGAGTGAGCAAATTACATTGGTCAATAAATTTAGTGAACCTGGAGTGCATAACTTTTTCTAATGCTTTAGAAAAAACGGGAAGTATGGATACAGGTCTATAATTACCTATGTCATTTTGGTCGCAATTTTTAAATAGAACGGTTACTTTGGCGGTCTGCATTTTTTCTGGAAAGGAAGATGTAGTTAGGCAGAGGGAAAATATGTGCGTAACTGCGGGGGCTACAGCATCAGCAACATATTTTACTGGTCCTATCTGAAGGTCATCAATGTCTCGGCATCTGCTATTCTTTTGGCCTAATAATACTGACACAACTTCCTCTCTTGTAACAGGTTCTAGAAACATTGTTTTATCGTTACAACAGTTTATGTACTCACATGCATATGGACGCGATCCATAGGTTGGCATTTGCGTAAAAAAATCATTAAAAGCATAAGCCAACTCAGTTCCAGTTAAATCATTGTCATTAATCTTGAACCTTTGTACGCTGGCATGGGGTTGGTTGCGTTGCAACAAAGAGTTTAGACGGGACCAAAGTAGGTCATGACGACCACTTTTAATGTCCAAAAATACAGAGCAATAGTCCTTTCGAGCTGATCGTAATTTCTTTGTTAATTTATTACGGAACTGCTTGAACGCCTTCAGATTATCAGCCGTGCGTGTCATCAGAAACGTTCTATATAACTTATCTTTCTTTTTTATTTCTTGGCGCAAGGCAGGAGTGATCCAAGGTTTACGACTCTTACGGGACCGCTGATATGTCTTATTGGGAAAATGAAACTGGTAGATTTGTTTGAATATATCAAGGAATTGGTTATAAGCATCATTTGCATTATCCAGCTCAGCAATCTGCGTCCAGTCAACTTTGTTAAGGGCATTTCTGAAATCCTCCAGTGCTACGTCTGTTATACAC
Source organism: Amblyomma americanum (assembly GCF_052857255.1). NCBI lineage: Eukaryota > Metazoa > Arthropoda > Arachnida > Ixodida > Ixodidae > Amblyomma > Amblyomma americanum. The sequence goes on along the minus strand of NC_135501.1, from coordinate 79,335,503 downwards.
TGGTAAGTGAAAGCTTCCGGTTGTTTTAAAGTTCGCGCTGACACCTCCATACAGAAATACACAGGCAGATGGTCGCTGATGGGGCACGATAATACACCTGCCTTAAGTTTCGGGTGGCATAAATTGGTGATGAACAAGTCTAAGGTGGATTGACTTTCAATAGTTATTCTCGTTGGGATTTCAATAACATTGGTGAAACCGTTTGAAGCCAACATAGTGCTAAATTTTCTAGTATGATAATTATCACTGCACATATCGATGTTAAAGACCCCTCCAGCAATAACAGGTATCCTCCGTCTGCTACAAACGATAAAAAGTGATCATAAAACTTCAAGAAAACGGCTATATCCCCATTGGGTGGGCGATAACAAACAGAATAGATAATTTTCCCCACAGACAGTGATATGACCTCGTAGTGCGGTGTGATCATACTGTATGAGTCAAGCATTTCACCATTTTCGTTCATATCCAGTAGAACTGCCACTACCCCACCACGGCCAAAAGATCTATTCAGGGAATACGTTTTATAGTTAGTCATTCTGAAAACATTATCTTCATTGGTGCTCCACGTTTCACTTAACATTATCGCAGTGAACTTGAATTCACTGAAAAATTCTTCTAAGGATTGTGTTTTATTCTTCACTGATCGTGCGTTGATGTGTACAGCTTTTAGCGATGCGGGCGAAAAACAGGAAATAATACGGTTTAAGTCAGCAGGAAGATGGTATTGGTTTTGCATCTTTATTTCTCTTTACTTTATTTTTTTTATCGATTCGGCAAGCACAGCACTCATTTGAACTGTTCTAGGTCATCTTCTCTTTTGATATGGATGGCATCCACCCCTGCACATTTGCGGACAAGAACTTTTCCATTTACATGCCATACATAAAGATAACCATTTCCCTTTGCCCAGTCCTTCACCCGACGAAGCAGTTCTCTGTTGTACCAAGTAAGGTTTTCCTGAATGACGATAGGCTGATCATTCTTTTTTACTTTGTTCTTGGCTGAAAGCAGAGTGTTTCTTGTCGCTTGTCGGGTAAAACGAGCGATAATACCTGGCTTCTTATCTTTCCGGGCAGGCAATCTGTGTATCGTCTGAATATCTGTTGCTGTTAGAAGCGGTACTTCAAGCTTGGGGGCAAGACTGTTTAATACAGAAAGCAGATTTTCATCTGGTTGAAACGGGATACCGTGTATTTCTACGTTAAGTTTTCTACTGCGGTGTTCGAGGTCATTAACATCTTGCTGCAGTTGTGCTTGCGCCACCTGGGTCATATCGTCTTTCTCTTCTAATTCAGCTACTCTTTTTTTTTCAGAGCCTTGATTTCATTCTCTTGACGAGAAACCTGTCTTTCGAAGTCATCAAATTTCATGGACATGTGTTGAACAGATTGTTCAATTTGATCCACTTATTTTGTTAGTTCTGGCAAACTTTCCAGTTTTTCTAGGATAGCGGCAAGAGTCTTCCGAATATCAGGTTCAGAATCAGAGCCATTGTCCTCTTTGCCTGTTATAGGAGCCTTTCCTGCTCGGCATTTACAACAGCGCCACGTCTTTTTCGAATCAGAGGGCTTAGCTTGAAACGATTTCTCTTTTACCCCAGCACACTGGCCAAAATGGTATGCACAGTTACATTCCGTACAGATCACACGCGGGGCACTTCCTTGAATAGTTGATGCACAAGAAGAACATGTGCTCGACATAGTTTTTTTTTCACAAGGTCTGACAGTTCAACGCAACACAAAGCATAACGTTACGATGAGTAAGTTTCAAATAAGGTGGCAGCAGCGGCAGGAATAAACTGCATACAAGTTTTGCGTAATATTGCACTAACCTGCGAATACAGCAGTAGCTTTTTAGCGATGTAGTCGTGTCGCTGCCGCTTCTGCCAAGTGACCGCTGCCCCGATGTTCGCTCTTTTATCTAGTAGATGGTCCAGTGTACGTCTGCGCAGATTTTGCCAATACAGCGCCAAGTGTCCGATGACGCAGTTGGATGACGGTGGCCTCAGGTGGCCGCAAGTTCACAGCAGCGGGGACCGTTCGCAGTAGTACACAGATTCACATCAGCAGGGGTGGTGTTCCTTGGACCCAGTCACAGGTGCATCCAGAGATCTGCGAAGACAGCAGTAGCTTTTTAGCGATGTAGTCGCGTCGCTGCCTTGGAGTTATATTTTCTTCAACCATGTCATGGGAACACCATGTAGCTCACGTTGTCAAACAACTGTCTAGAGTAGTGGGTATGATTGGTTGCACACGGCACATTCTTCCGACGTCACTCAAACTAACTCTTTATAACGCACTTTTTTATTCTCACGTAAATTATTGTCATCTTGTATGGGGAACTGCAACACATTCTTGTCGTCGCAAAATACACATGTTGCAGAAAAGGCCCTTCCCTACGCCTTCAATGTTAGCTATGGGTCACCCAGCAAAGGTTTCTTTCTTGCAGCCGGTGTGGTCCAAATCTATGAATTATATCGATACCGGTTGAGCATTTGTTACAAAACAGAAATAAAAAATGGTACCAACCATATTCGACGATTGGCAAACTTGCAAGAGAAAACCACAAATTACCCTTTCAGACAACCCGAACAATGGATGGTGCCAACAGCACGCCTAATCTCCGGGCAAGAACGTTTGCAATTCACACTCCCTTCCGTCTGAACGCTTATACATGTGCACATTTTGAATTATTCACCTGTACTCATGAGGTATTGCGTAGGATGTATATAGAAGGTAGCTACGAACAATTTTCGTCCTCAGCTGTGCCAAAATAAGTCTTTGCTTCTATATCTCATATTTTATGTATGAGAGTGTGATATGTAATAACAATCTTTTTATCCCTGTGTTGACTCAGTACGCTTGAAGTGCTCTTGCGATGTATAGCATTACATTTTTGTTCTTTCGTTTCGTTTTATACGACACCTGAAGTTGAGTCGTTGTTTGTTTGTCTTCTGCTGTTGCCTGTAAAAATGGGGGCTGCGGCTTGGTCAAGCTGTATTTTTACAGATTTTTCTGCAGCTCCTCTGTCCAGATACCTTTGAGGCAGAAATAAATTTATTATTATTATTATTATTATTTACTGCCTTGTGATAGACATCTGCTCTTTCAACATAAATGGCCGAAAGGTTGCACTCGTGTGCCAAGAGTTGGTAATCTGCCAGCCAGTCTTCCGAAATGTCCCGTACATGCACCCCTGTAAGCGTGGTCCTGCGAGTCGAAATCACTGTCTGTGCTCATCTGATGATGTTGCTGCCCAGTGTGTGTTGCTTGAAATGGAGAATGTTTCTTATGTTTGCGATATTGCAAACAATCACAACATAGATTGAGTGAAAGAAGGATTTCAGTACCTTGTTACTGCCAACTTTAAATGGAGAAAAGAGGCCTAAAAAATTCTATTACTGGAGTCACAATTTTGAAGCCTTAAAAGAACATGTATTTTGAATGATAATTACAAATATGCTGTTTAAATAGCAACAACTTTAAAAACTTTAGAGCTCAATTTGTATTATGCAGTAACAATTTTTTTCTTGCTGCATTCTATGTTGTCAGGGCAAGCCAGTGCCATGCATTTTAGCAAAATCCTTGCAGCAGAATTTCTTCAAAGCTTGTGACAAAAAGTTTACGTAAAATATGCGTTCACTAGGACTTTGTTTACATCAGGTTAAATGGCATATTTGAAATCGGCACACACAACTACATGCTATGTGAAGGTTTAATAATTGTGACTTATATTTTTTCCTAGACCTTTTTTTCTATTTAAATAGGTTTTGTGGTTTGGTTCTGTGCTGTTTAATGTCCATAAGCGACTTATTCTATAAAGGATGCCATAGTGGAGGGCTCTGGAAATTTCAACCATTTAGGGTTCTTTGACGTGCACAGAGATTGCACAGTACACTGGCCTGAAGCATTTTTCCTCCATCGAAATGCAACTGCTGTGGCTCGGATCAAATCCATGTCTTTAGGTTCAGCAGCCGAGGATCATAACCGCTGAGCCATCGGGGCAGCCAATTTAAATAAGCGAATAGGGGTGCTTTTGGTTAAGAAAATCTGCTCGGCTGGAGCTGCTTGTCATGATGACGATGATGTTTTCCTATAGCGCAAGGGCGTCTTGGCCAAAGAGTGCCATAGCGCAAGTTGGCGTCGAAGATTCATTTTCCGAGCATTTCACCCCTGAAGAGCAGATCACCAGACCAGGTGTAGACCCATTGCTTTTCCATCAGCAGTCAGCTTATACCAATGTGTACTCATTGTCAGTAGGGATTGAGCTGCACACCTAGCTCTTGCTTATAAGGCAGATGTTTAAACCACTTTTCCACTGCTGTGGTATACGTGCCTGGCATCTTATGCCGGTCCGTACTGAAGGCTATAGGGGATCGAACCATGCACCCGTCACATTCAAGATGGATACTTAAACCATTTGGCTACTGCTCTGGCCTTGGTACCCAGCATAGTTTGCCATATATTTTGCATACTATGCCTGATATGATCCAATGCAAGAGATTGCACCTGCCAAAGTAGTGTTTCTGTTTCATGCTGTTGCTCAGTGCAAGCCGCTCACACAGACATGACAATGATTCAGCACACAGCTGTACAGTCAGTCCTTGCTGGTGTAGAATAGCAGAACATTGGTGAGCCATGGGGCCAGATATGGGGTAAAGACCTTGATGTTATAAGCTAGACCATTCACAAGCACTATCTTTGTGCATGAGGTGATTGATCATCGAGGGTCATTAATAGCTAATTGCCAGGCATAAAAGTAACCCCACCTAAAGTGATATGTAACAGAGTCAGAACCTACTTTCAGTGCTACTCTTAACCACAAAAGAAACCACTAAAGTTATGGCTGTGCTGCTCTTGGTGACGCAGAACTCAGAATTTCCTCTCTATGCTTTTCATATTCTGCTTCATCTTTGTCTTTGTCATTCATGGAAAGAGATATGGTTGCACTGGCCAAGGAAAACTTCGAAACAGCTAGTGCAGTCTCCACAAGCCAGCTGTTTTTAGTGTGTATGCATTGCTCTTTTGCTCAGAGGTCTCATTTACATGAAGTTCCATATTGCAAGGATCCATCTGATTCCTCCCTTTGTGGCCCTGTCTCCTGCCTGTTGGCCCCCTGGCCTTTCTGCAGACTCCTTAGAAACCATTGCTGGCTCCAACAAGTTCTTAGCAAGGACATGCTGCCATCAATTTTTCCTCTTTGTTACCTGAAAATGTGTTTAGTTTACCTCAGGTGTAGTTACAGCACATGTAACCAGCATTTTGTGTTATTCCTGTGCAATTAGTTTGTGTTTCTGAAATATGTTTACTTCTTTGGCAGTGCATACATATTGTCTTATGCATATGGCATTTTGCCGCATGCATAATTTGTAGATTACAGTTGTGGTTTTGAAGTAATAATACCGCAAAAGTTGTGATGTCATGTTCTACACTTATACTACCCCAGTACAGGAATGCTTGAGTGCTGCCCTGTACGTATTTTTTGCCATGTGTAATCACCAAGTATTGTTAGTAAGTTCACCACGGTTTCCTTGTTTTTCTGTGACTATTTTGTGCCATCACTTAGGACAACAATTGAATTTGATAGGTGAAGTATAACTATAACAAACAAAGTTTTTGTTTTCCACATGTGCATTGTGCAAATATCTAGTCAGTGCAGCTGGTGCCTATGGTGGTTGGTTGAAGTAGGTTGTTGACTGTATAATGCTGAGAACTGAGAACAGCATTTTGTTTGGTGTTCATATTGAATTTTCTGCAGATGACGAGGGTTATGTTCACTGTGACCTTGAGTAAGATTTGGATTTTCTGTGTTGTTATAAGGCCCTGATAATAAATAATTTCTGTGCCTACTTACTGTCCCAACAATACTGATCTGGTGCTAGAATGCACAACTGCAAGGTGGCCTGCAATGAGCAGTCATGTCTGGCTATGCAATTCACTTGGGGAAGACTGGCCACTTTTCCTGGAGATATAATAGTCATGCAGCTCCAACAACAGTATCTCAGTGCTGCTTAGTGCAGATCTTTTTGTGCCAAAATATAAGCACAATTTGGAGGGCACTGATTTTGCATTGTGTGGACCAGTTACCAATTCGATGCTGTAGAGAGCGTCAGTGGCAGAAAGGCATGACAATGACAGTCCCACTGCTCATAAATGAGATGCATTTTCAAGGAACATCGTCATGCTCTTCAAGGGTGCCAGTTATTTGGCAGCCATAGGGAATGGGCTAAGGAATATAAAATTGGCACCTAAAGGCCCATTGCGTACTTAAACCTAGCCATTGAATGCAGCACTTTGCGAATCCTCTGTAAAACCTAGATCATATGGCGGATCGATTCACCGAATTATTACAATGAAACACTATAGTCCTGATGGTAACATGTATGTTGCGTATATGCCTGCTGCAGGACGAAGGCCTCTCCCATATATCTCTCCACTTAACCTCATCCTGTGCCAGCCACAGCTATCTTTCTCCGCACGATTCTTAATATAACCCACCCACCAAACTTTCTGCTAAATACACTTGCCTTCTCTTATAACCGAATCCGTTACCCTTAATGACCATATGTCATCTTTCCTTCGCATCACATGCCTCAAGCCTATTTCCTCTAGATTTCCACTAGGCTGTCAATTACCCACATTTGTTCTCTGATTCACTCTGTTGCCATCCTGTCCTTTATTATTATACACATTATTTTTCTTTCCATGCAGCTCTCTGTATTGTTCTCAAGTTAAGTTGGTTGGACCCTTTTGATCAGCCTCCATGTTTCTGCCCCACAGGTGAGCACCGGTAGGAACGTACAGCTAGCTATAAAATATTTCTCGTGAGGGATATTGTTATAAACAAGCTAAATTTATCTGAGTATATACCTGTCAAACATGCCCCATTCTCGTTTTTTAAATTCACACTCATTTATGGTCCAGATCTGCAGTTATACCAGCCCAAAATAGACTTATTCCCTTACCACTTCCAGTGTCTCACAACCAATTGTAAACTGCTGTTCCTTCAAAGACTGAGTTAGCAGCATGGAAATTTTTACACCCATTTACATATATGAATATTTTAGACAATTTATTTCTGTAGTACAAAACTTTTTAAACGTCATCATTGATGAGTTTGAGCTCTGAATCCGCAGTGACAGCATTGTGACAAATCTGCAGCAAAGCAGTACAGTCCCTCGACAGGAATCTGTCGCGCCGCGACAGACCCCACGGCAGGAATCTGTCGCGCGACAGAACCCGCGGCAGACACCTCTGTCGCGCTAAAAGAGGCATCCTACAAGTCTGTCGCGCCACTGAACCCAAAACAGGCGGCGCTGTTGCCTGTCGTTGGCGCGACAAAAGTGCCTGTCGAGGGCTCTGTCGCGCGACAAAGTCTTGCCGCGCGACAGAACCCACGACAGGCACTTCTGTCGCGCGGGTGACCCCACGACAGGTAGCTCTGTCGAGGCGCGCAGCTCTGTGTCGTGCGGCACGACTCTCTCTGTCGCACGACAGTACCTGTCGCGCGACATAGCCTGCGACAGATACCTTTGTCGCACGACACGCGGCAGCAGAAATGTCTGTCTTGCGACAAACCGCTCTGCAGAGGTTTTTGCCGCGCTACAGAAGCCACGACACGATCCTTTGTCGCGCGACACACAGCACGACAAGAAAGCTTGTCTTGCGACACAAAATTTTGTCGCGCGACAGGAATTTCGGTAGTGCGTTTTGATCAGGCGTAACAATAATAAACACAAATATCCATAATAAGAATAACCCAAAGGTGTATGAGCCATTAAAGGACTATAGACACCTAAATTTTTTGCGTGTTTTCTTTTGTCAAATGATGCGTTAGATAATAAAATGCATGGATTACCACATAGTACTTGCCTACAACCCCGCTAAATAATTTATAATCGAATTTCTTCTCTCATGCTGTTTTGGTTTCATAGACCGAACACCGACTGTCGTCAAGTTGATGTTTTGGTCACATGATGCAACTAGAAAAACTAATACAATCGCTAATATGTAGCTTTAATTGACTACGACATTTATTCCTGCCTCTTCCAAGATCTGGAATGACAAAAAATGACCTGTCAGCAATAATATAACCGATTTTTTATGCCTTATGTGAATTAAACACCAACTACACGTCACAGTCATCGTTCGACTGATGAAACCGAAACAGCGTCAAGAAGAAATTAAATTGCAGAAAAACTTCACATCGCGCTAGTTGGTGTTGATGCATAGTGGTGGTTCAAAAGCGCAAACACACACAGACAATGTAAGAGACGAGAAACACAAACCAGCGCTGAACTTACTACAAATTTTTTATTAGGAAGAAGCACGTCATATATACACACACACACGAAAAAACAGCGCACATGCGCAGTGTCAACAAGACTCCTAGTGCTAGTACAAGGAAAAAACTGCTTTAAAAGCACGTGAATATCTGCAGAACCGCTACCCACTAAGTAGCATATTGATTTCTCGAAGCGATAATGTAACAGCTGGCATATTCACGCACCCATAACTTTTTCTGATATGAAACGCCTCAGGTAATTTTCTAGTGCGCTGATCAGAATGAGCGAACAAGACATCAGTATCGTCAAAAAATGGCGTACATTTGCACGTGAAACAATGCTTAGCTAGGTTAGTTTCTTTCTTAAAGAATTAGCGTGCTCCATGAATGGCACGTTAACGCAGCGGCCAATTTGACCTGTGTAGGTAAGTCCACAGGGCTGAGGGATTTGATACGCTACGCCAGTTTTACAGGGAACATATTTATTTTCATGATTTATGTTGCAAGTATTTCTTCTGCGCCCTTTATGCTTTCTTTGAAATGCCGCCCCCACTCTTTCTAGCTTGTTAGGGGCAGGGAGCAGAACCTTTACCCCATGCTTGCTTCCCACTCTTTTTAATCCGGTGCGACAGCGTGTGAACATATGGCATAACCACTACCTTTCTTCTCCCTTCTTCCGAACCCTTTTCCAGCCCCGCGGTACTTGCAGACGATTTCAGCTCATGGAGGACTTTGTCTGCACTTGAAACGAGAACTGAGTTCCAGAAACCAGCTTCCCTACATCTGTCTATTTGGGCTAAGAGACTGGACATCATTTTATGAAAAGATTTCTTTACTGTCATGCCTAAGCATCCCGTAACGATGCCAATTTTTGCAAGCTTTGAATGAAAGGACCTGTAATTCAAGACGGACTTTTCACTTCTAGGGGAATACTGCCAACAGACATGGTTGGGATCGAAAGAGAATGTTAAATCAAGGAATTGCAAGACTCTTTCTTGAGAGACTTCGTGTGTGATCTTCATCCCTGACCCATTACGTGCAAAATATGAACATTTGACACAAATTCGGGATTCACGGACCTAGACAGGACCAGGTAATCATCCACATACCAGAAAATGCGTATGCAATAACCGGCTAGATCAGTTTCAACTTTCATATCAACCCTGCTTAGATAAATGTTACTGAGAATGGGAGCTACCTTGGCATCTATGCACACACCTGACTTTTGCAAATAAAGACGGCCATCCCACTCAACAACGTGTTACTCAGGTAGTAAGATAACAGTTAAAAAGGATCCTGTTGTGATTCCACACTAATTTTGGAACATGCATTCATCGCAGTCATCCGTAATACAAAGCTGAACATACTGGATTAGTTCAAAGTGTGCAAGAGAATAAAACAAATCAACCACATCTACGCTAAAACCATCACTTAGTGCCCGGCTCTCATTTCGGAGGAAATTCGCTACTGCCTCAGAATTCGGTACGAGAAACGGATCCTTTACGTGAAGTGACAACAAATGTTTGCGAAGATCGGTAGACACAAACAACTGACAAGAATTGTGCTCAGAGACGCTTGCCCGGAAAGTATCTTTAGGCTTGTGCATCTTAGCACCAAAGAAAATTTCTAGCACCGATTGTTCAGCTTCCTTCCCTTTTTTTGCTATACCATCATACTTAAAACTTCCGAAGTAAAGTCATCGCCTTCTCTGAACACTCGGCGCTAGAAATTTTCTTAGTGCTAAGACGCACAAGCCTAACGTTCCTTTCCGCGCAATCGTCTCTGAGCACAATTCTTGGCAGTTGGTTGTGTCTACCTATCTTTGCAAACATTTGTCGTTACTTCGCGTAAAGGATCCGTTTCTCTTACCTAAATCTGAGGCAGTAGCTGATTTCCTCCGAAATGAGAGCCCTTCACTATGTGATGGCTTAAGCATAGATGTGGTTGATTTGTTTTATTCTGTTCCACACTTTGAACAAATCCAGTATGTTCAGCAATGTTTTACGGAAGAAAACAATGAATGCGTGCTCCAAAATAAGTGTGGAATCACATCAGGTTCCTTTCTGGAACTGTTATCTTACTACCTGAGTAACACGCTTGTTGAGTGGGATGGTCGACCTTTTATGCAAAAATCGGGTGTGCGCATAGGTGCCAAGGTAGCTCCCATTCTCAGTAACATTTATCTAAGCCGGGTTGATATGAAAGCTGAGACTGATCTAGATTGTTATTGCATACGCATTTTCTGTTATGTGGACGATGACCTGGTGCTGGCTAGGTCAGTGAATTCCGAATTTGTGTCAAATGTTCTTCATGTTTTTGCACGTAATGGGTCGGGGCTGAAGTTCACACATGAAGACCCTCAAGAAAAAGTCTTGCAATTTCTTGATTTAAAATTCTCTTTCGAACCAAACCATGCTGTTGGCAGTGTTCCCCTAGAAGTGAAAAGCCCCTTTTGAATTACTGGCCCTTTCATTCAAAGCTTGTAAAAAGTGACATTGTTACGGGATGCTTATTCATGGCAGTAAAGAAATCTTATCATAAAATGATGCCCAGTCTCTTAGCCCAAATAGACAGATGTAGGGAAGCTGGTTTCAGGGACTCAGTTCTCGTTTCGAGCGCAGACGAAGTCCTCCATGAGCTGAAATCGTCTGCAAATACCTCGGAGCTGGAAAAGGGTTCGGAAGAAGGGAGAAGAAAGGTAATGGTTATGCCATATGTCCACACGCTTTCGCACCGGATTAAAAAGTGTGGGGAGCAAGCATAGGATAAAGGTTCTGTTCCCTGCACGTACCAAGCTAGAAAGAGTGGGGGCGGCATTTCAAAGAAAGCATAAAGGGCGCAGAAGAAATTCTTGCAACATAAATCATGAAAATAAATATGTTCCCTGTAAGACTGGCGTAGCGTATCAAATCCCTCAGCCCTGTGGACTTACCTACATAGGTCAAATTGGCCGCTGCGTTAACGTGCGGCTCATGGAGCACGCTAATTCTTTAAGAAAGAAACTAACCTAGCTAAGCATTGTTTCACGTGCAAATGTACGCCATTTTTTGACGATACTGATGTCTTGTTCGCTCATTCTGAACAGCGCACTAGAAAATTACCTGAGGCGTTTCATATCAGAAAAAGTTATGGGTGCGTGAGTATGCCATCTGTTACATTATCGCTTCGAGAAATCAATATGCTACTTAGTGGGTAGTGGTTCTGCAGATATTCACGTGCTTTTAAAGCAGTTTTTTCCTTGTACTAGCACTAGGAGTCTTGTTGACACTGCGCATGTGCGCTGTTTTTTCGTGTGTGTTTGTATATATGACGTGCTTCTTCCTAATAAAAAATTTGTAGTAAGTTCAGCGCTGGTTTGTGTGTCGTCTCTTACATTGTCTGTGTGTGCTTGCGCTTTTGAACCACCACTATGCATCAACACCAACTAGCGCGATGTGAAGTTTTTCTGCAATTTAATTTCTTCTTGACGCTGTTTCGGTTTCATCAGTCGAACGATGACTGTGACGTGTAGTTGGTGTTTAATTCACATGAGGCATAAAAAATCGGTTATATTATTGCCGACAGGTCATTTTTTGTCATTCCAGATCTTGGAAGAGGCAGGAATAAATGTTGTAGTCAATTAAAGCTACATATTAGCGATTGTAATAGTTTTTCTAGTTACATCATGTGACCAAAACAACAACTTGACGACAGTCGGTGTTCGGTCTATGAAACCAAAACAGTATGAGAGAAGAAATTCGATTATAAATTATTTAGCGGGGTTGTAGGCAAGTACTATCTGGTAATCCATGCATTTTATTATCTAACGCATCATTTGACAAAAGAAAACACGCAAAAAATTTAGGTGTCTATAGTCCTTTAATGGCTCATACACCTTTGGGTTATTCTTATTATGGATATTTGTGTTTATTATGGTTACGCCTGATCAAAACGCACGACCGAAATTCCTGTCGCGCGACAAAATTTTGTGTCGCAAGACAAGCTTTCTTGTCGTGCTGTGTGTCGCGCGACAAAGGATCGTGTCGTGGCTTCTGTAGCGCGGCAAAAACCTCTGCAGAGCGGTTTGTCGCAAGACAGACATTTCTGCTGCCGCGTGTCGTGCGACAAAGGTATCTGTCGCAGGCTATGTCGCGCGACAGGTACTGTCGTGCGACAGAGAGAGTCGTGCCGCACGACACAGAGCTGCGCGCCTCGACAGAGCTACCTGTCGTGGGGTCACCCGCGCGACAGAAGTGCCTGTCGTGGGTTCTGTCGCGCGGCAAGACTTTGTCGCGCGACAGAGCCCTCGACAGGCACTTTTGTCGCGCCAACGACAGGCAACAGCGCCGCCTGTTGTGGGTTCAGTGGCGCGACAGACTTGTAGGATGCCTCTTTTAGCGCGACAGAGGTGTCTGCCGCGGGTTCTGTCACGCGACAGATTCCTGCCGCGGGTTCTGTCGCGGCGCGACAGATTCCTGTCGAGGGACTGTACTGCTTTGCTGCAGATTTGTCACAATGCTGTCACTGCGGATTCAGAGCTCAAACTCATCAATGATGACGTTTAAAAAGTTTTGTACTACAGAAATAAATTGTCTAAAATATTCATATATGTAAATGGGTGTAAAAATTCCCATGCTGCTAACTCAGTCTTTGAAGGAACAGCAGTTTACAATTGGTTGTGAGACACTGGAAGTGGTAAGGGAATAAGTCTATTTTGGGCTGGTATAGCTGCAGATCTGGACCATAAATGAGTGTGAATTTAAAAAACGAGAATGGGGCATGTTTTACAGGTATATACTCAGATAAATTTAGCTTGTTTATAACAATATCAATCACGAGAAATATTTTATAGCTAGCTGTACGTTCCTACCGGTGCTCACCTGTGGGGCAGAAACATGGAGGCTGATCAAAAGGGTCCAACCAACTTAACTTGAGAACAATACAGAGAGCTGCATGGAAAGAAAAATAATGTGTATAATGATAAAGGACAGGATGACAACAGAGTGAATCAGAGAACAAATGTGGGTAATTGACAGCCTAGTGGAAATCTAGAGGAAATAGGCTTGAGGCATGTGATGCGAAGGAAAGATGACATATGGTCATTAAGTGTAACGGATTCGGTTATAAGAGAAGGCAAGTGTATTTAGCAGAAAGTTCGGTGGGTGGGCTATATTAAGAATCGTGCGGAGAAAGATAGCTGTGGCTGGCACAGGATGAGGTTAAGTGGAGAGATATATGGGAGAGGCCTTCGTCCTGCAGCAGGCATATACGCAACATACATGTTACCATCAGGACTATAGTGTTTCATTGTAATATTTCGGTGAATCGATCCGCCATATGATCTAGGTTTTACAGAGGATTCGCAAAGTGCTGCATTCAATGGCTAGGTTTAAGTACGCAATGGGCCTTTAGGTGCCAATTTTATATTCCTTAGCCCATTCCCTATGGCTGACAAAGAACTGGCACCCTTGAAGAGCATGACGATGTTCCTTGAAAATGCATCTCATTTATGAGCAGTGGGACTGTCATTGTCATGCCTTTCTGCCACTGACGCTCTCTACAGCATCGAATTGGTAACTGGTCCACACAATGCAAAATCAGTGCCCTCCAAATTGTGCTTATATTTTGGCACACAAAGCTCTGCACTAAGCAGCACTGAGATACTGTTGTTGGAGCTGCATGACTTTTATATCTCCAGGAAAAGTGGCCAGTCTTCCCCAAGTGAGTTGCATAGCCAGGCATGACTGCTCATTGCAGGCCACCTTGCAGTTGTGCATTCTAGCACCAGATCAGTATTGTTGGGACAGTAAGTAGGCACAGAAATTATTTATTGTCAGGGCCTTATAACAACACAGAAAATCCAGATCCAAATCCAAACAAAAACTGTGATTGTTATAGTTATACTTCACCTATCAAATTCAATTGTTGTCCTAAGTGATGGCACAAAATAGTCACAGAAAAACAAGGAAACCGTGGTGAACTTACTAAAAATGCTTGGTGATTACACATGGCAAAAAATACGTACAGGGCAGCACTCATGCATTCCTGTACTGAGGTAGTCGAAGTGTAGAACATGACATCACAACTTTTGCGGTATAATTACTTCAAAACCACAACTGTAATCCAAAAATATGCATGCGGCAAAATGCCACATGCATATGATAATATGTATGCACTGCCAAAGAAGTAAACATATTTCAGAAACACAAACTAATTGCACAGGAATAACACAAAATGCTGGTTACATGTGCGGTAACTACACCTGAGGTAAACTAAACACATTTTCAGGTAACAAAGAGGAAAAATTGATGGCAGCATGTCCTTGCTAAGAACTTGTTGGAGCCAGCAATGGTTTCTAAGGAGTCTGCAGAAAGGCCATGGGGCAAACAGGCAGGAGACAGGGCCACAAATGGAGGAATCAGATGGATCCTTGCGATATGGAACTTCATGTAAATGAGACCTCTGAGCAAAAGAGCAATGCATACACACTAGAAACAGCTGGCTTGTAGAAACTGCACTAGCTGGTTCGAAGTTTTCCTTGGCCAGTGCAACCATATCTCTTTGCATGAATGACAAAGACAAAGATGAAGCAGAATATGAAAAGCATAGAGAGGAAATTCTGAGTTCTGCGTCACCAAGAGCAGCACAACCATAACTTTAGTGGTTTCTTTTGTGGTTAAGAGTAGCACTGAAAGTAGGTTCTGACTCTGTTACATATCACTTTAGGTGGGGTTACTTCTGTGCCTGGCAATTAGCTATTAATGACCCTCGCTGATCAAGCACCTCATGCACAAAGATAGTGCTTGTGAATGGTCTAGCTTATAACATCAAGGTCTTTACCCCATATCTGGCCCCATTACTCACCAATGTTCTGCTATTCTACACCAACAAGGACTGACTGTACAGCTGTGTGCTGAATCATTGTCATGTCTGTGTGAGCGGCTTGCACTGAGCAACGGCATGAAACAGAAACACTACTTTGGCAGGTGCAATCTCTTGCATTGGATCATATCAGGCATAGTATGCAAAATATAAGGCAAACTATGCTGGGTACCAAGGCCAGAGCAGTAGCCAAATGGTTTAAGTATCCATCTTGAATGTGACGGGTGCATGGTTTGATCCCCTATGGCCTTCAGTACGGACCGGCATAAGATGCCAGGCACGTATACCACAGCAGTGGAAAAGTGGTTTAAACATCTGCCTTATAAGCAAGAGCTAGGTGTGCAGCTCAATCCCTACTGACAATGAGTACACATTGGTATAAGCTGACTGCTGATGGAAAAGCAATGGGTCTACATCTGGTCTGGTGATCTGCTCTTCAGGGGTGAAATGCTCGGAAAATGAATCTTCGACGCTACCTTGCGCTATGGCACTCTTTGGCCAAGA
Source organism: Amblyomma americanum (assembly GCF_052857255.1). Taxonomy (NCBI): domain Eukaryota; kingdom Metazoa; phylum Arthropoda; class Arachnida; order Ixodida; family Ixodidae; genus Amblyomma; species Amblyomma americanum. The sequence goes on along the minus strand of NC_135501.1, from coordinate 79,319,852 downwards.
TGCCCTTGCGCTATAGGAAAACATCATCGTCATCATGACAAGCAGCTCCAGCCGAGCACATTTTCTTAACCAAAAGCACCCCTATTCGCTTATTTAAATTGGCTGCCCCGATGGCTCAGCGGTTATGATCCTCGGCTGCTGACCCTAAAGACATGGATTTGATCCGAGCCACAGCAGTTGCATTTCGATGGAGGAAAAATGCTTCAGGCCAGTGTACTGTGCAATCTCTGTGCACGTCAAAGAACCCTAAATGGTTGAAATTTCCAGAGCCCTCCACTATGGCATCCTTTCTAGAATAAGTCGCTTAGGGACATTAAACAGCACAGAACCAAACCACAAAACCCATTTAAATAGAAAAAAGGTCTAGGAAAAAATATAAGTCACAATTATTAAACCTTCACATAGCATGTAGTTGTGTGTGCCGATTTCAAATATGCCATTTAACCTGATGTAAACAAAGTCCTAGTGAACGCATATGTTACGTAAACTTTTTGTCACAAGCTTTGAAGAAATTCTGCTGCAAGGATTTTGCTAAAATGCATGGCACTGGCTTCCCCTGACAACATGGAATGCAGCAAGAGAGAAATTAATACTGCATAATACAAATTGAGCTCTAAAGTTTTTAAATTTGTTGCTATTTAAACAGCATATTTGTAATTATCATTCAAAATACATGTTCTTTTAAGGCTTCAAAATTGTGACTCCAGTAATAGAATTTTTAAGGCCTCTTTTCTTCATTTAAATTTCGCAGTAACAAGGTACTGAAATCCTTCTTTCACTCAATCTATGTTGTGATTGTTTACAATATCGCAAACATAAGAAACATTCTCCATTTCAAGCAACACACACTGGCAGCAACATCATCAGATGAGCACAGACAGAGATTTCGACTCGCAGGAGCACGCTTACAGGGGTGCATGTACGTGACATTTCGGAAGACTGGCTGGCAGATTACCAACTCTTGGCACACGAGTGCAACCTTTCGGCCATTTATGTTGAAAGAGCAGATGTCTATCACAAGGCAGTACATAATAATAATAATAATAATAAATTTATTTCTGCCTCAAAGGTATCTGGACAGAGGAGCTGCAGAAAAATCTGTAAAAATACAGCTTGACCAAGCCGCAGCCCCCATTTTTACAGGCAACAGCAGAAGACAAACAAACAACGACTCAACTTCAGGTGTCGTATAAAACGAAACAAAAGAACAAAAATGTAATGCTATACATCGCAAGAGCACTTCAAGCGTACTGAGTCAACACAGGGATAAAAAGATTGTTATTACATATCACACTCTCATACATAAAATATGAGATATAGAAGCAAAGACTTATTTTGGCACAGCTGAGGACGAAAATTGTTCGTAGCTACCTTCTATACACATCCTACGCAATGCCTTATGAGTACAGGTGAATAAGTCAAAATGTGCAGATGTATAAGCGTTCAGAAGGGAAGGGAGTGTGAATTGCAAACGTTCTTGCCCGGAGTTTAGGCGTGCTGTTGGCACCATCCATTGTTCAGGTTGTCTGAAAGGGTAATTTGTGGTTTTCTCTTGCAAGTTTGCCAATCGTCGAATATGGTTAGTACCATTTTTTATTTCTGTTTTGTAACAAATGCTCAACCGGTATCGATATAATTCATAGATTTGGACCACACCGGCTGCAAGAAAGAGACCTTTGCTGGGTGACCCATAGCTAACATTGAAGGCGTAGCGAAGGGCCTTTTCTGCAACATGTGTATTTTGCGAAGACAAGAATGTGTTGCAGTTCCCCATACAAGATGACAATAATTTACGTGAGAATTAAAGAGTGCGTTATAAAGAGTTAGTTTGAGTGACGTCGGAAGAATGTGCCGTGTGCAACCAATCATGCCCACTACTCTAGCCAGTTGTTTGACAACGTGAGCTACATGGTGTTCCCATGACATGGTTGAAGAAAATATAACTCCAAGGCATTTAAAATAATTAACTATTTCTATAGGTCGAGAATTATATAGAATATATTTGTGAATAGAAACCGGCTTATTTTTCGGGCGAAATATTACGGCTTTTGTCTTCTTTTCATTCACGCGCATATCATTAGATTTCGACCATTTTTCCAGCGTGACCATTGTTGTATTGCAAGACACTATTAGATCCTGAATGTTTTTGCCAGCAAAACAATACTCGTGTCGTCAGCGTATATGATGAATTTGGCATTTTTGTTAATGTTGACAATGTCATTAAGGAATATATTGAGAAGAAGTGGGCCTAACACGCTGCCTTGAGGGACGCCAGAAAATATAGGTTTTACCTCTGAAAGTACATTATGTAAGCTAACTGCTTGTTTTCTTTGCGAAAGATATGATTTCATTAACAGTGCAGCCTGGCCTCGGATACCATAGTACCATAACTTCTTTAGGAGTAATTCATGATTCACCAAGTCAAATGCCTTTGAAAAATCTACAAATATACCTATTACGAAAGCTCTGTTATCAAACTGGGAGAGAATATATTCCTTTTGATGTAGAAGTGCTAGTTCAGTTGATTTATTTTTGCAAAAACCGAACTGACACGGAGTGAGCAAATTACATTGGTCAATAAATTTAGTGAACCTGGAGTGCATAACTTTTTCTAATGCTTTAGAAAAAACGGGAAGTATGGATACAGGTCTATAATTACCTATGTCATTTTGGTCGCAATTTTTAAATAGAACGGTTACTTTGGCGGTCTGCATTTTTTCTGGAAAGGAAGATGTAGTTAGGCAGAGGTTGAATATGTGCGTAACTGCGGGGGCTACAACATCAGCAACATATTTTACTGGTCCTATCTGAAGGTCATCAATGTCTCGGCATCTGCTATTGTTTTGGCCTAATAATACTGACACAACTTCCTCTCTTGTAACAGGTTCTAGAAACATTGTTTTATCGTTACAACAGTTTATGTACTCACATGCATCTGGACGCGATCCATAGGTTGGCATTTGCGTAAAAAAATCATTAAAAGCATAAGCCAACTCAGTTCCAGTTAAATCATTGTCATTAATCTTGAACCTTTGTACGCTGGCATGGGGTTGGTTGCGTTGCAACAAAGAGTTTAGACGGGACCAAAGTAGGTCATGACGACCACTTTTAATGTCCAAAAATGCAGAGCAATAGTCTTTTCGAGCGGATCGTAATTTCTTTGTTAATTTATTACGGAACTGCTTGAACGCCTTCAGATTATCAGCCGTGCGTGTCATCAGAAACGTTCTATATAACTTATCTTTCTTTTTTATTTCTTGGCGCAAGGCAGGAGTGATCCAAGGTTTACGACTCTTACGGGACCGCTGATAGGTCCTATTGGGAAAGTGAAACTGGTAGATTTGTTTGAATATATCAAGGAATTGGTTATAAGCATCATTTGCATTATCCAGCTCAGCAATCTGCGTCCAGTCAACTTTGTTAAGGGCATTTCTGAAATCCTCCAGTGCTACGTCTGTTATACACTGGTAAGTGAAAGCTTCCGGTTGTTTTAAAGTTCGCGCTGACACCTCCATACAGAAATACACAGGCAGATGGTCGCTGATGGGGCACGATAATACACCTGCCTTAAGTTTCGGGTGGCATAAATTGGTGATGAACAAGTCTAAGGTGGATTGACTTTCAATAGTTATTCTCGTTGGGATTTCAATAACATTGGTGAAACCGTTTGAAGCCAACATAGTGCTAAATTTTCTAGTATGATAATTATCACTGCACATATCGATGTTAAAGACCCTCCAGCAATAACAGGTATCCTCCGTCTGCTACAAACGATAAAAAGTGATCATAAAACTTCAAGAAAACGGCTATATCCCCCTTGGGTGGGCGATAACAAACGGAATAGATAATTTTCCCCACAGACAGTGATATGACCTCGTAGTGCGGTGAGATCATACTGTATGAGTCAAGCATTTCACCATTTTCGTTCATATCCAGTAGAACTGCCACTCCCCCACCACGGCCAAAAGATCTATTCAGGGAATACGTTTTATAGTTAGTCATTCTGAAAACATTATCTTCATTGGTGCTCCACGTTTCACTTAACATTATCGCAGTGAACTTGAATTCACTAAAAAATTCTTCTAAGGATTGTGTTTTATTCTTCACTGATCGTGCGTTGATGTGTACAGCTTTTAGCGATGCGGGCGAAAAACAGGAAATAATACGGTTTAAGTCAGCAGGAAGATGGTATTGGTTTTGCATCTTTATTTCTCTTTACTTTATTTTTTTTATCGATTCGGCAAGCGCAGCACTCATTTGAACTGTTCTAGGTCATCTTCTCTTTTGATATGGATGGCATCCATCCCTGCACATTTGCAGACAAGAACTTTTCCATTTACATGCCATACATAAAGATAACCATTTCCTTTTGCCCAGTCCTTCACCCGACGAAGCAGTTCTCTGTTGTACCAAGTAAGGTTTTCCTGGATGACGATAGGCTGATCATTCTTTTTTACTTTGTTCTTGGCTGAAAGCCAAGTGTCTCTTGTCGCTTGTCGGGTAAAACGAGCGATAATACCTGGCTTCTTATCTTTCCGGGCAGGCAATCTGTGTATCGTCTGAATATCTGTTGCTGTTAGAAGCGGTACTTCAAGCTTGGGGGCAAGACTGTTTAATACAGAAAGCAGATTTTCATCTGGTTGAAACGGGATACCGTGTATTTCTAGGTTAAGTTTTCTACTGCGGTGTTCGAGGTCATTAACATCTTGCTGCAGTTGTGCTTGCGCCACCTGGGTCATATCGTCTTTCTCTTCTAATTCAGCTACTCTTTTTTTTCAGAGCCTTGATTTCATTCTCTTGACGAGAAACCTGTCTTTCGAAGTCATCAAATTTCATGGACATGTGTTAAACAGATTGTTCAATTTGATCCACTTATTTTGTTAGTTCTGGCGAACTTTCCAGTTTTTCTAGGATAGCGGCAAGAGTCTTCCGAATATCAGGTTCAGAATCAGAGCCATTGTCCTCTTTGCCTGTTATAGGAGCCTTTCCTGCTCGGCATTTACAACAGCACCACGTCTTTTTCGAATCAGAGGGCTTAGCTTGAAACGATTTCTCTTTTACGCCAGCACACTGGCCAAAATGGTATGCACAGTTACATTCCGTACAGATCACACGCGGGGCACTTTCTTGAATAGTTGATGCACAAGAAGAACATGTGCTGGACATAGTTTTTTTTTCACAAGGTCTGACAGTTCAACGCAACACAAAGCATAACGTTACGATGAGTAAGTTTCAAATAAGGTGGCAGCAGCGGCAGGAATAAACTGCAAACAAGTTTTGCGTAATATTGCACTAACCTGCGAATACAGCAGTAGCTTTTTAGCGATGTAGTCGTGTCGCTGCCGCTTCTGCCAAGTGACCGCTGCCCCGATGTTCGCTCTTTTATCTAGTAGATGGTCCAGTGTACGTCTGCGCAGATTTTGCCAATACAGCGCCAAGTGTCCGATGACGCAGTTGGATGACGGTGGCCTCAGGTGGCCGCAAGTTCACAGCAGCGGGGACCGTTCGCAGTAGTACACAGATTCACATCAGCAGGGGTGGTGTTTCTTGGACCCAGTCACAGGTGCATCCAGAGATCTGCGAAGACAGCAGTAGCTTTTTAGCAATGTAGTCGTGTCGCTGCCGCTGCTGCCAAGTGACCGCTGCCCCGATGTTCGCTCTTTTATCTAGTAGATGGTCCAGTGTACGTCTGCGCAGATTTTGCCAATACAGCGCCAAGTGTCCGATGACGCAGTTGGATGACGGTGGCCTCAGGTGGCCGCAAGTTCACAGCAGCGGGGACCGTTCGCAGTAGTACGCAGATTCACATCAGCAGGGGTGGTGTTCCTTGGACCCAGTCACAGGTGCATCCAGAGAACTGCGAAGACAGCAGTAGCTTTTTAGCGATGTAGTCGCGTCGCTGCCTTGGAGTTATATTTTCTTCAACCATGTCATGGGAACACCATGTAGCTCACGTTGTCAAACAACTGGCTAGAGTAGTGGGCATGATTGGTTGCACACGGCACATTCTTCCGACGTCACTCAAACTAACTCTTTATAACGCACTTTTTTATTCTCACGTAAATTATTGTCATCTTGTATGGGGAACTGCAACACATTCTTGTCTTCGCAAAATACACATGTTGCAGAAAAGGCCCTTCGCTACGCCTTCAATGTTAGCTATGGGTCACCCAGCAAAGGTCTCTTTCTTGCAGCCGGTGTGGTCCAAATCTATGAATTATATCGATACCGGTTGAGCATTTGTTACAAAACAGAAATAAAAAATGGTACCAACCATATTCGACGATTGGCAAACTTGCAAGAGAAAACCACAAATTACCCTTTCAGACAACCCGAACAATGGATGGTGCCAACAGCACGCCTAAACTCCGGGCAAGAACGTTTGCAATTCACACTCCCTTACCTTCTGAACGCTTATACATCTGCACATTTTGACTTATTCACCTGTACTCATGAGGTATTGCGTAGGATGTACATAGAAGGTAGCTACGAACAATTTTCGTCCTCAGCTGTGCCAAAATAAGTCTTTGCTTCTATATCTCATATTTTATGTATGAGAGTGTGATATGTAATAACAATCTTTTTATCCCTGTGTTGACTCAGTACGCTTGAAGTGCTCTTGCGATGTATAGCATTACATTTTTGTTCTTTTGTTTCGTTTTATACGACACCTGAAGTTGAGTCGTTGTTTGTTTGTCTTCTGCTGTTGCCTGTAAAAATGGGGGCTGCGGCTTGGTCAAGCTGTATTTTTACAGATTTTTCTGCAGCTCCTCTGTCCAGATACCTTTGAGGCAGAAATAAATTTATTATTATTATTATTATTATTTACTGCCTTGTGATAGACATCTGCTCTTTCAACATAAATGGCCGAAAGGTTGCACTCGTGTGCCAAGAGTTGGTAATCTGCCAGCCAGTCTTCCGAAATGTCCCGTACATGCACCCCTGTAAGCGTGCTCCTGCGAGTCGAAATCTCTGTCTGTGCTCATCTGATGATGTTGCTGCCCAGTGTGTGTTGCTTGAAATGGAGAATGTTTCTTATGTTTGCGATATTGCAAACAATCACAACATACATTGAGTGAAAGAAGGATTTCAGTACCTTGTTACTGCCAACTTTAAATGGAGAAAAGAGGCCCAAAAAATTCTATTACTGGAGTCACAATTTTGAAGCCTTAAAAGAACATGTATTTTGAATGATAATTACAAATATGCTGTTTAAATAGCAACAACTTTAAAAACTTTAGAGCTCAATTTGTATTATGCAGTAACAATTTTTTCTTGCTGCATTCTATGTTGTCAGGGCAAGCCAGTGCCATGCATTTTAGCAAAATCCTTGCAGCAGGATTTCTTCAAAGCTTGTGACAAAAAGTTTACGTAACATATGCGTTCACTAGGACTTTGTTTACATCAGGTTAAATGGCATATTTGAAATCGGCACACACAACTACATGCTATGTGAAGGTTTATTAATTGTGACTTATATTTTTTCCTAGACCTTTTTTTCTATTTAAATAGGTTTTGTGGTTTGGTTCTGTGCTGTTTAATGTCCCTAAGCGACTTATTCTAGAAAGGATGCCATAGTGGAGGGCTCTGGAAATTTCAACCATTTAGGGTTCTTTGACGTGCACAGAGATTGCACAGTACACTGGCCTGAAGCATTTTTCCTCCATCGAAATGCAACTGCTGTGGCTCGGATCAAATCCATGTCTTTAGGTTCAGCAGCCGAGGATCATAACCGCTGAGCCATCGGGGCAGCCAATTTAAATAAGCGAATAGGGGTGCTTTTGGTTAAGAAAATCTGCTCGGCTGGAGCTGCTTGTCATGATGACGATGATGTTTTCCTATAGCGCAAGGGCGTCTTGGCCAAAGAGTGCCATAGCGCAAGGTGGCGTCGAAGATTCATTTTCCGAGCATTTCACCCCTGAAGAGCAGATCACCAGACCAAGTGTAGACCCATTGCTTTTCCATCAGCAGTCAGCTTATACCAATGTGTACTCATTGTCAGTAGGGATTGAGCTGCACACCTAGCTCTTGCTTATAAGGCAGATGTTTAAACCACTTTTCCACTGCTGTGGTATACGTGCCTGGCATCTTATGCCGGTCCGTACTGAAGGCTATAGGGGATCGAACCATGCACCCGTCACATTCAAGATGGATACTTAAACCATTTGGCTACTGCTCTGGCCTTGGTACCCAGCATAGTTTGCCATATATTTTGCATACTATGCCTGATATGATCCAATGCAAGAGATTGCACCTGCCAAAGTAGTGTTTCTGTTTCATGCTGTTGCTCAGTGCAAGCCGCTCACACAGACATGACAATGATTCAGCACACAGCTGTACAGTCAGTCCTTGCTGGTGTAGAATAGCAGAACATTGGTGAGCCATGGGGCCAGATATGGGGTAAAGACCTTGATGTTATAAGCTAGACCATTCACAAGCACTATCTTTGTGCATGAGGTGCTTGATCATCGAGGGTCATTAATAGCTAATTGCCAGGCATAAAAGTAACCCCACCTAAAGTGATATGTAACAGAGTCAGAACCTACTTTCAGTGCTACTCTTAACCACAAAAGAAACAACTAAAGTTATGGCTGTGCTGCTCTTGGTGACGCAGAACTCAGAATTGCCTCTCTATGCTTTTCATATTCTGCTTCATCTTTGTCTTTGTCATTCATGGAAAGAGATATGGCTGCACTGGCCAAGGAAAACTTCGAAACAGCTAGTGCAGTTTCTACAAGCCAGCTGTTTTTAGTGTGTATGCATTGCTCTTTTGCTCAGAGGTCTCATTTACATGAAGTTCCATATTGCAAGGATCCATCTGATTCCTCCCTTTGTGGCCCTGTCTCCTGCCTGTTGGCCCCCTGGCCTTTCTGCAGACTCCTTAGAAACCATTGCTGGCTCCAACAAATTCTTAGCAGGGACATGCTGCCATCAATTTTTCCTCTTTGTTACCTAAAAATGTGTTTAGTTTACCTCAGGTGTAGTTACGGCACATGTAACCAGCATTTTGTGTTATTCCTGTGCAATTAGTTTGTGTTTCTGAGATATGTTTACTTCTTTGGCAGTGCATACATATTGTCATATGCATATGGCATTTTGCCGCATGCATAATTTGTAGATTACAGTTGTGGTTTTGAAGTAATTATACCGCAAAAGTTGTGATGTCATGTTCTACACTTATACTACCCCAGTACAGGAATGCTTGAGTGCTGCCCTGTACGTATTTTTTGCCATGTGTAATCACCAAGTATTGTTAGTAAGTTCACCACGGTTTCCTTGTTTTTCTGTGACTATTTTGTGCCATCACTTAGGACAACAATTGAGTTTGATAGGTGAAGTATAACTATAACAAACAAAGTTTTTGTTTTCCACATGTGCATTGTGCAAATATCTAGTCAGTGCAGCTGGTGCCTATGGTGGTTGGTTGAAGTAGGTTGTTGACTGTATAATGCTGAGAACTGAGAACAGCATTTTGTTTGGTGTTCATATTGAATTTTCTGCAGATGACGAGGGTTATGTTCACTGTGACCTTGAGTAAGATTTGGATTTTCTGTGTTGTTATAAGGCCCTGATAATAAATAATTTCTGTGCCTACTTACTGTCCCAACAATACTGATCTGGTGCTAGAATGCACAACTACAAGGTGGCCTGCAATGAGCAGTCATGCCTGACTATGCAATTCACTTGGGGAAGACTGGCCACTTTTCCTGGAGATATAATAGTCATGTAGCTCCAACAACAGTATCTCAGTGCTGCTTAGTGCAGAGCTTTGTGTGCCAAAATATAAGCAAAATTTGGAGGGCACTGATTTTGCATTGTGTGGACCAGTTACCAATTCGATGCTGTAGAGAGCATCAGTGGCAGAAAGGCATGACAATGACAGTCCCACTGCTCATAAATGAGATGCATTTTCAAGGAACATCGTCATGCTCTTCAAGGGTGCCAGTTATTTGGCAGCCATAGGGAATGGGCTAAGGAATATAAAATAGGCACCTAAAGGCCCATTGCGTACTTAAACACAGCCATTGAATGCAGCACTTGGCGAATCCTCTGTAAAACCTAGATCATATGGCGGATCGATTCACCGAATTATTACAATGAAACACTATAGTCCTGATGGTAACATGTATGTTGCGTATAAGCCTGCTGCAGGACGAAGGCCTCTCCCATATATCTCTCCACTTAACCTCACCCTGTGCCAGCCACAGCTATCTTTCTCCGCACGATTCTTAATATAACCCACCCACCGAACTTTCTGCTAAATACACTTGCCTTCTCTTATAACCGAATCCGTTACCCTTAATGACCATATGTCATCTTTCCTTCGCATCACATGCCTCAAGCCTATTTCCTCTAGATTTCCACTAGGCTGTCAATTACCCACATTTGTTCTCTGATTCACTCTGTTGTCATCCTGTCCTTTATTATTATACACATTATTTTTCTTTCCATGCAGCTCTCTGTATTGTTCTCAAGTTAAGTTGGTTGGACCCTTTTGATCAGCCTCCATGTTTCTGCCCCACAGGTGAGCACCGGTAGGAACGTACAGCTAGCTATAAAATATTTCTCGTGAGGGATATTGTTATAAACAAGCTAAATTTATCTGAGTATATACCTGTCAAACATGCCCCATTCTCGTTTTTTTAAATTCACACTCATTTATGGTCCAGATCTGCAGTTATACCAGCCCAAAATAGACTTATTCCCTTACCACTTCCAGTGTCTCACAACCAATTGTAAACTGCTGTTCCTTCAAAGACTGAGTTAGCAGCATGGGAATTTTTACACCCATTTACATATATGAATATTTTAGACAATTTATTTCTGTAGTACAAAACTTTTGAAACGTCATCATTGATGAGTTTGAGCTCTGAATCCGCAGTGACAGCATTGTGACAAATCTGCAGCAAAGCAGTACAGTCCCTCGACAGGAATCTGTCGCGCCGCGACAGAACCCACGGCAGGAATCTGTCGCGCGACAGAACCCGCGGCAGACACCTCTGTCGCGCTAAAAGAGGCATCCTACAAGTCTGTCGTGCCACTGAACCCACAACAGGCGGCGCTGTTGCCTGTCGTTGGCGCGACAAAAGTGCATGACGAGGGCTCTGTCGCGCGACAAAGTCTTGCCGCGCGACAGAACCCACGACAGGCACTTCTGTCGCGCGGGTGACCCCACGACAGGTAGCTCTGTCGAGGCGCGCAGCTCTGTGTCGTGCGGCACGACTCTCTCTGTCGCACGACCGTACCTGTCGCGCGACATAGCCTGCGACAGATACCTTTGTCGCACGACACGCGGCAGCAGAAATGTCTGTCTTGCGACAAACCGCTCTGCAGAGGTTTTTGTCGCGCTACAGAAGCCACGACACGATCCTCTGTCGCGCGACACACAGCACGACAAGAAAGCTTGTCTTGCGACACAAAATTTTGTCGCGCGACAGGAATTTCGGTCGTGCGTTTTGATCAGGCGTAACCATAATAAACACAAATATCCATAATAAGAATAACCCAAAGGTGCATGAGCCATTAAAGAACTATAGACACCTAAATTTTTTGCGTGTTTTCTTTTGTCAAATGATGCGTTAGATAATAAAATGCATGGATTACCAGATAGTACTTGCCTACAACCCCGCTAAATAATTTATAATCGAATTTCTTCTCTCATGCTGTTTTGGTTTCATAGACCGAACACCGACTGTCGTCAAGTTGATGTTTTGGTCACATGATGCAACTAGAAAAACTAATACAATCGCTAATATGTAGCTTTAATTGACTACGACATTTATTCCTGCCTCTTCCAAGATCTGGAATGACAAAAAATGACCTGTCAGCAATATTATAACCGATTTTTTATGCCTTATGTGAATTAAACACCAACTACACGTCACAGTCATCGTTCGACTGATGAAACCGAAACAGCGTCAAGAAGAAATTAAATTGCAGAAAAACTTCACATCGCGCTAGTTGGTGTTGATGCATAGTGGTGGTTCAAAAGCGCAAACACACACAGACAATGTAAGAGACGAGACACACAAACCAGCGCTGAACTTACTACAAATTTTTTATTAGGAAGAAGCACGTCATATGTACACACACACACGAAAAAACAGCGCACATGCGCAGTGTCAACAAGACTCCTAGTGCTAGTACAAGGAAAAAACTGCTTTAAAAGCACGTGAATATCTGCAGAACCGCTACCCACTAAGTAGCATATTGATTTCTCGAAGCGATAATGTAACAGCTGGCATATTCACGCACCCATAACTTTTTCTGATATGAAACGCCTCAGGTAATTTTCTAGTGCGCTGATCAGAATGAGCGAACAAGACATCAGTATCGTCAAAAAATGGCGTACATTTGCACGTGAAACAATGCTTAGCTAGGTTTGTTTCTTTCTTAAAGAATTAGCGTGCTCCATGAGCGGCACGTTAACGGAGCGGCCAATTTGACCTGTGTAGGTAAGTCCACAGGGCTGAGGGATTTGATACGCTACGCCAGTTTTACAGGGAACATATTTATTTTCATGATTTATGTTGCAAGTATTTCTTCTGCGCCCTTTATGCTTTCTTTGAAATTCCGCCCCCACTCTTTCTAGCTTGTTAGGGGCAGGGAGCAGAACCTTTACCCCATGCTTGCTTCCCACTCTTTTTAATCCGGTGCGACAGCGTGTGAACATATGGCATAACCACTACCTTTCTTCTCCCTTCTTCCGAACCCTTTTCCAGCCCCGCGGTACTTGCAGACGATTTCAGCTCATGGAGGACTTTGTCTGCACTTGAAACGAGAACTGAGTTCCAGAAACCAGCTTCCCTACATCTGTCTATTTGGGCTAAGAGACTGGACATCATTTTATGAAAAGATTTCTTTACTGTCATGCCTAAGCATCCCGTAACGATGCCAATTTTTGCAAGCTTTGAATGAAAGGACCTGTAATTCAAAACGGACTTTTCACTTCTAGGGGAATACTGCCAACAGACATGGTTGGGATTGAAAGAGAATGTTAAATCAAGGAATTGCAAGACTCTTTCTTGAGAGACTTCGTGTGTGAACTTCATCCCTGACCCATTACGTGCAAAATATGAACATTTGACACAAATTCGGGATTCACGGACCTAGCCAGGACCAGGTAATCATCCACATACCAGAAAATGCGTATGCAATAACCGGCTAGATCAGTTGCAACTTTCATATCAACCCTGCTTAGATAAATGTTACTGAGAATGGGAGCTACCTTGGCATCTATGCACACACCTGACTTTTGCAAATAAAGACGGCCATCCCACTCAACAACGTGTTACTCAGGTAGTAAGATAACAGTTAAAAAGGATCCTGTTGTGATTCCACACTAATTTTGGAACATGCATTCATCGCAGTCATCCGTAATACAATGCTGAACATACTGGATTAGTTCAAAGTGTGCAAGAGAATAAAACAAATCAACCACATCTACGCTAAAACCATCACTTAGTGCCCGGCTCTCATTTCGGAGGAAATTCGCTACTGCCTCAGAATTCGGTACGAGAAGCGGATCCTTTACGTGAAGTGACAGCAAATGTTTGCGAAGATCGGTAGACACAAACAACTGCCAAGAATTGTGCTCAGAGACGCTTGCCCGGAAAGTATCTTTAGGCTTGTGCATCTTAGCACCAAAGAAAATTTCTAGCACCGATTGTTCAGCTTCCTTCCCTTTCTTTGCTATACCATCATACTTAAAACTTCCGAAGTAAAGTCATCGCCTTCTCTGAACACTCGGCGCTAGAAATTTTCTTAGTGCTAAGACGCACAAGCCTAACGTTCCTTTCCGCGCAATCGTCTCTGAGCACAATTCTTGGCAGTTGGTTGTGTCTACCTATCTTTGCAAACATTTGTCGTTACTTCGCGTAAAGGATCCGTTTCTCTTACCTAAATCTGAGGCAGTAGCTGATTTCCTCCGAAATGAGAGCCCTTCACTATGTGATGGTTTAGGCATAGATGTGGTTGATTTGTTTTATTCTGTTCCACACTTTGAACAAATCCAGTATGTTCAGCAATGTTTTACGGAAGAAAACAATGAATGCGTGCTCCAAAATAAGTGTGGAATCACATCAGGTTCCTTTCTGGAACTGTTATCTTACTACCTGAGTAACACGCTTGTTGAGTGGGATGGTCGACCTTTTATGCAAAAATCGGGTGTGCGCATAGGTGCCAAGGTAGCTCCCATTCTCAGTAACATCTATCTAAGCCGGGTTGATATGAAAGCTGAGACTGATCTAGATTGTTATTGCATACGCATTTTCTGTTATGTGGACGATGACCTGGTGCTGGCTAGGTCAGTGAATTCCGAATTTGTGTCAAATGTTCTTCATGTTTTTGCACGTAATGGGTCGGGGCTGAAGTTCACACATGAAGACCCTCAAGAAAAATCTTGCAATTCCTTGATTTAAAATTCTCTTTCGATCCCAACCATGTCTGTTGGCAGTATTCCCCTAGAAGTGAAAAGCCCCTTTTGAATTAGTGGCCCTTTCATTCAAAGCTTGTAAAAAGTGACATTGTTACGGGATGCTTATTCATGGCAGTAAAGAAATATTATCATAAAATGATGCCCAGTCTCTTAGCCCAAATAGACAGATGTAGGAAAGCTGGTTTCAGGGACTCAGTTCTCGTTTCGAGCGCAGACGAAGTCCTCCATGAGCTGAAATCGTCTGCAAATACCTCGGAGCTGGAAAAGGGTTCGGAAGAAGGCAGAAGAAAGGTAGTGGTTATGCCATATGTCCACACGCTTTCGCACCGGATTAAAAAGTGTGGGGAGCAAGCATAGGATAAAGGTTCTGTTCCCTGCACGTACCAAGCTAGAAAGAGTGGGGCGGCAGTTCAAAGAAAGCATGAAGGGCGCAGAAGAAATGCTTGAAATGCTTGCCACATAAATCATGAAAATAGATATGTTCCCTGCAAGACTGGCGCAGTGCATCAAATCCCATAGTCCTGTGGCCTTACCTACATAGTCCAAATTGGCCACTGCGTTAACGTGCGGCTCATAGAGAACGCTAATTCTTTGAGAAATAAACTAACCTAGCTAAGCAATGTTTCACGTGCAAATGTACGCCATTTTTTTTAGGATACTGATGTCTTGTTCACTCACTCTGTCCAGCGCACTAGAGAAGTAGCTGAGGCATTTCATTTTATCAGAAATAGCAATGGGTCCGTGAGAACGCCATCTGTTACTTTATCGCTTCTAGAAATCAATATGCTACATAGTGGGTAGCGGTTCTGCAGACATACACATGCTTTTAAAGCAGTGTCTACCTTTTACTAGCACTAGGAGTCTTGTTGACATCACACATGTGCACAGTTTTTCCTTGCGTATATATGTGACGTGTTCTTCCTAATAAAAAATCAGTTGTAAGATCAGTGCTGGTTTGTGCGTCTCGTCTCTTGGTCCGTGTGTGATTGCACTTTTGAACCACTACTATGAAAATAAATAATAAATTATTTAGTGGCCGTGCATGCATAAAATGTCTAACGCATGGTTTGAAAGAAGAAACGCACAAGTAAAAGTTTGGTAACTATAGTCCTTTAAATTTGGATGGCTACTCAGTAATTGATAACGGAAGTGCTGAAGACCACACCGGGTAGATTGAAAGTAGCTTTTTCCTGCAATTAGATGGTGTGTTCACAAAGTGTCTAAAACCTTCAGAAGAATCACATGTACTCACCAACAATTTCGCTGTACAGCAGTAGGTTCTTAAATGCCTCTTTTCGCTCCGCCCTTCAATGTGTACATAAGGGCCACAGGAGTCTTCACTAGTCTTCACAATGAGTTTTGTAGCCTATCAGCTGGCTCACCCCCAATGAGTGCTAGCTTTTTGATCTGAAATAGATTATACAGATTATACAAAGTGAACTATGCCATGAAAACGATACATTGAACCATTCATAAAACTTCCTCTTCGAGGAACCATGTGCAAGTCAGCAAAAGATCAGAAGGATGTAGAACAGGATAATACAGTGGACTCAAACAGACCTATGATCACAGTGGTGTGACTCGGCTTAATGATAACAGAATTCTCTGTTGTCTTCTAAACGCCCATCTTTGTATCATCATATTAACTTCCTTTTATGCATGACTCAATGGCATACGCTTCCCAAACAATAAGATAAGGGCGAAAAAATGAAGTCATTACTTTAAGGCCACCTTGAACCATGGCAAAATTGTAAAATGTGGAGCTAAATGAGTGATGTAAGAACATAACCGTCAGCTGCCATTATGAACAGCAAGGATAATGCTTGTGCTAATTTCTTGTACTAGGCTAGATATTATAAGCAGCAAATCCTCTTTCAAATACACTTGTACAAAATGAAGCTTTCAGGTCTACAAATTCAAATGCGACATGAGGCAATTTCGAAGTCCCAACTTAATCTGAAGTGGACTCACCATATGTAGAGGGCTCAAATTAAACTACAGCTGAACAAAACACTATGCATCAAAATTATATTCAAAGGAATCAATACGTTGCCAGTAGTTCATAGGCACAATTGAAAGAAATGCCTTATACCCAGTCGAAAAAAAAAACACCAGCCCGTTTCTGGTGTTTACACCAAACTGGCTCTTTTAGACATGGGTTCTGGTGTGACCGTGTCTGTGTTTCCCACCAGACCACGATTCTCAGACACGGGTCCTGATATGGCGTATTGTGGTGTGCTTTAGTGTGTTCTGGTCTGGTGTTCTGTGCTGTGGCCCTGTTGTCTGATACCGGCTCTGGTGTGCTTTGGTTTAGTGTTTCCTGGTGTGGTCAGTGTACCATTCGATTTGGTGTGGTTGGAATACCGTAGAATGTCTTGATTGAGATACTGTGAGTTCGGACATACTATCGCGAGAAAAATTAAGAGATCAACGAGAATGCACGCCAAATGGTGTAAAACGGCAAGCACTCCTGATGTCGAGTAAGGTGCACTAACATCCATCAATCTCGCTCCGCCGGCCTTGATGGCACGAGCATTTCATGAGATGGCACATGCACGCAGTTAGGCATAGTGTGGCACACACTCGCAGCCTCATAATTTTTCACATGATTATACACTGGAGCATGCACATAACCACATCATTTCTGTTCTTGCCGAAGACTTAGAGCAAGCACATGTCGTAAAGAAAGAAAAAAAATGCTCACATTTGCACAAAAGCATCCATAGCTTCACTGGTAGACAAAATTGGCAGTATAGTCAAGATGGAGGCCCCTAGCATCATAGCGTGCACTTTTCTGACAAAGTCGAATAGGTTGAATTTCCCTGATAGCAGCTTGACTCCAGCTGTGTAGCTACAATGCTTGAAGAACAAGAGAGCAAAATCACGAATTTGTGTGAAATACACTATAATAATCACAGTGCAAAGACAACCAGCAAATACTGCTATTAAATTTAGCTTAGTGGTGCAAACATAGAGTACACATTCAATACGACTTCCAATGCCTCTGCAGTAAATCAACTGTCTTCTGCTTTATAGTAAATCAATGCTACTCACATAAAGCACCCCACTTGCATTAATTTGCTTGAAATGAGTGTCTGGATGACCAAGTATTTCACACTTTCATTCACACAGTACAATGATGAACACGGACAAGGGGGAAGACGCCGAAAAACACTTTGAGGTGCCTCCTCCCTAGCCCCTGTTCATCATCATGCTGTGTGAATGAAAATGTGAATTATTGCGTTCTGTTTTTCTTTTGTATTCATAGCTAACTGCATATATTTACAACACAGTTGGGTACGCCTGCATCATAATCTGAATTCCTATCATATTTTGGCATTGCAGCTGATATTGAGCATGACAGTCCTAACACAGTCAGGCTTTCTGAGACAATCAACAGCACTCTAGCATCTCGGGTAATTTGATTCATTACCAGGCTCAGAGATACTAATACTTGGTAGCCTAGAGAAATAAAGAAATAAATTGATATATAAATTCTACTGCTGCAGATAACAAAAATCAGAGAATTTGAGGAATTAGAAAAATGATTTCAAGATGCCCACAAAGATGGGCACAAAATGAAGATAAGACGTAGTTCGACTAAAAAAAATATTTGATGCAAGTACATTTCAGGGTGACAAAATCCATGTATTGAGACTTTATGCGCACAGGGTGCAGAACTGTAAAGCACTGCATGGCTGGCTGCATTTATTTAGAAGACCATTCCTCTTCATTACTTCAAAAAAAGTGGCAGCAAAGCATAAAAATCCGACTGCTGAAATTTATTTTCAGGTGAATGCCACATACAAAATGACAAGGGTGGAATGTTAATGATTCGAAAGGAAACCTTAAAAAAGATGCGATGAACTCTAGCACTGGTAAAACCCCAAGAGATGTGCAAAAAAAGTTGCCAGATTATTTTTCCTGCTGAATGTATTAAAACCAAAGCTGCCTGAGCGCACATGAGTTTTGTTGAGGTATAGCTTGCTATACACATCCTGAGCCTCTGGTGCAGTTGACTGCAGAGTACCTGCAGACACTTGCACACATACAAAACCCACACTATATTCTGCGTACTGTGCATTGCCCACTATAGTGCCTAGCACGGCCTGTCTTCCAGTGAGATGCACTTCTTTTGGAGCATCCAGGCGTTAAGGTTCCAGTTATAAAAAATGTCCGAGTTGATTATGAGTTAAGTGAATAAGCTTAACAAGTTGACTGGTTCTAAGACGCAGATCACTTGCAAGAGCCGCTTCTCACAGCAAGGCAGAAAACAATAATGGCTTCAGGACACTGCAGTGCAGGGCTCGAAATTAGTTAATACCAAGTGGGGCTCGTTAAGCTTCGCTGACATTGTATGGCAGACCAGCGCCTGTTCCAAAGTAGCAATGTTTACTGCCACACATATACATAACTCGCCAGTGGCATGATTCCTCCAAACATGTATGCAACAAAGTATTGCAACCGCTTCGAGCCATCTCTACAGGCCCCACTGGGCCGTCCCTGCTAAGTGTGAAAAAAGTGGCTAAGATGTGCTTTGTCATATTCAATGCTACAAACTATTTTTACAAAGCATGGAGCAAAGCTAGCGAAAGAGTGCTCAAGCACACCTATGCTTGAGTAAAAAGTATCCATAATTTTTTTACATGTAAACTGGAATAGGGGAAGTTAGAACGTGACATGTAAAACTGCATGCAGAACAGCTAGACAAGAGAGCAGAGAAGGTAAGGGCAAACAGGGCTCATTATGGGCTACATGATGGACTCTAACAGTCACTTCCATCATGGCGTCTGACAGTCAAACAATAGGCCAGCTAGCATTCAATTCAAGCTTATTTTCATGCAAAATGCTTTCAATGATGGCTGCAAGTTATAACATACTAATTTTTGTTGTTACGTAGAGGCAGCTAGAGGATTCATGGACGGTGGGAAATGTGGCGGCACCCACGAATGCCTATACTGAATCAGCATCACTTAGGCCTCAGTACCTAGAATCCAAGCTTCAGGGCAAATGACTGCTAAGTACCATCCGTCTTCTGTTTCCATGGCATGAGAAGTATATATTGTCACCGGCGAAAATACAGAGAACCAAACTGTTCACTCGGGCGAGGTTTGCCAACACCGCCGCGCTCGTTCTGGACAAAGAAGACGTTCGGCCACGCGCTCGGGAACACAGTTCGACCTCCAGGTGGCGCCGGCAGAAAGTCAGCAGCGTGGCATTGCCCCTCCCATCTAAGAGGCATCGACTCGATGCCGCACGCGAGGGGAAGAAAAAAAAATAGGGCGAAAGGTAATGGCGGGGTTCGGTCCGGGGCTAACGGGAATAAAACGGCTTCATTCGCGCCACGTGGACGACCTCGGACGTCGGGTGTCGAGAGGACCGGGCAGTTCCTTGAGGGAGCACCTCGTAGGTCACCGCGCTGAGGCGGCGTAACACCTGGTACGGACCAAAGTAACGGCGAAGAAGCTTCTCAGAGCGCCCTCGCAAACGGATTGGGCTCCACACCCAGACTTGGTCACCGGGTGTGTAAATCACCTCCCTGCGGCGGAGGTTGTAACGCTCGGCGTCGCGTTGTTGTTGGCACCGGATTCGCTGTCGAGCAACTTGGCGAGCAACTTCGGCGTCACGGACAAATTGGTCGGCATCCACGACAGAAGAGGGAGTAGGATCCGGAAGAAGCATGGCGTCCAGCATGGTCAAGGCTTCGCGACCGTGCACCAAATGGAAAGGAGTGAAGCGCGTCGTTTCGTGAAGCGCAGTGTTGTACGCGAACGTTATGTAAGGAAGTATCCGGTCCCAGTTCGCGTGGTCATCGTCGACATACATAGAGAGCATATCGGCAATTGTCTTGTTAAGCCGCTCAGTCAGTCCGTTGGTTTGCGGATGGTAAGCCGTTGTCTTTCGATGACTGGTGCCACTGAGTCGAAGTACCTCGTTCGTAAGTGCCGACGTAAACGGGGTTCCCCTGTCAGTTAACACGACCGTTGGAGCTCCGTGACGAAGCACAATGTTATGAATGAAAAAACTTGCGACTTCGGCGGCGGTACCACGGGGAAGAGCCTTGGTCTCACAGTAGCGGCTGAGATAGTCAGTGGCAACCGCAATGTACCGGTTACCCATGGAAGACTCCGGAAACGGACCGAGTAAGTCCATGCCGACCTGTTGAAATGGGAGGCGCGGGGGATCGATAGGCTGCAGGAGCCCGGCTGGTTTAGTCGGTGGCGTCTTCCGGCGCTGACATTCTCGGCAGGTTCGGACGTAACGGCGGACAACCGCAGCAAGCTTGGGCCAGTAGTACTTGGTGCGTATGCGCGCCAACGTGCGGGAAAACCCGAGATGGCCCGAAGAAAGGTCGTCGTGGCACGCGCGCAGAACTTCGTCGCGAAGCGCAGCTCGCACTGCAAGCAGATAGACAGTGTCCGTTGGGCCGTAGTTCTTTTTGTAGAGTACCCCATCGCGCAAGCAAAACGATGACAGTCCGCGCTTGAAGAGCCGAGGTGGAGATGGGGCGATTCCTTCAAGGTATTCTATGAGGGGCAGCAGGTCAGAATCGGCCCTTTGTTGTTGGGCAAGGGTGGACGTGGTGAGAGCACCAAGAAAAGCGGAATCGTCGTCGGACTCGTCAGTGGGGCACAGGATTGGGGCGCGGGATAGACAGTCAGCATCGCTGTGTTTCTGGCCAGACTTGTGCACGATGGTGACATCAAATTCTTGTAACCGAAGACTCCATCGAGCAAGCCGCCCCGAGGGATCCTTCAGGTTCGCCAACCAACAGAGTGAATGGTGGTCGCTCACGACCCGAAACGGGCGGCCATACAAGTACGGACGAAATTTCGTAACGGCCCACAGCACAGCTAGACATTCCTTTTCCGTTGTGGAATAATTGACTTCTGAACGGGACAAAGTGCGACTGGCGTAAGCAATCACGCGTTCTAGACCATCCTGCCGCTGAACAAGGACCGCGCCGAGGCCAACGTTACTAGCATCAGTGTGCAGTTCAGTGTCGGCCTCTTCGTCGAAGTGGCCAAGCACAGGCGTACACTGCAGACGGGACTTGAGTTCTGTGAAGGCGCTGTCCTGGTCTTGGCCCCAGATGAAGGATTCAGAATCCTTCGTCAGGCGGGTCAAAGGCTCTGCTAGCCGGGAGAAATTGGGAACAAACCGGCGATAGTACGCGCAGAGGCCCAAGAAACGACGCAGGCTCCGTTTGTCTGTTGGCTTAGGGAAGGCAGCTACGGCGGCCGTCTTTTCGGGATCGGGACTAACACCTCGTGCGCTGACAATGTGACCAAGAAACTTCAGCTCTTGAAATGCGAAGTGACATTTCTCTGGCTTGAGAGAGAGACCAGCGGAACGTATGGCCTCGAAAACAGCACGCAAGCGTTTCAGGTGCTCATCAAACGTGTCAGAGAAGATCACGACATCGTCAAGATATACGAGGCATGTCTGCCACTTCAGACCGGACAGCACGGTGTCCATCATTCGTTGGAACGTGGCAGGGGCCGAGCACAAGCCAAAAGGGAGTACCTTAAACTCGTATAAACCGTCTGGCGTAATAAAGGCGGTCTTCTCTCGGTCGCGTTCGTCGACCTCTATTTGCCAATACCCACTGCGGAGGTCGAGGGATGAAAAGAAGGTGGCATGGCGCAGGCGGTCTAGGGAATCATCAATGCGGGGCAGAGGGTACACATCTTTTTTCGTGACGGTATTCAGGCGCCTGTAATCGACGCAGAACCTGAGGGTGCCATCTTTCTTCGTGACGAGAACAACAGGCGATGCCCAGGGGCTCGTGGAAGGTTGGATGACGTCGTCCTGGAGCATCTGTGTAACTTGGCGGCGGATGGCATCGCGTTCTTTGGAAGACACGCGATAAGGACGCTGGCAAATTGGTCTTTGGTCGTCAGCAACGACAATTCGATGCTTGGTAAGCGGCGTCTGTCGGACCTTGGAAGTTTCCGCAAAACAGTCGCGGAAGGAATAGATTAGGCTTTGCACGCAGTTTTTCTGACTGGCCGAGAGGTGCGGGTTCACGTCAGTCGGAATGGCTGTAGCCGTCGCGTCGACGAGGTCTGACGTGGTGGATAAAGAGCACTGCCTCGTACACTCTCCAAGCTCGTCAAAATAAGCGACGACTTCTGACTTCGTCAAATGTTGCGGTTCACGAGTAAAGTTCGTGACTAAGATTTCGGTACGACCATTGGCAAGGTCTACTAGGCCTCGGGCGACACAAACTTGCCGAGCGAGTAGCAGGGACATGTTCGCTTCAGCAATGCCAAGAGCGCCGGTGCTGTCAGTACACTCGACTGTGACGAACTTGCTGGCTCGCGGAGGGATTGTTATGTGGTCGTCACATATGCGCAACATTACTTTACAGGGCTCGGTGGTTGTGTTAACGGCTCGCTGGGCGGAAAAAGATACCACGAGTTCCTGAAGGTTTATGATCGCACCATACTCGTGAAGGAAATCCATGCCCAGTATGAGGTCCTTTGAACAGTCAGCTAACACGGCAAAGGAGCCGGTGAAAGTAAGACCACGGATTTGGATGCGGCAAGTGCAGACGCCGATTGGTGTCACGACATGGCCACCGGCAGTGCGAAGTACACGTTCAGCAGCTTTCGCTCGTCGTCCCATTGGTTGAACGCGGCCACACGGTCAAAACCGGCCAACCAATCTTCTACATCCTCGAACCGGTCGCCGTGGAAGGATGGTGGTGACCGAGGTGCAAGAAAGACGAACGGCGGGGCACTGCCGAAGGACTGACCTGTCTGGCTGCCAGTGGCGGAAGTCATGGCCCGAGCAGGAATCGTGAGTGGCTCAAATTCGGGTTGCAGGCCTCGCAGGCGACGGCTAGCTTTGTGGACAGGTGTGGCGTCTGCTCGTCGGGGAGAAGCGTCAGGGCTATCGTCCCGGTCAGCGTACATGGGATGATACCCAGCACGGCTCCACCAAAAATGTCACCGGCGAAAATACAGAGAACCAAACTGTTCACTCGGGCGAGGTTTGCCAACACCGCCGCGCTCGTTCTGGACAAAGAAGACGTTCGGCCACGCGCTCGGGAACACAGTTCGACCTCCAGGTGGCGCCGGCAGAAAGTCAGCAGCGTGGCAATATTCACTAAATGTTGTTCATTATGAGTAATTTCAGTGATCATGCACTGCCACACTGCACATAGAGCCTAGGCTTTTAAGCTGCTTTTTTCCTCACACGAGCTAACTGCACCCATCAGTTAACCTCCTGTAAATAAACTTTCACATGAAGACAACATTTACAATTATTTGATCACGTCTTGTAAGTTAGGCATTATCCTTTGTTTGGCGCTTTCATATTAT
The DNA here is from genome assembly GCF_052857255.1 of Amblyomma americanum. Classification (NCBI taxonomy): domain Eukaryota; kingdom Metazoa; phylum Arthropoda; class Arachnida; order Ixodida; family Ixodidae; genus Amblyomma; species Amblyomma americanum. Next base: position 79,296,086 of record NC_135501.1, on the reverse strand, counting down.
AAACCACTAACAAACCTGAGTCGTAATTCTAACATACACTGATGGAGTGAGTATATGCCCCTGAGATAAATCCAGCTAAAGCTAGCAATTACCTCTCAGTGCATCCATTTTTCACACTCCAGCACACAAAAATACACGAAAGAAGAGGATAGACACCACTGACACCGGACATTATTTTTGTGCGCTAGAATGATGTCTCATAATTCTTCCCAGAACCGACTATCCCAGCCCTCTATGCTTAGCCTTGTGGAGAACCTTTTCCTTGCCTTCCGCTGTCACCTCCTGAGCACTTGCCACTGGAACTGCATAGTACAACTGCTTCTGTTGACCAGATGGGAATGGCAGTCCTCTTGTGAAATACTGCATCCTTTGGGATTCCCTTCACGGTGTCATACATTGCCTTCTCTACCTTGAATTCAGATACACTTAAAGGAAAAAGAACGCGCATATAAAAGTTCTTAGCCAAATTTGCAGCCAAGAATATGATAATAATTGTATTTGTACGCTTCACAGCAACAACAGCAGTATGCTTTAACGCATGTTGAAGCAAGAAAGTAAGAAATCATTTCCTTTATTACCAACACAAGACTTGCACCTAGACGTTGATGGTGTCATGCAATAGTGGTGAGTTCTGATAGCAGTGTGAAGTACAAAAGTCAACTGCTTGCTTCGAATTTTAGAACATGCAACATTAAGGGCACAATTATTGAAAAAAAATTGACATCATCCTTGAAAATCGCAGATTAGTATGTGTCGTAGCAAATACTGAAAATAAAAATAGTAGGAGCACTGCCAGTGTTTAAATCAACACGCAGTGACTGGTTTGGTTTATGGTTTGGTTTATATGAGTTTAACGTCCCAAAGCGACTCAGGCTATGAGAGACACCGTAATGAAGGGCTCCAGAAATTTCGACCACCTGGGGTTCTTTAGAGTGCACTGATACCGCACAGTACACGGGCCTCAAGAATTTCGCCTTCATCGAAATTTGACCGCCGCGGCTGGGATCGAATCCGCGTCTTTCGGGCCAGCAGCCGAGTGCCATACCACTCAGTCACCGCGGCGGCTTCGCAGTTACTGGTAAAAGCAATTTTCTAATTGCAGTTCTTGCCCATGCCCTTGTCAAGCAAGGCACTAATGCCGGTTGACTTGCAGTAAATCTAATGTGTCCTCAACATGCTGCCTAGTTAGCAAAGTTCTTGTAGTCAAAATTGAACGAAACGTTACTTAACATTTTTTCAGCTAGAACCGCATGAGCTATTGATATAGCCCAAGGCACACAACTTAGTGCCTTAGAATAGTGTTCAACGAGGGGCCCACACGCAGAGACGCTGGACTGGCCACTGTTTCCTTATTCAAAGTAATACAGGAGTGCATGGCCTGTGGTGTTCATGCTAAGAAATACAAAATATAAATAGAAACAAAACTGAAGTGCAAAGAAAAATTAGAGACAAGTTCTGTCATTACACCTTATGTGACACTAGAGAGTACATGTTCATAAAGAAGTAGTAAAATGGTCATTTTGAAATTTTGTACAGTCATCAAATTGTCATGAGCACAGTCAGTATGCCTTTTCTTCACACAAAAGGTTTCCAGCGGCTCCGGTGCACTTCAGTTTCGTTTTAGTACAGTGCCTTTAAAAGACAGAAATTGGTCAAGTGCCACAAACTGGCAATAACTGTGTATCACCATTTTCATATCTGTGCTTCATTACTTTTTAACACAACCTCCAATATGATTCACATGATTCGCTGCAGTAGCAGGATTCCAGTGTGCACCACTCACATTCAATGAAAGACCTGGCTGCCTTTTCCAAGTGTTATACTAATTTTCACAATGAAAGTGCCGTTGAGCGAGTTTGACAGCAAGCAAAAACATGATTTGAACCCAACAGCATAAGGAAATTTTAAAGTGGTCCGTAACATTATGCTTGCAAAAAGACAACTTCAGGTGTCAATACTCACCAAAGTTGCCATCAGATCTCAGCTTTGGTGTGCTCATAAAGGGAGGGTGGGGTGCTTAGTTATAATGACCAATTGTCACGGCTGGTACATTGTGCTACCTACTTCAATGATGAAGGATGTAACAAACTATCCTCCAAAACCTGACATCTGGCATAAAGGCTGAAAAGCAAAAGCAAATGAAGGATCACTAAGGCCTGAAATTATTTTCTGCTTGAACAGTTATGTACATCATCAAGAAAGCTGACAAACGGCGCGAAGTTATACTGCTATTTTGGCCCCAGATGCTCGCTCATTTGAGCCTGAGTATCCTAACTAAAGCCATAAAAAAGACATGACTGTTGAAGGCATCATAAGCTCCTGTAAAGCTCACCAGCACTGAGAAAACAAATTCTAACCCTCATAATATTATAAAGTCAGCCAATGAGGCCACTGTGTCAGTCACCAACTAAGAGACCATGTACAAACTATACACTGTAAATGCACAAACTCTAAATGAGAGCAAAGCATGCCCTGCACTTGTGAAACAAATTTGTGTCAATGTAAGATTCTTGGCAACAGCAGGCATCACCATTAATGGCATGTGCTAAAAAGGAAGAGGGCACCTTAATGATGCTGTACAATTTAGAATTCAGCCTTTCAGTAAACTATATTTTGTCTAGTACCATGAGCACCGTCAGAAGAGAAGGCAAAAATGAAAGCAAAGCTGCCAGCTGTCATGAGGCCTGCCACAAAAAAAAACACTGAACAGAAGTAGTGCACAAACAAAAAAGAAGGGGTGCCCTATGCGATTACAGAACACAAAATAACACAGGAAAACAGGGCCCAACCAATGAATGAAAAGAAAACAAAAAGAAGGTAAGCAGTACTGAACACTGCTACCTCTGCAAATAGAGAACAGTGAAATAAACAACACCTAAAAAATAAGCTTCAAGGACTTTAAAAACGTAACATTAATCACGTATTTTTAAACGCTGAATTAGACACTAGAATACATGAATTCCCAAGTGGTATTTGCCTACCATTAAATAATTTACAATTTCATTTCCTTCTCTGATGTTGTTTAGGCTTGACCATCCAAATGATGGCTATGATGCCTAGTTGGCCTTTAGGTCTGCTGAGGCACAAAAAAGGCTACAATATAAATGTTGATATGCAATTTTAATTCACTACAACACCTAAAACAGCCTGTTTCAAAAGCTGGAATGACAACAAATGCCATAGCAGCAGTTATACTACCAGTTTTTTTTGCTTTTGACGTGACCTGAAAACCAACTACACGTCGCAGGAATCGTTCGGTTGATAATACGGTTGATAATACAACAAGGAGAAAGACAATTATAAATTATTTACCAGTCATAGAGCAAATATCACGGGGTGGTCCATGTACAGCCGCGGACAGAAGTAAACGGAGCGCGCCGCACAAGAAAGAACTGCGTGTCAGCGCCGCCTAGCCAAACCAGACGAAAGCTCGAAGTCGCCACGCGCATGTGCAGGCCCGCTTCCGGCGCGACCCTCTCAATGCTCCGCTTGCCTCGCATTCGTCCGGCGTCTGTGTCGTGCTGATGATGATCATGATCGGATGGTCGTGCTCTGTGTAGCTAGCGAACATTTCGGAAAACAAAGACCGCTGTCTTGATAAGGCAAATTGCGCGGGGACGGCTTTACTATTAAGCCGCTTCGTTTGAGACAGCTGGAGGCGTGTTTGCGCCGCAAACAACCTGCGTGTTTCGAACATTTGCTGCCGCTGGGACTCTGCTGGGTCTCACTCGCAAGAAAACGCGCTCGAAACACTCGGTATACTGCAGCAGCTTTGTGTTAATTTTATACAGTTATCACTGATGATCCGCCTCGTCCCTACCAGGCGCTGACGCAGCACTCGTGCATGCACCCTGCCTGTCTCCCCGGAAACAAACTGCCCTTATACTGGATCCTGCTCTTATCTCCACCGAGACAGTGCGCTGCGTATCGCGCTGTCATGTGCGGAGCAGAGCTCATGGTAATCACTTTGCATTCACCTTCGGATCTTAGGATGACTACAAGGACCCGCTGTCTCACCCACACGAATGCCGCGGCAGCAGTGCGTCACTGTTGCGTGCCCCGCGTGCGAAATGCGGCATATAAGTACCCATGATTGCCCACTAATCAAAGTATGAGCCACGACAGAACCCGGCAAGCGATCCAAACTCTTCTGTGCGAACTGTATTACTTCACTGCTTTCGGTTAAATATAGACATTAATCTGTTTGAGAATATAGATGTGGAACCCCAACAGCTGCATCCAGCACATTTGGAAGCAGTCACTATCCTTGAGACCCTGGATCGCGCTGCAAAAAGCGCCAAGAGCGGCGGTTTCATCTAATTTTAAGCTGACCTCCTAGGCGAGGTCCCAATGCAGGAGCACTGTGGTGCAGTACAGACACACAGGGCGCAACCTTTGCCGCTCCGTCGGTTCCTCGCAGGAGCAAGCCGGAAATGAACAGTAACTGTATTAATAGAACCCGAAACTGCTGTGGTGGATCGAGTGTTTTGAGCTTGTTTGATCTATAGCGAGATGGAAATGAATCCCAGAGGCAACTAAAGTTCGAAGGATGCGCATTATCTGCGATGGAAACGCGCCTATAGCTGCCGCAGATGAAACGACATAATGATAGCGTCACCCCCGCGGGATTTGTGGCATCAAGGCAGCAGTCTGTGCGCTCCGAAATGCCCGCTCGCTACTAAGGGCGCAACCATCCGACCATAAACATCATCAGCGTGAACCTGACTACGGCCAAATGCGAGGCAAGCGGAGCAATGAGAGGGTTGCGCCGATAGGGGGCCTGCATATGCGTGTGGCGATTTTGAGCTTACGTGTGGTTTTGTTAGGCGGCGCTGAAAAACAGTTTTCTTGTGCGGCGCGCTCCGTTTACTTCTGTCCGCGCCTGCACATTAATGTCTAAGGCATTTGAAAAAAGACGCAAACAAACATCTGGTGTCCATAGTATATGCAGTTTCTTTCAAGCTTTGTTGAACTATGATATCAGGTAGCATGCCGAAAGGCTGAGTCAAACAGGTCACTACAAGCTCCTATTTCCTTTAAGTGTATTAGAGCAAGTATATTCACTGAACTTGCACAGTGTCATCACCAAGCAAGTGAAATGGCAAAAAAATTAAAACTGACCAAGATAATCACAGAAGTAACAATTTATGGTGAACATTCCTCTTTTTTCATTTAGCACATTAAGCTTATTGGTGCACAGGCTATAATTCAACAAACCTTGAAGTAGTTTGCAGTAGACGGTGCTCATTTTCCACTCAGATCTAGAGGCAGTAAAAATATTGCAACTACAGTGAAAAGTTCGTTTAACAGTGCCTCTTGCTGGACTAGTTGGTGTAATATTGTGTAACAAAAGTAAAAATAGCGCTAATTTTTACATAAACAACACAGAAAGAACAGACAGGACGGGCGCTGTCGCTGTCCTGTCTGTTCTTTCTGTGTGGTTTGTTTAAAAAGTAGCGCTGTTATTTCTTTCGTTATACAGTGAGAGGCCACAGAAGAGAAGCTGTCAAGTCCAATTAATGTTTCATCTTTGAGGTGCATTCATAGCTGCACTATATAACACCATTCATATTCTTTTCATCAAGTGAAATAAGACGTATTTGCTGGACCAGTCTCTGAGGAGTGCCATGTGACACCGGCATTACTGCAGAAGCTTGACAAGGTTACCCTTCTACTATGATTGTCTATGAGGAGTGCAATGGGAGATGGATACTAGACGAAAAAAGAATAAAAGCATTGTTCTCATGCTGTAATATCACCTTAGAATGCTGCCCTGTAGCCCATTACTTCATATTGGCATTTTTTAAAGCCTAGCTGCATTGAAGGGGGTCCGTAGTGACTCTAGAACAGGTGGGGAGTGAACTAGAGAGGGAGAGAGAGAAAGCGGCAGAGCTGAGGCTATGCCAGTGTGCTCGTTGTTGCTGTGTAGCCTTGGAGCTGAGCGGCCAGCTCTGGACTCAATCGTGGTATGAGGGTGCGGGTTTCCCCTTTTCTTCCACCCTGTGTGTTGTGCTGTCAACGTTGCATTTTTTGCGTCTTGGCTATAAGAAAACGTGTGAATGATTCTTGCTAAAAATCACGAAATTTTAGATATGACAGGAGAAATGTTCCAACCACCACTAACAAGAAAAAGAAAATTGGTTGCTTGCTTCGGATTCATACGCTCCCTACATTCTAGTACAGGGAGTCTCAGATTCCTCGTTAGTTTTGTAAGGGGTCCGAGGGCAGCTGAGACCCCCCTGTCTTTAAGCACTGCTTCTTTCTGAGCATGAAACTGGCACTATCTGATGATGACCTATTGAGAAGAGACACACACGTTATTTTGAATAGGGGAATGCCAATACATGCCATCAACGTTCTGGTCTAAAGCAGACATTGCAACACACTGACCTCAATGCAGAGGTGAAAAAAAAACAGATCTGAGAAAACTCGACACATACTTGTGCTCTGCAATGTACTCTGAACGGGCACACACAAGAACAGCCCCAAATCTGGACAGTGGAGACATCTTCTCCGATGAAGCTCTTTTCAGACCTCTTCACTACTGTAGAGAAGGCACTTCACCTGCATAACATCATAATTTCCAGCTGTGCATTTTGCACCCACAATGCCTGGCACTTCCTGATAATTATTTGTATTGCTGGCATTTCACACAACCACAAGAAAATGCTTAAACAGCCTAACTTCAAATACATAACGCCACTTGCTCACACTAGTTTTTATGAAAGCTCCGTACTACTTAGGTTATTCAAAACCACTTAATTTGAAAAAGCTACAAAGCGCTCTCTTTCTAGGGCTAGTTCTTCGTCATCATTCATCAATTATTTTCTTGTTGCGCGGCCGCCAGCAACTAAAAGAACTTTACAGCTGCAGGCAACGTTAGCAATGTTGCAAAAGTGATCGATCAGGCAGTTACTTGTGGTATCGCAGTGACGCGTCGCTTCAATTCACTCAGTCGCTTGCATGCCTTGATGCATCACACCCCTCCCACTCTGAGCTTGACAGCTGGTGTAATCGGCTCGTAGACGTGTGTTCTAACCCTAAAACGCCGCATCAGATCACTATAAAGACGCACATACGCGTAGCGAGTAACACAACGCTAAACAGACCGAGCGGCGCACGCTATCGGCAGTCCGCAACGGGCCGATACTGGCGTCAAAAACACGCGTGCAAGCAGTGCACGATCACGTCGAATAATGAACAGGAAGTCGGGCAACCACCTTAACCAAAGCCCAAAACATAGTCGTGCGCCTTGCTGGGCGGTATACAATTGCCACATTTACATTTAGGACTCCTACGCGTGCTTGCCATTCAGCAAACGCATCTATGCATACACCTCGGCGCTCGCGTCGCAACGCATACACTGTGAACACTGACGGACCAGCAGTTTGATGATTCGATGTGGAATCCACTTTGCTGCCGCGGAAACAACCAGTGACTCACGCGCAATGCCGAAGGGAAACGAACAGGACAGAGTTGACAGAGCCTCGTCCCTTCCGCTTCTTCTCGCCTTTGCGCTCGCTCGTTTATTTTCGCGGTCGCTAATTGCACGCACTCTTGCGCTACACTATGGGTCTTACCTGGAAACGAAGACTCTACTCATTCCAGTAACCGTTTTCTTCTCTTTCTTCGCGGCTGCTATGGTTGAAGTCGAACGTCTTGTGGAAACGAAGACTCGACGCATTCCAGTAACCGCTTTCTTCTCTTGCTTCACGGCTGCTATGGTTGAAGTCGAACGTGTTGTGGAAACGAAGACTCCACGCATTCCTGTAACCGCTTTCTTCTCTTGCTTCGCGGCTGCTACGGGTGAAGCCGAACGTGCTGTCAATATGAAACGGCTCCATGCTTCTAGGCGTGGTCACTTTTCACAAAGTACGCGAACGGCTGCATTGCTGACACGCGGCGCAAGCTACGATAAGCAGGAAATCCAAATGGAGTTTGAAGGAACGATTTTAAAATCAGACAAAAGCAGCACACGAACGGAAGGAGCACGGACCACGGCATGGCGCGGCGTAAGGCCTAGCCGGATATCCCTCCGAAATGCACAGAGGGAGAAGAGGGGAGGAGGGTGTCCTGCGTCCTGCCACGTGACCTGGCAGCAGCGCGCTGGATTTGAACGGCGTTGGGAAGCACGCTGGGCGCTGGCGCATGGCTATTAGCGTGGTTATTAGCGTCATGGTAAATATATACTGCGAACTGTTACAAAATTGCAGTTAGACTAAGGCGCTCCGCGCCTCCGTGCATCATTGCCGTGCAGTTTTCATGTCAAAAGCAGGCGACAATGTTTCAGCTCCTTGCAGAACAACTTTACAAATTGTTTTCTTAGCTTTTCTCTTTTCTTTCTGGTCTTTTGGCGACCGGATTAACGAGCTTTCACTGCATATTTTTTAGCACAGCAACAAGTTTCTCGTAAGCCACATTTCGCCTTATGCTACAAAGATAAGATCTGCAGAACAAGTCTGCTTTACTCAACTTCAAAAAAAAGTTAATCTCGAAGGTTCTATTGTAGATTGCAAAAAATGTGTATTACTGCAAAATCTCATTAAATTGAACATCAAGGGACCATAAAAAATTCAAATTATCAAATGACCCCTAACAAAACTGACAAGAACCACTTGTACCAGAGTATAGGTCGGAAGAGGGGAACGTCTAAGTTATTGCTGGCAGCCGGAACTTCTCTACCTATCTGCTTTGTCATTTTGAAGCGCATATAACTTAAATTGCAAGGTTAATTGCATATTCTGTGAAAAATATATTTTGCTTGAACGCGGGAATGCAAGCTATTTGCCCACATTCGTCTGGCTACATCAACGTGCTGAGTGGCAGTCCATATACTGAGCATATATATATGCCCGCACTTCACCCATGCGCCCATGCTCCATCGCTGTGGTATCCATGCTGCCCTTTTACATGTAATGTAGGATATGCAGCCTGGCTAATGTAAGTGTAACTACATGTCCATAGGTGTCGCCGGGCAACGATCGGCAACATTACGCGTGATGTTTCTGCACTGCAAACTCCAGAATAATCGACGCAGGACTTACGAAGGCTACAGGCTGAAATATACTCTTGTTTCCACACACAGTGTCGTCAGAGTGATGCACGGCAAGCCCCCATCGCGGTTGCCCGCAATTCACCGTCGCATAGCCCAGGTTCACGCACACACATTTTGCCACTGCATAGTCCAAACTTAGCCCTTTTCTACCAGATATGTAGGCGGGGAGGGTGTGGGAATGGCTTATATATGCCCATGCGCCGCCCACGTATTTTCTACGCAGTGCCTTTTTAGGCTGTAGGCGGGAATATTGTATGTTTGAACACACGCAGCTAGCCTCCTTGGATCAATGAGGGTGGTGCAGGGGCCGCCTCTAATTGGGTTTGCCCGCACTTCACCATCATGTAACCCCATATTTTATGCACACGAACTGCGTCCAGCCCATTCTTAGCCCTTTCATACCCTGGTTAGGATAAAGGTGGGGAAGATGCAGGAATGGCGAATGCGCCCATCCCTAACCCATGCGGGACCAACGTAGGTGGTGCTCGGGCAGCTCAAACTGTATGCCTACAACAGTTCGCCACTGTGAAGCGCATTGTTTAGCCCCTGTATTTTCCACACAGGACACATGTAGGCAGAAGGCGGGAATACTATCTCTTCGCCCACTCAAAACCACCGTGGCTCCCTCAAGGTGCTGTATGGGCAGCCCCAAGAGAGGCTACCCACACTGAACCATGATAGAGCCCGCACTGTTGCCCGCATGTATCTGTGGTGGGACCCAGGTGGGCTAGCCGCTCTTTTTAAGCCCATGCGTAGCTGACGAGGGGCCCACTCAGGCATAAAATGGGAAGCCCAAACCTTTTTTGCCAGCACTGCGCCCACGAGGGACCCATGTAGGTTTATTGCGGGCAGCCACCAGCCCTCATAGCCCATGTCGTACCCGCATGGGCCCGCCACCTTGTGCTACTGGGGGTGGAACCAGATTGGGTAGGCGTTGTTTTCGTATTGCAATAAATATTTACGGTGCTGCTGAGCAGAGAAAAGACTCCGAGCCCAAGCCTGCCTAGACGCATCACGTGGGCGGCAGCCTACCAGAGACTCCGTGGTTACGAAGCTGCGAATGCGGTTGCCCGAACGCTTATGCTCCAGACACCTACTACCGCCGGCTCGCCAACCGATGAGCCTAGCCGACCGCTTCTGCGGTTTGCATGCGTTATCCGTACACTAAGTTTAAATGTGGCATTCACGCGCAAATACTTGCACTTAATAGGACAAGCGGACTCCCCGGAATGTACCACATGTGGCGTGCTAGAGACTATAGAACATGTTTTAGTGGCATGTCCAGCGTATGCACGTGAAAGACTCATACTCGCATCTGCTCTGACGCCTATGGACACATCGCTCCTCTCTGAGGATTTGATCCTCGGCGCTTGGCCAGATAGATATAGAGCTGTTGTGGCAACGAGAGCGCTCTCACACTTTTTGAGCGACACGGACCTTGTCTCGCGTTTGTGATGTCAGAAAGTTTGCCGTGTTTTTTTTAAAGTAGTTTTTCATCTGCCTCCTCCCATCATCATCGTACCCCATCGTGACCTTCTTTTATCTCCTCTTCCCGTCCCCCAGAGCAGAGTAGCCGGCCAGATATATTTATTTTTCAGGCCAACCTCTCTGCCTTTCTTATCAATAAACCCTCTGTCTCTGCGGTTTCGAGATATCACCGAATATTAGAAAGACAGGCATCACCAGTTCCTTCCTCCAGCAAAGGGGCTGTCGAAGGCAGACGAACGCATTCGGCGACAGCTACAGACGGACACCTACTGGTGTACCGCCAAAGCTGCTCGCTAGGCCCCGAAAGTGAATCATTTGTGTTCACACTGTGATGAGCTCTCTTCTCTATCCCACATGGGGTGGGCCTGCACACAGACCCCACTTCACTCCCCACCCCACCCCCACTAAAGAGGCTTGGGAGATCTTTCTCCTCGAGTGCTCGAGTGTGACACCACAAGCTGCCCTTGCACGCCGGGCTCGTGAGGCGGTGGGATCTTGGGGCATCCCGGGCTATACGGACGCGGTCCAAGAAGATACCGATATTCACCAACTACGTCGGCTCATCCTCTCTATTTTCTTAATAAAGGTTTGTTCTCTCACCAGAAAATCGCATTCAAGTCTGCTTGACAGCGGAAATGCGAAAGTTTTTCCCTGTCTTCTTTGTCCCTACAATTATCATGTTATTTTCTGCGTCATTTAGTGTTCCTTCTTGCTGGATGTTTTTCATTGCTTTTTAGCTATTACTTTTTTCTTTCATTTTTTTATTATTATTGCTTTGTTTATTATATACAGATATGTTACGGGATAACTGATACCTAACAAATTCTTGCATTTTTGTTTTATTTCATCATCCTCATCAGCCTGACTACACCCAATGCAGGGCAAAGACCTCTCCCATGTCTCTCCAATTAACCCTGTCCTTCGCCAGCCGCATCCGCACTATGCCTGCAAACTTCTCATCTCCTCCGCCCACCTAACCTGCTGCCGCCCCTGCTACTCTTATTTTCTTTTAGAATCCGCTCTATTAACCTTAATGACCAACGGTATCTTGCCGTCGCTTTATATGCCCGGCCTAAGCCCCTTTCGTCCTCTTGATTTCGACTAGGATTGATTTCTTCCTCTTGATTTCGACCATGTGACCAACCACGTGACAGCGTGGCAGTGAAGCGACGGCGTAGCGGCTCAGCCACGGCGTGGCGGCGCAACCACAGGGTAGAGGCGTCGCCAAGTTGAAGGCTCGAAATACTACCGTAATGTAGCTATCGCTACACGAACACTCCTTCGTTCTGTGATGTGTTCTGTGTACATATCAGGTACGTCCCGCAGGTAGGGGTGGCGGAACTCGCCGTGCGCTGGGCCCAGGAGCAGTGCGTCAGGAGCCGCGGCATGCGTTCACCGCTGCAGCTGAAAGTAGTGATGCGTCCTTTCTTTCCCAAGCTGCGCTTCCTGACCATGATCGCCGAGGACTTTATCAGGGGCCCGGTCACGTGGGGCATCATGGACGGCGACGAGGCCCTATCCGTGCTGCGGAACACAGTTTCTAATGGGGCGCTGCCGCTTCCGCCCGGATTCTGCGAGTTGACGCAGCCCCGTCACTAACTGTGCTTAAGTTCTCTGTAAAACCCATGTTGAAGGTCCAAGATTGTCCAAAGGCTATACGGAATATAAAATTTGGAAGTAATTTGACAATCACTGCAAACAGCAAAAGTGTAGAGTTACTAGACCGCGAAGTGACAGAAGAACGTGTTTCAAAAGTGCTGACATTTCGGAAGGTTTGCCGCTAGAACTAGTGAAAACTTATTTTGTACAAACTGTTACAAAAATAAACGCATTGGTTGCCTGTAGCTTCTTTTTCATGGACGTGATGTTAATATAGAGCTATATTTTATCTCTTTGAGACAACAGACATGAAGTGGAGCCATAAAAGAGGCCTACTGGGCATCTGAGCAAAAAAGAACTTTGCTTTGTTATCTGTAATATAAGCAATTATTATCAATACATCGGGCAGACAAACTGCGTGTCCACATAGATGACCTGTCAACGACATCGTCACTCATTTCTTTTTTCGCAGAACAGATATGTTATATATCGATAATCGTATCTGTAGTCTCGGCACTAGTTCTCTTTTGCATCCTGTCCTGCCTATCTTGCTCTTAGTGCAATGTGGTCACATGAACACGGTTACTCGCTGTTGACAGAGACTATTTCTACCGAAGGCTGGGAACCTTAGCCATAAGCAAGGGGTTGGACTTTTATTTCTTTATTTATTACATTACCCACAGAGCCTATTTGGCATTACAGTTGTGGGAAGAGAGTTACAACACGATCATAAGAATACTTGCAGGAAGATAACGAAAAATATATTCACAGCAAATACAAAGCAGCATAATATGATGCCAACAAACAAAAGCATAAAATTACAGCAGTGCGGCAAACGATTCATTCGTATAAACCGAAGAACGCGGAACAGTGAAAGTACACGGAATTAAACCTTCAGAACTTGGTATTAATCGATAAGGACGGGCTAAGGTTAGGAACCAATAAGCCCAAGCATGTACCCTTATGACGGTCAGTATCCTTGACAAGCTGGCCACAACTACCTGGTTCTGGGGTAGGAATTGCACTCAGTAGGAGTAGAAAATCGTCACAGTACAGAAGCCAGTGGGGTGGAGAGTCGATGGTAGGATTAAGTGGCACAGCGGTTGGCACGTGTGTGCAGAACGGCCGCTGAGCTCCACATCCTCTCGTGACGTCGTCTCCTAACGTAACGCTGTTCGTTCACGGTCGTCTTCCCCTTTAGGGCAGTTCACTGCGTTTTATTACGTTGACGCAAAACCGTGCATAAGCATCACAAAAGTGTGATGTTGCGGCTACCCCCGGGAGTCTGCGATAGTTTCATCGGCTAATTTCGTCAACACAGAGCCCGCGTGATGCCCCGCCCCAGCCTCTTTCACACCAGTGCAACAACCCAATGAAAACATGACAGCGGAGTTTTTAGAAATAGATTTGCACTTGCATTTTTGTATAGTGGATCCATCATGTGCACATCATGTTAAACCCCGTCATGTCAAACACTGCAGAACCGGCAATCAAGACAAGAAAAAACCTCAGCGGTGGCCTAGTGGTTTATCATCCGCCTCGCGTGCGGGAGGTGCGGGGTTCGATCCCCAGTGCCTCCGGGCACCCACCGCGGTGATGCAGTGGGTACAAACTTTCCCTGGCGTGGTGCTCGGCTTAATCACGGTGAAATGCTTGAGAAATGGGCCTTTGACTCGCCTTTAGCAAACGAAAAATACCTTGTGCCATGGCACTATTTGGGCGCAGATGCCCTTGCGGCCTAACAATTCAGTATCTTCATTATCCTGTTTGTACGCGGCTGTTATAACGATCCGGTGAAAACACTTGCGGGAACTATCAAAAAGGGTAGAGGAGCTGAGTATTGAATGGCGACATAGCGTTGCGCCTGTTCTACACTGCGGATGGAGGCTAAGTCTCTGCACTGCGCTACACTCTCTCTTCGTAGCCAGCGCGCAAGTCTGCAGCGATTAGACTAGAAAGGCGTGCTAAGCTTGCTGCAAAATATAATCGATGCTGAACACACCTAAACTCATGACACAAGACTAAAAGAGTGGCAGCTGTTTGTTAACTAGGAATTGTGCAGTCATCCTGAGGCTGTGGATTAGCTCAGTTAATACAGGATACAAAAAGAGAAAACTGTCGGCGTTCAGTTTGTTCATAGGCTTTGGCGTTGACAACGTCCCAGATTCTAAAGATTTTGTGGAAAGGAGGAACACATGACTGGCTTCCTGGGTCAGTGGACACCTCAATCATGCTTTGAAGTACGGGGCGGTATTGAGACAGGAATATAGTGGTGTCAATAAAAATAAAAATAAATAATTTTGGGTGAAAGGAAATTGCACAATATCTGTCTCATATTCCATTGGACACTAGAACGGCGCCGAAAGAGAAAGGGATAAAGGAGCGAGTGAAAGAAAAGAGGTGCCGTAGTGGAGGACTCCGGAATATTTTCGACCACGTGGGGATCTTTAAAATACCCACCGCGGTGGCTAAATGGTTAGAGCGGTGGACTACTGATACAGAGAGTATTTCCAAGGTTTTTACAGATTCGTCATTTCGCTGAATTTAGCAACGGAGTACATTTTTTTAAAAGGTTCTAGGCGCCTGCGTTTTTATGGAGGCAAAACGCTAAGGCGCCCCTGTGCTGTGCGATGTCAGTTTATTTTAAGAATCCCCACGTGGTCGAAAGTATTCCGGAGCCCACCACTACGGCACCTCTCTCATCCTTTCTTCTTCCCCTCCCTTCTTTATCCCTTCCATTACAGCGCGTTACAGGTGTCCAACGATATATGAGAAAAACATTTTAAAAATAATAATTGGTTTTGGGGGAACGGAAATGGGGCAGTGTCTATCTCATTTATCGGCGGACACCTGAACCGCGCCATAAGGGAAGGGATATAGGAGGGAGTGAAAGAAGAAAGAGGAGCCGTAGTGGAGGGCTCCGGGATAATTTAGACCACCTGGGGATCTTTAATACCTACCGCGGTGGCTCAGTGGTTAGAGCGCTCGAGTACTAATCCGAAGGTCCCGGGTTGGAACTCGACCGCGGCGGCTGCGTTTTTATAGAGGAAAAACGCTAAGGCGCCCGTGTGCTGTGCGATGTCAGATTACGTTAAACATCCCCACGTGGTCGAAATTATTCTGGAGCCCTCAACTACGGCACCTCTTCCTTCCTTTCTGCGTTCACTCCCTCCTTTATCCCTTCCCTTACGGCGTGGTTCAGGTGTCCAACGATATATGAGACATACTGCGCCATGTCCTTACCCCCAAAGCTAATTATTTTTATTAATTTAGGGGTCAAAGTGAAGCGTGATTTGAACTTCGGCTTTGCTTGCGAGAAGCGTAGATTTTCGCTTAAGAACCTCTAAATCTCGGAGAGGAGCAGGCACGCTTCAAGAACGCGGACGACGGTGTGTTCGAGGGAGGCTGAAGCCCCGTGTAAAGATGGAATGCCAGCTCAAAGCAACGAATTGAACGGGAGAGAGTTCGTGCTGTGGAATTCTCAGTTGCATTCATAAAGTTTAATGACAAATGATGCGCCAACCATCCTGTTTGTAGGCGGCTGTTATAACGATCCGGTGAAAACAACGCTTGCGGCAATTATCAAAAAGTGTAAAGGAGCTGAATATTGAGCGGCGTCATAGCATGTGCGTTTCTTACATTGCGGATGGAGCCGAAGTCTGCACTTCTCTACACCATGTCTTCGTAGCCAGCGCGCAAGTCTGCAGCGATTCAACTAGAAAGGCGTGGTAAGCTAGCTGCAAAATATAATCGATGCTTAATACATCTAAACTCATGACACAATACTAAAAGAGTGGCAGCTGTCTATTAACTAGGAATTGTGTAGTCATCCTGAGGCTGTTGATTAGCTCAGTTAATACAGGATACAGAAAGCGAAAACTGTCGGCGTCCTGTTTGTTCATAGGCTTTAGCAAAGACAACGTTCCAGACTCTAAAGATTTTGAGGAAAGGATGAACGCATGACTGGCTTCCTGGATCATTGGACAATAATAATAATAATTGGTTTTTGGGGAAAGGAAATGGCGGAGTATCTGTCTCATATATCTTTGGACACCTAAACCGCGCCGTAAGGGAAGGGATAAAGGAGGGAGTGAAAGAAAGGAAGAATAGGTGCCGTAGTGGAGGGCTCCGGAATAATTTCGACCACCTGGGGATATTTACCGTGCACTGACATCGCACAGCACACGGGCGCCTTAGCGTTTTTCCTCCATAAAAACGCAGCCGCCGCGGTCGAGTTCGAACCCGGGGATCAGTGGACGCCTCAATCATGCTTTGAGGTACGTAGCGGTAGTGAGAGAGGAATATGGTGGTGGTGATAAAAATAAAAATATATGGTTTTGGGGGAAAAGAAATGGCGCAATATCGGTCTCATATTTCATTGGACACCACAACCGCGCCGAAAGGGAAAGGAATAAAGGAGGGAGTGAAAGAAGAAAGCTGCCGTAGTGGATGGCTCCGGGATAATTTCAACCACCTGGAGATATTTAATACCTACCGCGGTGGCTAAGTGGTTAGAGCGCTCGACTACTGGTCCAGAGAGTATTTTCAAGGTTTTTTACAGATTCGTCATTTCACTGCATTTAACAACGGGGTACATTTGGAAAAGATTTTAGGTGGCTGCGTTTTTATGGAGGCAAAACGCTAAGGCGCCCGTTTGCCGTGCGATGTCAGTTTATGTTAAAGGTCCCCACGTGGTCCAAACTATTCGGGAGCCCACCACTATGGCACCTCTCTCATCCTTTCTTCTTTCACTCCCTCCTTTATCCCTTCTGTTACAGCGCGGTTCAGATGGCCAACGATATATGAGACAAACATAAATAATAATAATAATAATAATTGGTTTTGGGGAGAGAAAGAGAAACTTGATTTGGGTGCTTTCAAGGGCTTGGCGTCTCGAGGCCTCCATCGTCTTCACTGCGCTGGCGACTTGAGGCCTCTTCTTAAGCAAGGTTAGGCCCCTATTCCAGGGCTGGGAAATGGCGCAGTATCTACCTCATATATCGGCGGACACCTGAACCGCGCCGTAAGGGAAGGGATAAAGGAGGGAGTGAAAGAAGAAAGAGGTGCCGTAGTGGAGGGCTCCGGAAAAATTACGACCACAAGGGGATCTTTAAAATGCACTGACATTGCACAGCACACGGAAGCATTAGCGTTTTGCCTCATGAAAGCGCAGCCGCCGCGGAGGGGCTCGAACCCGGGAACTCCGGATCAGTAGTCGAGCGCCTAACCACTGTGCCACCGCCAAGGTCTGTGGTTGTGGTGAAAACTCTTATTTTGTGAAAGAGTTTGGAAGCCACAGACAAACTGGCTTTATTTCTGCAAGTGAGTTTTAGACCAACCAGCCGCGGTGTCTCAGTGGTTAGGGCGCTCGGCTACTGATCCGGAGTTCCCTGGTGCGAACCCGTCCGCGGTGGCGGCGTTATTATGGAAGCGAAACACTAATTCTCCCGTCTGCTTTGCGATTTCAGTGCACGTTAAAGATCACTGGCTGGTAAAAATTAATCCGGAGCCCTCCACTATGACACCTCTTTCTTCCTGCATGCTTCCAATTCCTCATTTATTTCTTCCTTTACGGCGAGGTTCAGGTGTCCAACGATATATGACAGATACTGCGCTATTTCCTTTCCCCCAAAAGCAATTATTATGATTTTAGACCCTGCTGGGTCCCTGGGCCACTGCGCGCTCCCGCACTGCGTCATGTAGGTCATGTCGGGACATGTCGGCAGCCTGAGCCACCTCAGCAAGCAGCGATGTCGGGTCAGCAGACGTGAGCAGGACCTTCCAGTTCTCCCTCCCCGCTCGAGATGACGTGCTGCTCTTGAGGGCTGCGGTGGCTCGGGATGCCGACGTGAGCAGGACCTCCCAGTCCTCCCAGCTCTAGGTGGCGTGCTGTTCTAGCAGGTGAGGGTCAGCAGGGCAGCCGAAAAGCATGTGGGAGAGTGTGGCCTGAAGGTCGCAGCATAGGGAGCATGCAGCGGACGTGCCACAATTGTGGGATAACAGCTGAGGGGATGACAGAGAGCGGGTCTGGAGGCCTCTGAAGTGGACTTCTTGGGAGTGGCCCTGCTACATGGTCGGCGTCCTTATTCCGGGACACCGCATGACGAGACCCTGTCTCGCGCCCATTTCACCAGAGTCCTTTGGAACTCAAGGAGCTTTCAAAGGGAACACCAGAGGCGCGACGTGTGGAACTTCGGCTCCGTGGAATGACCATCTTTTAGGATGGAAAACGACAATGGACTGCTGAAAAAGTGTTGTTTGTGTGCCGCGGACATGGTAAGGATCCTGTGAATACTATTACCAAGACTGTAATAAGACTGTAAGCTTGTAGGATTTGATCGCATCTTGTGCATTCTACCACGCCGAAAGCCTCAATCAGCCTAATGCTGACGTGGCCTGAGCGGTGGCCGAGGGCCACCGACGTCAGGTCCTAGACACTATGGCGTCACTATCACGATGACATTGAGCGTTGAGGGTACGGATGTCGATCCGGCAGAACTTCAAGGCTCGGACTTGGTGAAGAAAATATCGGAACGTGTGGCGGAGGTTCAAGAGCGCAAACAACGAGAACGCCCAGATGGCGCCGCTAAAAAAGCGATGTTCAGCTGTGGAGTAGGGAAAGGCGGCAGGAAGATGCAGGTCGGATACAGTGGCAACAAGTGCGGCGTCTGCGGGAGACGCTCGTATAAAGCGGCGGGAAGAAAGCTCGCGGAGCCGTGGGTGGTATCGCACCTGCCGCGTCCTCCGAACGCGGACCACACGATTATCATCAGGCCCAAAGAAGGACTTACCCTAACCAAGCTCTCTGTGCCAGTGATCGGCGGAGTAATAAGGATGGCGGCTGGCACTCCGAGGCGGAAAGGTCAAGAGGAGGAGAGGATCATCGTGAACGACAAGCAGGGAGCACTGATATACAGCACGCCCAATGAGGACGATGAGAAAAAAATGTTGGGACTGAAGTCCATTAAGCTCGACAAGAAGTACGAGGTGTCGACTTACATGGCGGAACCTGAAAGCTGTGGCAAGGAAGTGGTACGCTGTCTCGATCTGAGGCTGTGTGAGAAAGAATTGGAATTGGCTTTCTCACCCCCGCAGAATCCTCCCATTCTTGGCGCGCAGGATGAGCGACTCTAACTCGGTGATCATCACTATTGGTCATGACTATATACCGAAGTGGATGATGTGTTTCGGGTCGCCAATGAAGTGCTTTCTATACAAGAGATATGAAGTATGCTAAATGTGTGTTGAAGTGTGGTGACGTGTGAGACAGTCCGCATGAAGAGTGCAGAGGGTGTGGGGCAACCCCCCGATGAAGGCCCACGAGTGTGTGCCGACACTGCCTAGGTGCCAACTTTGTGGCAAGGATCACATCACCGGAGATAAGAGGTGCAAGGCACTCTTCCCAACACCTTATATATTCAAGAAGCGACAGGGGTAAATGAAGCTGGAATACGAAGAGAGAAAGAATGAAGAGCGCCACAAGGCTGATGCAGAAAAAGAAAGGCGCAGCTGGAAAAGCTGGTTTAGAGACCGTTCGAGGAGTGATTCGGGGCATCGCAGCAAGTCGAGACGGCGCTCGGAATCTTTCCCTCGACTTCCATCACTGAGAAAAGGTAAACCTACAACGACGGAACCCCAGGAGCGTAGTGGCGGCACGCAGACGAAGACAGTCTACTGGACCAAAGGTGGGTTGGGTAAATAAGAACCGGAAACATCCCGCACCGGAAACATCCCGCACCAGAACCGGAAAACTTCCCGCACACCTAATCTTCAACCCTTAAAGAGGAAGAGTGCTAAGGAAACAGAGGACGAGGATCATCACGGAGTGAGAACTGCAGCTCTTGAGGTTGAAACAAAGCCATTGCATGGAATGCTTCAAACGGTACTTGAGCAGCTGAAACGGATGGGCACTGCTGTCGAGCAAGTGAAGGTTTACTATAGGGATAGGCAGTTGCAACGGTTATGCTAAGAGGCTCAAATACTCAAACACAATGGACCTGCGCGTCACTGTAATGAGAAAGATTTGGAGTTGAACTAGAGGTTTCTCGCGTAAACGTGCGGTTCAGCAGCGCTTTCTCGCCAATGGCGATCTACCGCAGGTTATTGCAACCAAGAACTGCGGGAAAATATGAAGTTAGCAGGTTACAAATCGTTTGCGGGCGGGTACGCTACCCGAGTGACTACCTTTGTAAAAACAAAAACACTTCAACGTTGCAGCACGAGACGGGGAATGCGCATATCGATCATATTTTGGTCCAACTCATCCCTCGTAATCGCAGCAACAATCTTTCCTTCCTGAACGTGTATAGCTCACCCAGGCAGCGCAAATGTGACTTTGGCGATCCTTTTACGAAGACTAAGGTTATTTCAAAAAGGATTCTATCTTGATACTGGGCGATTTTAATATGCACTGCCGGCAGGGGGATAAAAATTCACGCAACTTAAAGGCAGAAGACTCTGGAATAAAATTCTACAACATGGGCTCGTTCTTATTACGGACCTGATGAGGCCGACTAGGAAGACGAATAGCTTATCCATGGGCACGACACCAGATGCAACCTTGGTCGGTAGTGGCATGCATCACTGCTACATGATGCAACACAAAGAAAGACCTAGGTTGCGATCATAGGATACAAGAGATCATCGTCGAGAATGGCCCACCGGTCTTCAGTAAGAGGAGAGTTGAGACTGTACATTGGGATTTTGTTAGAAGTATCAGGTCGGGATCGGAAACGATAAGCGATATTAACGATTGGAGCAAGGGAGTTATTCAATCTGTTTGGACGCTACCGAAGAGATTGAATTTGAAGGTGATCCGGAAGTCGTTGATAGGCATCTCGTGGGTTTATGGAAGAAAAAGAAATAGAGCAAAAGCGTGGAAGGAGATCCACATTTATTGGAGGTAACGACAGCCGCACCTGGCTAGCAGGCGGAGCGGGCTGTTGATTTTGCTGGCCAGGCCGGTTGCCGAATGCGCTCTGCTTTGCGCGAGCGAGGTCTCGATCCCATCAACATCAGAGCCGCTGGCGATGCCACCGCCGCTACAGGTGCCCCCAATAGCGCGATGCGCGATAAAAGACAATATAAAAACGGTATAAAAAGTGTATCTACGAAGTTTCTTGAGGCGAGTGAAGTTCGGGTCAGAGTTCGAGAAGGCAGTCGTGCGGGAGAAACGAGCTCGGGTGCTTGAGACTGGCTGCTTCGCAAAGGGCGAGAGGAGCCAGAAGATTATGAGCATGATGCAAAAAACAGGCTCGAAAAGTAATCGAGGAACGGGAGGCGAGCTAGGCGCGCTTCAGTCGTAAGGCCTACTGGCGGGGCAGGGAAAGGCCCCTGCGGTAGCTATCCGGGAAACGCCAATACAGAAAACGCATCCTCGTGGGGATTTATGGGAGATATGAGATGTTTGCTGCTCCACTCAGTTTAGGCGAAGGTACGGCAAGAAAACCACAGCCGTAGAAGAGAAGGGGATGCCTCGGCCGCTGGCGATGGTGAAACGACGGCGCGCGCCATTGGGCTTGCGATCTGCTCTGTGGGGCTGGGGCTGCCGTGTAGGGAAGTGGTCGAAGCGGGCGACGGTGTGTACCGACTGTTTGCAAAAGTGAGCCCACTGTGGCGTTGGGGCTGCTTGCTGGGAACTGAGGGCACAAGTATGTGACGTAGGGGTTGGAGTTGGAAGGAAGTAATAGTGCCGAGTACATTGGCGGTGTTGGACGGGGCATGCTGCAATGTGTCGAAAGCATGACACCTCCTTCGATGGCTATCTTGTCTGTCGCGAAGGTACAGTCACTTGTGAAGGCGCCAGGCTGGCAGGTATCCGATCCAGGTGGTTCAGGTCGCGTGTGATGAGCGAAAATGCTCTGGTGGGGCTTGCATGCGCGCCCCACAATTAGAAAAGTTGGGCTCACTCTGGTTAGGCTAGAGGTAGCAAGCAAACATGCGACTAGAAGCGAGTTGGGGCCCGGGTCGAGAGAGTGTTCTTCTGGTGATGGTCCAAGCGCCACAGCTGGCAAGCAGGGATGGGCAGGAGGCGCCCAGGGATGGGAGCTCGCAGCTGGATGGCCGTCCGTGGAGGCTGCTGGAGCAAACTTATGAGAGACCGCGGTGTAGTATAAAGCAGCTGGTTGAGAAGGTTGGCAAGAGACCGACGCGTGCATGCGTGGCACTTGAAGTTCCGTGGGTAAGGGCACATTCAGTGGCGGCGATAGTGGACATACCGGTGTGCGGAGCGGCACTGGTGTGGTAGTGTTAGCTGGCAGAGTGAAATCCGAAGCAGCTCGGTGAAGGAGTCTGGCCAGGGGTAGTGCGTGGAGTGGGGCCGCAGCTTCTCAATCTGGAACTGGAGCGCAGGAAGGTGGCGGCAGCTCCAAGCCAAATTACGCCGTCAGGCTTTTCTTGAAGTCAGCGCAAATGTCTGGGCCAGCAGGCGGCTTCCGCAGCTTTGCCAGGAGACTGGGTTTGAGTTCGCGGCCGGCGTGCTGATAGGGCAGCAGCTGGCTGGACACATGGTGGATGTGATAGAGCGAGACCAGCAGCGCCAGCCACAAAACGGGGTCCCTGGCATAAAACGCGGGTAGACCGGGCAACCGAGGAATGAAGGAGCGCCGATACTGCTCGAAGAACCCACCGGATGCGATGATAGGCGCGTACATGGCGGAGAGAAGAAGCTGCCGAAAGCCGGGTGCAAACAGCGGGCGTGCAGCGGCAAGGCCAATTGGTGGGAAAGGACGGAGGGAGCGTAGAGCCGGTGGGACCGGCGTTGCGCGTGTCGAAGCTGTCGTCCTGAGTCACAAGATGAGGAAGGTGATCCACATTTATTAGAGGTCCCGGTAGCCACGGCTGATGAGCCGGCGGAGTGGCCTGTTGATGTTGCTGGCCCGGCCGGTTGTCGAATGCGTTCTCTGTTGCGGGAGCGAGGCCGCCCTCCCATCAGCATCTCCGTCAGCGCCGCTGGCGATGCCAGCGCCGCTATAAAAGATCAGCCAGAGAAAAGGTGACAGGAATCTCAGAAAACAACTTGCAGCATTCAAGATAAACAATGAAGAGCATGCAATAGCACTCACCAAGCAAAATTTGGTTATATTTGTGTAACAAACGGATAGGAATATTGGCAGCGCTGGAACGTGGAAACTGCTCCGACATCTATTAGCTCCAGAGAAATCAATATCGGAGGCTGAACAGCAGCTTCAATTGCTTGTGCATAAATATGCAGGTCCGACAAAGGAACTTATAACCGAGGTTAGGGATCGCTACCTTAACTGTTCTGGAGTCCTTGAGTACACGGGCTCGGTAAACCCGGTATTGGACAGTCCCATCACTGTCGGGAAGGGGGGGCTAAACTCAACAGCCTCAGAACCAAAACGTCAGCCGGGTCGGAGAGAATCAACAACAGGATGCTCAGGAATCTTGACGACGGTTACATTCGGAATCTTACAACCTGTATGCAAGAATGTTGGGACCAGGGAGAGATACCGCGAGCATAGAAAGCTGCGAACCTGGTCTTCATTGCGAGGAGAGGAAAGAAGCTAGGCTTTGAGCATGTCAAACCCATTTCCTTAAAGTTTTGGGTTGGAAAATTGTTGGAGGACATAATTCAATCTAGACTGCATAGAGTCATGGAAGATCAAAATCATTATCCTGATACCGGCGTTTCTCATAGCCTGAGTCACGTTTGGACGTTAACCCCCCACAAATACTTCATCCTGATACATTCATATTCTTCAGATCAAACCTATCGGCATGCGATGCCATTCTACAGCTTAAGATGCAGGTAATCGATAAAAATACGGTTGATACTAGGGTCATTGTGGCACTGGACGTCCCTGAATCTTTTGATAGTGTCACAAACGTAGCCATACTTGAGAAGCTTAGCACGCTAAAAGTTGGAGTCGCGACCTATAACTACGTAAGGGACTTTCTCGCAAATCGGACGGTTACCATCAGCCTGGCTGGACAATCACTCTAAAACATTAGATAGGGGAATATAGGGACGCCGCAAAGATCTGTTCTCTCTCCCACTCTGTATAATGTAGCGAAGATTCGGCTCGCAGGGCAGCTGAATGGAATCACAAATTTGCATCACACCATATATGCCGACGATTTGACGCGGTGGTTGAACAGGAGTAGCGATGGACAGATTGAAAGGAAACTTCAGCGAGCCATAGGCGCAATAGAGAAATATCTCGAGCAGATTGAGTTAATATTCAAGGCAGAAAAATCAGGGGGCTTTTTTTGTTTCATCTCAAAAAATGAAAAGAAAGAGTCCCCCTTGAAAAAGCTGTGATATTGCTTTGCGATTAAGTGGCAGTTCCATTCCGGTTGTAGACAGTATACATGCCCGAGGGCCGCGCATGCAAAGAAATGGGTACAAACACAGAAACTATCATGAGACTTGTAACGAGTACCAGCCAGACGTGCCGGCTACTCAAGCGCATTTCTAACAAGCATGCAGGGGCGAAGGAGGCCAATCTTTTGAGATTGGTTCAAGATTTCTTCTTAAGCCGAGTGTTATACGTTGCCCCCTATCTCGAACTGGCCAAGGCAAGAAAGGACAAAATTGAACCATAATCACAAAAGGGATCAAATCAGCACTAGGTCTTCCTCCGAACACTTCGACGGTTAAACTTCTAAACCCAGGTGTCTCCAACAATCTGAATGAGCTCATGGAAGCCGCCACCCTATCGCAGTATCAAAGGCTTTTAAAAATCAAAAACTGGGAGGAAAATCATGGAGCCTCTGGGGTTCGAACCCTACAATTGTTCAAAGCGGACAGATAACATACCTAGAGCAACCAGGGATAGACTCAATATTCTATCGCTGCCAAAGAACATGCATCCGGTATTTTACCAAGGTAGACGCAAAGATAGGGCTGTGGCACTACCGAGCAAATTTCGAGGTAGATCCGATGTGCTCTACACGGACGCTGTCAAATACGATCGGAAGGCAGTACAAACAGCGATAGTGGTTCGTGAGAGTGGAGACCCTGTCTCGTGCTGCACTGTTTAAAACACAAGTTCACCAAATGCAGAAGGAGTTGCCATTGCTATAGCTACACTACAAAACGGTACAAGGATGATAGTGAGTGACTCTAAGACAGCCATTAAGAACTATGATATGGGCAGAATCTCTGCTGAAGCCGCCAAAATTCTGAAAGAAGGGCAAGTACCATCACAGCTAATCTCAAGAATCTGGTCCCCGGCTCAACAGGGTCTGTTTGGGAACAAGAAGCCGAACGCGACCTCCCGAGGGCTCACTTTGCAGTCAATCGCCGCTGACGCGCCGCCTCCACACGAGGAATACCTCCCATCGGGTGACGAACTCACAACATTCCATGATGTAATTTCTCATTATAAGCTCGGTCGCAAGGCCTATTCAGCAGCAGATAAACAGCTCAGTAGGAAAGAGAAAATCAAGTGGCAGAAATTGCAAACCGGGGTGATTCCAAATGCTCTACTTTACAGTAAATGGTATCCAGAAGTCTTTAATCCTAGATGTATGCACTGCAATAGCATTGTAGATCTAGTCCACATGGTCTGAAGCTGCCCTTTCTATAACGACCCGAATAAAAATGTACAATCCTGGGAGATCGTATTGCTCAACCCCGAAGCAGAACAACGCAAAGTCATCGGTCCCGCCCTGACCGCCGCCGAGTCCCAAGGGATTCCGCGCGACGGTTTAGGGAATGAATGGCGGTTTAGGCTATAGCCTTCTCGCCCTTCAGTTTTCACGGGTGCAAATTAAAGTTACATTTCTCTCACTCTTGGGAATCAAGCGAAGAACAGTTCAAGAGGGTAGTCTCTCGTGTCTCTCGGGAAGGGATAGGGGAAGGGGGAGGTGGGGATTTTGAGTACATGTACACACCATGTGGAAGATATCACAGGTCTCCCCACAGTGCAGGCATCCGTGGTCTCATTATCTCGTAAGCTCTGGTGGCCAGGAGCCGAATGATTCTTTTCGGTGTGCGATCAGCGGCAGTCCGTCTTAAATACAAGCGACAAAGGGGGAGATCTCGCCTGCAAAGTAATGATCAAAAGCTTTTCGGGAGTCCGTCAAGATGAATCTCGAATTGGCGTGGGCGGCAGCAAGCGCTATCTTTACTTCCTCGGCTCGCATTGAATTCTGGGCTTGGAAGAAGAATATGTCAACGTTCATTTCCTGGTATAAAAGAGCAGCCGAGTAAAATTCCGTGGGTGATGGCCCTGCTACGTCTACATAGTATACACAGGGTCGAGAGCCGTGTTGTGTCTCAATTTTTCTCAATTTTTTTGTTTACGGCAGACAAGGTGAGGACATAAATTGTTTCAAGGGCAAAATCAGGAGGAAGGGTCAAAATTCTTAGAAAATTTGGTTGCCGTGATTGTGATTGGCATTGTCATAAGGAACATGAGCTTTAATTCTCTTTTGACTGTAAACTGGACGTGGTTGAGAAAATGACTGACCTGGACGCACCTCTAGCCATGTGTTTGGAACTTCGATTATGCAGATGTCTTCTTGGGCTCAACTTTTTCTATCATCACAAGAGTAATAGAACTTCTTCAATGCATAAATATTGGCAGCATTTCTATACGAAACCGATCCACGGCTTTATATTAGATTTTTTAATAGATCAAGACAGCATTCTTGCAAGGTTAGCGGAAAGAATCCTGTGCAAGCTGAAGCTAAAGGCGGCGCCTCATCTTCAGGGGCAGCAGGAATAGGCATGAAGGAAGGTCGTGTACATCCCGTATATGCACGGTGTCGCACATCTTCTGAAGAAGATCGCTGCGCGGTGGAATATGCAGGTGGTGTTCTTCGCCGAACAAAAAGTTGAGAAAGTACGCGCTGCTGTGCTCAAGAAGCTGAATTCGGGCTCTCTTAGAAAATATAATCGGCAGTGCTCAGTTTCACACGCAGGAAAGTTCATAAACTGAAAAAAAGGCGTCATGTATTGGGTACCTTTCTCTTGTGGAAAGGTTTCATACGGCCAGGCGGACAGGTGCATAAGCATCACACTGAAAGAGCATTAGAATTCCCTCTAGATGAAAAATATTCAGGGGGCACATTGTTTACCTGAAGTGCAGCGAGGGGAAAGCCTTTAGCGTGGTGTTGGTGCATGTGTTACTAACTGATGTCTGGTTAAGATGTTGATTAAGTACACTACTGTCTGTGAATCTTAAATGCTGGAGACACTAGAGGGCGTTTGGGAGGTATCCGTCTGATTCGACTCCTTCCCGCAAACACTCTCCACCGTCCAACACGAGGAGAAATGCATAAGCGTTGGCAGCAAGCTGCGTTGTAGAGCACGATCGGCTGCTGATCGGAAAGATGTTTGTTCGAATCCAATCTTGCACAAAGAATTTTTTTGTTATCGAATTGAAGACCGTAATGAGCTTACCGATCGTATGCTGTCACTTCTGTTGTCGTGACTTCCGGTTGGCGATACAGCGGACGAACAGGTCCTCGACTGGGAGTATGAGTCATAAAAGGCTCTCGCCTTAAAACCCCCTTCTTCCCACCTAGTGCAGCACTGCAGTTATTGCAAAGATCAAAATGACAACCTTTGCCGGCCTGACATTCATAACAAAGAGATCCATTACTACAGCAGCAACCAGTTAGGCAGGGAAATCTTCGAAGCTTATTGCATGGCTAAGAACACACACACGAATGTGGCGATACCATCCGTGGCATTGCAGGAAAATGAGATAGCCTTCCTCGATAGAAGGCTTCCATCCGCAGTGTAATCTTCGATGCGTTTGTTTTTTTGTTTGGTTTCGTGCATGTTTCATCTTATTTATTTCACATGTTTTTCCAATAAAATTTAGTTGCTAGTCCGCGCCCGCGTGTTCTTCTCTATTTGAAGTCCGTTATCCGTTTTATGCTACTCCACCATCTGGACTACTATCCTTTTTATTGCTCTTTGTAGAGGAGGTCTCGGTTCTTGATAAGTCTTAGTTATTGGACACCGGGTTCACCGAGTAGCAGATGAGTTGTTAAAGGTACACCCCTTGAAAGGATTTTGGGCCAGTGATGTAAGCACTTCAGCACCCTATAACTGTGATTTATAAAGTGTGTTTTTTTTCTCAATAAGAAAATCAGTTGGGAGGTAAAGCTTTCCTGTGTCGTCTTCTAATTTTTCTTTCTTCTCATTCACGCTGTACCACCCACAACAAACTCTTGCCAAGTTTCCCAGGTATCCATACTTCTTAAAATGAAGATTGGAATCAAGTTCAGCTCCCTCCTACTTTCGTCACTGCAAACAAAGTTCGATGCTGTTTGTTATCTGAAACCTGGCTTTCCACACAGGATGAATCTATTTATTTTGATGATTATAAGTACAATGGTTTGACGAGGCTTCATGGAATAGGCGGTGGTCTTGCAATTTATGTGAAAGACTGCTACACGCCTACTGTAATTGAAGAATTTTTGGTCGAAACTCTCAATTATCAATGCCTTTCTATATCTTTGTCACACGTTATTATTACTGCAATGCACCAACCACCCATGGTTCATAAGCAGACTTTTTTCAATTTACCGAGTGCCTGGTTGACTATCTAGCTTCTATTAAACTTCCTTTCATACTTATGAGCGATGTCAATATAAATCTTATGGCTACAGATTCCAATGCATGCGAATTTAAGAGTATCTTTTCAAGGCATGGAAACTGGGGTACATGAGACTGCACTGAGAGCGCTACATCAGAGTTTTAACCAAGTTAATACCTTTTCATTATTTCAGGAGAAAAAAACAAAAAAATTGGTTTGTGGTTAAGCATTGAGTAAACGTTTGCCGGTGCTGTTGCTCCGGTGATTTCCAGAAACCGGATGCACCGCTTGAATGCTTCTCGATGATATGAGTTGCAGGCGAAGCGATTTAGTGAGAAACGAACTTTTATACAGGCTATTTTGCAGATAGCTACAGTCAAAAGTCAGTATACGGCCACAACTATCCGCGGCCGACCTAGCCGTCCGCGTCCCAACAGCCAAACTGGCGCGCCTTGCACCAGCTCTCAACGGTCACTCCCTCCGCACTCCGCCAGACCGAGCGCCTCCCAGCTAGGAGTAGGTACAGAAAAAGCACACGGGCGCGGCTCCCTTAGCGGGTACACCCCGAAGATGCCCGCGCCACTGTCCACACGTAAAAATAAACTGCAAACTGTGACTCATCAGTTTTGACGAATAGGAATGCTCAGAACTGATGTCAGCGTTTTCTCTTACCCCAGAGTTCGTCCCTAGGTGGTCTCGCAATCCTTCGCCAAGGAGACAGGGGTCCAATGTCGAGGCCGACAGGTATCCCCGCCGTCCGGAGCGGCGAAGGAAACCGCAAGGTGGAATGGGGAGACTAACCAAAAAGCCATGAGTCCCCTTCTAACGCCGTGCACCAAAGCAAAACAAAATAAAACAAAACCGGACGCGCAGCCTAGGTCACTGCTCTCTCGCGGAATATTCGCAACACATGTACGAAAAGATGCGACAGCTTGCCGAACCCTACACATTCCCCCAAGACCCGGCTAATCTATTCAGAGATAAGCCGAGGCAACAAACAACAAAAAGGGTTCGGCAAGTGGCGGTTGAGGTGGTTCAGTACCTCTGCACGAGCAAGCAACCGGAGCCGGCGAGACCGCATGCTGCGACCCTTCGTCACACACACAGATACATGCTACTAAGGTCCACAAAATATAGACAAAAAAAAACGCACGGAAATCCCACACTTTCGTTCGGTCGACGCGCGCCTTTCTTGAGTACAACGAGTACAGTTTGTGGACCATGCACACAGTTCCCTGGTCCACTATCCCCAGCGGTCACTGCGGCATGTCAGCCAGTGCACTATCGCAACAAGCTTTGGGTATTCTAGACAAGGCATCTGCGTTAGCGTGGTCGGCTCCTCTGCGATGTTCAATGGTAACGTTGTAGCGTTGGAGCGCAAGAGCCCAGCGCCTAAGCTTTGCACTTTGAGGCACACTGCTCGTAAGAAAGGAGATCGAATTGTGGTCAGTGATGACAGTCACGGTGGCGGCGCACACCCACGTCTTAAACGTTTTTAATGCCCAGATTACCCAGAATGCCTCCCTTTCGATTGCCGCCCACCGCATCTGCGATGGTGTGAACTTGTGACTGGCGAAGGCTATCGGCGCCTCAGTGCCGTTGTCAGAAAGCTGCGCTAAACAGGTACCGGCTGCTACTGCCGACGCGTCTGTAAAAAGCAGATACGGCTTTCGCGGGTCCGGAGTGGTCAGTGAAACCGCCTCGCTTTGAGCTTTCTTCAGGGCTTTCAAGGCTTTGTCCGCGTCATCTGGCGACGGTATTTTGTTCGGCACGCCTTTTCCTGTCAGGCGTGTTAGTCGCAGAGCGATTTCTGCAAAATTGGAAACATAGCTACGGTAGTTGCGGCACAGCCCAAGGGTGCACCTCAATTCTTTTTTTGTCTTAGGGGCTTGAATTCCTTCGATGGCCTCAATTTTCTCTTTGGCTGGGCCATGCCGGCCTGAGCCGACAACGTGCCCCAGGTAGCAGATTGAAGGCATCGCTACCTGGCACTTCTCCCAGCTAGCGTGCAGGCCCACCCCTTCCAGAGTGCAAAATACCCGCTTTAAATGATGGATATGCGCTTCTAGAAATTGGCTGAATACGGCGATATCGTCTAGATAGGCGCAAGCGTATTCTTCCTGCCCGGCTAGCAACTGGTTCATTTCCCTGTGGAAGGTTGCTGCTGCGTTCTTAAGATCAAAAAGCATCACCCGCCAGGCAAATTGACCTAGGTGCGAGATGAACGCTGTCGGAAGCTGAGAATCCTGAGCGAGTGGTACCTGCCAATAGCCGCAACTGAGGTCCAAAAGTGTTATGAACCTCGCGGCTCTGACTCGCATGATCAGCTCCTGGGGCAAAACTTAGGAAATGCGTCGGTCTCGGTCACCGCGTTCAGCGCTCGGTAGTCTATGCAAAGACGTGCCGACCCGCCTTTTTTGGGAACGCACATGATCGGGTGTGCAAAAGGGCTTTTGCAGGGGTAGATGAGGCCTTGTGCAAGGAGCTCATCAATTTCCCTCGTTACTTCGTCTTTTAAAGCCTCTGGGACTCAATGAGGGTGGCCTCACCTTGGAGTTGCCCCCTCCGCGAGCTTTATGCTGTGTTCGCCCACGCGCGCGATCGACGGTTCGTTATCAAATAATGCCTGGTGCTGCTCGAACGTGGCGTGCACCAGCTCCGCTGCATCCCTGTCTAAGTGGCTTGTTTTATCCGGCGTAGGCATTACCCGGTCCTTCGGGACGTTGCTTGCGCGCGGGGTATATTCGATTTCTCCAAAATTGCAGTCGCCATCAAATATGACGCTCACCGAACCTACCTTCCCGACGTAAGGGCGTAGCTTAATTGCATGTATTTGCATGCGGCGACCATCACTCATCTGCACATAGTACGAGTGCTCGCGGTACCTTTTTGTCACCACCGCCGGCCCTATCCACTTTGGGTACATTTTCCCTGGCCTCTTGTCATCAAAAACGAGGACTGCCTCATCTTCGCGAAAGGTTTTTACCATTGCGTGCTTGTTGTAGTGCGACGAGTACGCCTCTTGCTGTTTTCTAGTCGTTACCTCCTCAATGTCGGCCGCGAGTTTGAGCTGTGCTTTCAGATTTTCCAAATACTCAGCGGGAGCACTCGCTAGCTCCCCGGGTGCCTCAATGTCCCCTGCCCAGCTTTGCTTCAGGATACCGAGTGGTTCTACTGGGTCTCGGCCGTAAAGCATTCGGAAGGGTGACACGCCAGTTGTGTCGTGTGGCACCTCCCGATAGGCCCAAAGAAAGGGAATGAACTTGTCCCAGTTTTTCGGTTCTTTTTCGAATACGTGTGAGAGCGTGGTCTTAAAGACTCTGTTCCACCTCTCCACCGCCCCGTTGCTCTCCAGATGATTGGGAGCGGAAAAGCGGGGCGTACAGCCGAGTCTTTCGAGGAGCTCCTTCGTAAGTGCGGCTGTGAAATTGGTGCCGCAGTCTGAGCACACCACCTCGGGAACCCCAGTCCGGCTAAACACCGAAAGCAGCGCGTCGCAGGTTGCCCTGGCGGACAAAGACCTTTAGGCAGACTACTTCTGGCCAACGCGTCCACAGATCTATTATGCAAAGCGCGTATCGATGTCCTCGGCCAGACGATGGCTCAATCGGACCTACGATATCCACGTTCACTTTCTGAAAGGGAAACTTCGGGCGAGTGAGAGCCGTTATCGGTATCCTATCGGTTCGCCGGTGGTCTGAACGCGCTTGACAGCTATGGCAGCTGTCACAGTGTTTGCGAATATCCGACTCCATGCCCGGCCAGTAGAAACTGTACTTTAGGCGAGCTTTAGTCTTGAGAAAACCCAGGTGTCCCCCCCAATAGGACTCGTGTGCTAGACTGAGTGCGGCCTCTCTCCGTAATCTTTGCAGTACTAACTGCTGTACCCCTTGGCCTTGCACCTGGTTTTATGATGCAAAACTCTGTCTACGATAGACATGCCCGCCTTTCCTTGCTTGGCGTTCTGCCAGGCCTGACGCAGAGTCTCATCCTCATGCTGCTCCACACGAAACTTCTGTGCCCCTCTAAGCTCAGCCTTGCCGCCCCCCTGTGATGGCTCGACCTCATTACTGTCAACTGTCTGCTGCGGCAGGGTTTCATCTGCGAACGCCAGGACGGGGCTCTGTGCCCAAGTCTGGCCCTGATCTATCTGGTCTGTCTTCAGCCGGCGGCGACAGAGTTCCCACCACCTGCACGAGACCCTCACTGTCCGTTTCGACCGAGTCATGCAGCTGTTACCATGAGTCTGCGGAAATTAGACAGTCGGCTTGTGTGAGCGTGTCGGTGAGCGCACACAACACCGGTGTCTCAACGTCCACATTTTCGATCAGGAGAGCGCCAAGAAACAGCGCCAACGGAACTACTGCCAGTTTTGCATCTACCTTCTCTCCGAAAGCAGAGACGAGATCGATCGTCCTGAGACGAACTCCTCAGGTACAAGGCTTTCGACCATTACGGTGATATCTGCACCGGTGTCCACAATAGCGCCTATAATCGCTTCCCTACAGCAGATTTTAATGTCCCTGAGCGCTGGACGCGTGGGTTGTAACACATGGGTGGACACGCGTGCCGTTAGCCTATCATCGCGCGGTGGATTCTCTCGTCTGTCAGCTGGCTTCTCACGATCAAATGGGCAGTTCGCGACAAAATGTCTCCAGCTCCCGCATCGGAAACAGCCACCCGACCGCGATACCTTTTTCTTTTCTTCTCCTGGCCTGACTGCGGCTAATCTGACTCCTCGCTCTGCTCCATGCTTCTGCGTAGTTGGGGCTTCAGTTCTCGGTTTTGGGGGCGTGTCAAAACCTTTAAAGCTGTCGGCTTTCCTCTGAGCGCTTCCCTTCCCGGCGACTTCCTCGTATGTGTGTAGCAGTGCAGCTATCTCATCCGCATTCAACCATTTCTCACCCTCGCGCAGTTTGACATATTTATGTGCTTCTTCTGATAGCCCCGTATTGAGCTGGACGGCAACCAGTAGCTTCAATATTCCGTCAAAAGACGACACGCAACGTGACTAAATAAAAATTTAAGTAACTCTGGACGCGTGTGACAAAAGCATTCCAGGTTTCTTCACGGCGCTTGGTGGCCCCAGAAAACCGCCTTTGATACACTGCGGCTGAACGTTTCAACACGTCTAGGACCACCGCCTTCAACTTGTCATAGTCCCTGTGCTGCTCTGCGGTGAACCGTGTCGATAAGTAGGCTACCCGCTCAGCCAGCACCGGGAACACAAGCTCAGCCAATGTTCCTTCAGCACGTTGTAAGCCACGAGCGAGCATTCCAGTGACTCAAACCAGACGGGTACTTCACCGTCTGCCGGCAATTTGGGGAACGCGCCGGCGAGTAGCTTAGCATACTGTCTCAACCGCTCGTCTTAGGAAGGCACCGAATTCTGGCTTCGAGCACGCATGAATTGCATCTCGAGCTCTAAGGCCCTTATCTTTTTTTTCATACAATTCCAACTCTTTCTCAATGTTTTGGCGATGCCGTGACCCCGACGCCTCGTTGCTGCCCTTGTCTCCACTGTCACTACCGCTGTCCGTCGTAGATGCCTTGTCTGGGTTAAGATGACCAAATCGGGTTATCATCAACTACGCAAGCCTTAGTCAAACAGTGACATCTAAGAAAACGAAGGAATCAGAGAACTCCCTAGGAGCTGCGCTCAGGGTCCTCTTTTCGGGCAGGAATGGCGGCGACCTCGGATCAGGCGCCGACTGAAGCCGCTAGCTGCTGCCTTTACTCGGGGATGCCGTTTTCTGTCCGCTGAAGGCCGTGTCCGCTTGAATCTTCCAACTGCCGCCGTTGCTCAGGGACACCACTCTGTGTCTGTCGAAGGCCTTGTCTTCGGCGTTTCACGCCCGATGCGTTTCGCATTTTCGTACCCCCGTAGCCTGTCGTCCTTTCTGTATCTCGCCTTGGATGCCGAACTTTGTCGTTCTCTCCGTGGATGTCTTCGTCCGTTCCTCGGGGCCGCTGCAGAGCACCAGTACTGTCGACTGCGCCAGTAAAGGTTTGCCGGTGGTGTTGGTCCGGCGATTTCCAGCAACTGGTTGCACCGCGTGAAGGGTTCTCGATGATATGACTTGCATGCGAAGCGATTTAGTGAGAAACGAACTTTTATACGGGCTATTTACAGATAGGTACAATCAAAAGTCAGTATACGGCCACAACTATCCGCGGCCGGCCTAGCCATCCGCCTGCACAGAGGCAAGGGAGACTGCGTCCCAAGAGCCAAACTGGCGCGCCTTGCACCAGCTCTCAACGGTCACTACCTCCGCACTCGGCTAGACCGAGCGCCTCCCGGCTAGGAGTAGCTAGAGAAGAAGCACACGGGCGCGGCTCCCTTCGCGGGTACACCCCGATGGTGCCCGCGCCCCTTTCCACACGTAAAAATAAACGGCTAACTGCGGCTCATCAGTTTTGACGAATAGGAAAGCTCAGAACTGATTTCAGCGTTTTTCCTTACCCCGAGTTCCTCCCTAGGTGGTCTCGCAATCCTTCGCCAAGGGGACAGGGGTCCAAGGTCGAGGCCGGCAGATAGCCCCGCCGTCCGGAGCGGCGAAGAAAACCGCAAGGACGAATGGGGAGACTAACCAAAAAGGCATGAGTCCCCTTCTAACGGCGTGCACCAAAGCAAAACAAAATAAAACAAAACCGGACGCGCAGCCTAGGTGACTGCCCTCTCACGGAATATTCGCAACACATGTACAAAAAGATGCGACAGCGCGCCGAACCCTACACATTGCTAAACATAAAATAAGTTCGAAGGCACGGCTTTTTGCAGCCCCGCCACGTACCTGAAAACGCCGCTTGGGTGCCCACAGTGGCTGGAAAAAGCCGTGTCTTCGTACTTATTTTATGTTTAGCAATGCTTAACCACAAACCATTTTTTGTTTTTTTCGACTCAATTAATAAAAGGTATTAACTTGGTTAAAACTCTGATGTAGCCCCGCCACGTACCTGAAAACGCCGCTTAGGTGCCCACAGGGCGCCAGCTCACTATGAATACCAAGGCGACAAACCCTCTTCTGTGCGTCAGTAAGCAAAGAAACCGCGGCTGCATAACGCGAACAAAGGCGGCTTTTACCTCCAGTAATGGTTTATTTTCCTTCCTTTTCGTATCGCTTTAAAATAAACCACAACTAGAGAAATATTAATAAGTCTCCGCCACGACGGTGGAGGTTCTTCGGCGGGCGCACGAAGCGAGCGGACGTGTTTTTTAGCTCTCTGCTCCTTCGGACGCTCGGCCTAAGGCTTCGCGGCGCTGCGAGGCCTCACCATGGATTCCACAGGCTCCGTGAACGAGCGAAGGCCTGTGTTCGGCGGTGACAATCAGCAACGCAGGGCAGGCCGCTCACGCTCACGATCACGGAGACGAACGCCATCCAGAGAAAGGTCGTCCAGCGTCATTCGGCGAATGCAGGCCGAGATCGCTGGTCTGCGGGACACGGTGAGGTGCCTGATGGCGGCGCTCATCTTCACCTCGGAGAATCTCGAGACCGTCATCGGGACCTTGGACGTGTCGCCGGCGGACCTACGTGTTCTATCCTTGAAGGATGCCATGGCGCTCGCTCACCAGACGCAGAACTCCATGGCGGCTCCCTCCCCGCCATTTCTGGCCACCCCTATGCTTCCTGCTACCGTTGCTACACCTGGGGAACCGGCTGTGATGCCCTCTCCCCCTGATGCTGCTGCTGCGGGAGGACACCTGAAGCCGAGGAGAGCATGCGCACCTCGATGGACGAGTCTGTTCTCAGGAAACGGCGACGCTCAACGGGGTCCGAGGAGGAGAGGGACTCGGAAACCAAAAGGGACATCGCGGTGGCTAGGCGGGAAGCTCGAAGCCCCCCACCGTCACCTTCCACACTCGAAGGAGCATGACCTGCCCAGCACGAGCCCCATGGAGCCAACCTCCATCCTGCTGCTGATGCTGGGGCGACGGCGTCCGGAAGAAAACCGGGTGCGACCTCACCAAAACCTGCCGCACGAGACCAGGCTGCGGCTGGGGCTTCCTCTGCTGGCAGCGAGCGCGCCCAACTCCTCGGCGGGCCGCAGACAGCGGCGACGC
This sequence comes from Amblyomma americanum, assembly GCF_052857255.1. Classification (NCBI taxonomy): domain Eukaryota; kingdom Metazoa; phylum Arthropoda; class Arachnida; order Ixodida; family Ixodidae; genus Amblyomma; species Amblyomma americanum. The sequence goes on along the minus strand of NC_135501.1, from coordinate 79,259,359 downwards.
TGATGCTGGGGCCAGCCTGGTCCCGTGGCGCACCATCTCTTCCAAGGCGCAGCGGCGCCGGAGAGCTGCCCTGGAGCGAGCCGCGGCTGCCGTGGATGTCCCGTCCAGCCTGGTGGAGACGCTGCTGTTTCGGCCTGCGAACCAGTGCACCGCCTTCACCAGAGAACAGGGCTGGGAGTTGGCCGAGGAGATCGGATCGCGCCCGGGCGTCCTCGCCGTCCGGACAACATGCGGCGGATTGGGGTTGCAATGGACGCGGGGAGCAGCGATGCTCTCCAGGCCCTGCTAGCCACAGCCGTCATCTGCGGCGTGCCAGTCTGCGCCAAGGAGCCTCCTCCTCGGAACCAAAGCTCCGGCCTGGTCTTCGGTGTGTACGGGCGCAGGACTGCGGAGGAGCTGCTAGCGGCGGCGGAGTCAACGGTGTTGATGGTGTCGGCGTCTCTGTCGGGCAGCACACTCGCTCTCCGTTTTGCGGCACCGACACTACTGGCGTTCGTCACCATATTCAAGCGCAGGCTTGCGGTCCGCCCCTGCCGTCCCCGGCCGCTCCAGCGTGGCAAGTGCGCCAGTCTGGGGCATGCCACTGAGGTGTGTCGCGCTTCAGCCTGATGCGCGCTGCGGCGGGCCGCACGAACCTGGTACTGCGCGAGCAAGCCACGCTGCATTAACTGCGGGGGACGGCACGCAGCCATTGACCCAGCGTGCCCGCACTGGCAGCGAGAGCGTCACGTGGCCATTTTAATGGCCACATCCATGGCCCCGATGTCCAGGCGATTTGTCCGAGCCGTCGTCCAGGCTGAAACAGCGGCCTCAGCCCAGCAACATTAGCAGACGCCGCGCGCGCTTTTTTATGCGCAGGCCGTCAGGGGAACACCTCAGCAGCAGCAGCCACCGAAGCAACGGCAGCGCCGGCAGCGGCAGCGGCAATCCGGTTGACCGGCGTTCCGTGAAGCGCGGCCCGAGCCTGCGACCGCTTCTCATGGCCAGCCCCCTGACGCACGGGACGCGGAGATCGCGCGCCTAAAGCTGGCATTGCGCGCTGTGGTAGATTGTGCAGTCACGCACTGTGACGTAGGTGTACCACAAGAGAGCATGCGCCCGTTCTGTGCCTGCGTTGCTATCACCTGTTGTGCTGATAACGGGCCACCGCCGCAGCTATTTAAGCAGTCGTGTTCTTGGAATAAAGCGCTTTTGATTCTGTGCATTGTGACTCACGGTCAATCTGTTACAGTGGCGACGAGGCACGGTCGAACCCGTGCAAGGGCCTGTTGGTCGGCGACATGGCTTTCGGCAGTCGCATTCGAGAGTTCGACCTCAGTGAAAATTCATCGTGGGTAGATTATGTCGAGCGCATTGAGTTATCGTGCGCAGCTAACAAGCTCACAACGGATGACGACAAACGAGCTGTGTTGCTCAGTTGCTGTGGGCCAGAGACGTACTCCCTCATAGCAACCCTCGTCAAGCCTTCGCGGCCACCCAACGTTGGCTATCAAGTCATCGTCGACGCAGTGAAGAAGCATATCAACCCGAAGCCATCTGAACTATACTCGAGGTACATCTTTTCGAAGCGCGACCAACAAGACGGAGAGGGCGTGGCTGACTATGTCACTGCTTTGCGCAAGTTATCCGGGAACTGCGGATTTGGCGGTACAAAAATTCCGTTAGAGGAAATGTTGCGTGACCGTCTGGTTTTTGGAATTTCGGACAGTGTGGTTCAACAGCGTTTGTTGGCGGAAAAGGATGTGACGTTTGAGACGGCATACGAGTTAGCAGTAACGGCGGAAACGACTGCCAAGCAGCAAAAAGCAATGAGGAGCAATGCACAAGAACCCGAGTTCCAGCAGGAGTTGACGGCGGAAGTAGGAAGGGTGGCGAGTATGAAGAAACCAGAAAGACAGCGGCGTTGTTTTCGCTGTTTGGCAGCCCATTCAGGATGGCGGTGCAGATACAAAGATTCTGTGTGCTTCAGCTGCGGTGGAAAGGGACACTTATCAAAAGGATGCCGAAAAAAGCAAGCAGAAGTGGAAATGCAGCTGGATGATATGGAACATGCTGTGAAGAGCGAGTACGACGAGTCGTTCAGTATCAGCCAAGTAATAAGTGGGACGCCAAAGTACGTCATCGCTGTAGAGATTGGGAAGGAAAGCGTGCCTATGGAAGTAGATTCTGGAGCTGCCAGGTCTATTATTAGTGTGAACAAATTTCAAAAGCTGCAAGTGGCGAAACAGATCAAGCTGGAAGATTGCAACACGCAACTCGTTACCTGGACGAGGGAAGGTCTTGACGTGCTGGGAAAAGCGTCCGTGCCCGTGAAGTTCAAAGGCAGAGAATTTAAGTTGCCACTACTTGTAGTGAAAAAAGAGGGAAACACTCTTCTAGGCCGGGATTGGTTCCAGCCACTGGAAATCAGCATAGCTGGCCTTTACAGCGTCCACGCCAGAGCAGAAGGCATTTTGGAAAGGTTTCCAGAGGTGTTCAGTGACACGTTTCCAGGGGCTGCCCTACCCCGCATCCACATCGAACTCAAGGAGGGCGCCCAAGCCAGGTTCCTGAAATGTCGTAGCATTCCGTTTGCGATAAAGGAGGAAGTCGTGGCAGAGCTTAACCGCTTGGTGGAGCTGGGAATTCTACAACCCACTCAGTATTCCGACTAGGCAACGCCAATCGTCGTGGTGCGGAAAAAAAACGGCTCCCTCAGAATATGCGGGGATTATCGAAGCACTGTGAACCAGGCCGTCAAAAGCAATGTGTACCCACTTCCGACAAGCAAAGAACTTTTTGCGAGGTTAGGAAGGGGGCGTGTTTTTTCCAAGCTGGATCTGACGCAGGCCTATCAGCAACTGTTGGTAGATGAAGAAACGGCAGAGTTGCTCACGATTAACACCGTGCAGGGGCTATACAAGGTTTGTCGTCTGCCGTTCGGCATGTCCGTTGCTCCTGGTGTTTTTCAAAGAACCATGGACACCGTGTTGGCTGGAATGCCGCACGTAGCGACATACCTAGACGACATCCTGATTGCCAGCGAGTCGATTGAGGAGCATGAAAGGATGTTGGCTGAAGTCCTCAGCCGCTTGGCCAAATCGGGTCTCAGAGTTCAAGCGGAAAAGTGCGAATTTTTCAAGGAGAGTCTTGAGTTTCTAGGGCATCGGATTGACGCAAAGGGCATCTATCCCTCCAAGGTCAAGGTCGAGGCCATCCACCAAGCTCCTGCACCCAAGAACAAAAAGGAACTGCAAGCCTTTTTGGGTACGATAAATTTCTATAATCGGTTCTTGACGGGAAGAACAGAAGTAGCGGAAAAGCTGTATCGTTTGTTGGATAGCCACGTAGCATGGAACTGGGGTGCAGAGCATATGGAAGCGTTTGAGAGCCTGAAGAAGTTGCTAACGTCTAACTCGTTGCTGGTGCATTTTAAGACGGATGTCCCGTTAGTGTTGTCATGCGACGCATCATTTGTGGGTGTAGGAGCTGTTTTGGCTCATCGCGACAGCAAAGGAAATGAGCAGCCTGTGGCGTATGCGTCCAGAACGCTATCTAGGGCGGAGCGCAATTATGCTCAGATTGACCGTGAGGCCCTTGCCGTGGTTTTTGGGGTTCGACATTTTCGCCAATACCTTTGTGGGCGAGATTTCCTCATTATCACGGATCACAAACCCTTGCTAGGAATTTTCCAGAGGCAGAAGCAAATTCCGGCGGCTATTTCTTCCCGCATGTTACGGTGGACGCTAATGCTGTCGGCATACGATTACGTGCTTGAGTACAGGAAAACCAAGGACCATGGAAACGCCGACTGCCTAAGCAGGTTACCGGGCCCCTTAACCCGCCAAGAGACCGAGGCGCCAGGCGACATACTCCTTCTGGAAGCTGTGGAGTACCCTCCAGTGAGCGCAATGGAAGTGGCAGCCTTCACCAGGGGTGATCCCCTGCTGTACCAGGTGAAGCAATGGATCCTGGAGGGCTGGCCGCGAGAACGGGTAGCCCTGAAGTATTCTGCATATTGGGTAAGACAAAACGAGTTGTCCGTACATCGTGACTGTGTACTCTGGGGGAGCCGCGTAGTTATTCCAGAGGCACTGCAGAAGCAAGTTCCAAGCCTTATGCATGCTAACCATCCAGGAGTGACGGCCATGAAGGCAATCGCTAGGTCGTACGTGTGGTGGCCGAAGATGGACGAAAAGATCGTCGAGTTTGTGAGGCACTGCACGCCATGCCAGGAAAACAGGCAGAATGAACCAAGGACACCAACGCATTTCTGGACTAAGCCTGAACGACCGTGGAGTAAAATACACGTGGATTTCGCAGGACCCGTCCAGGGCGTGTTTTTTTTGGTGGTTGTAGACGCCCTGTCAAACTGGGCCGAAATTGAAGTGATGCCGTCTCTCCAGTCATCTGCAGTAATTGAAAAGTTTCGCAAAATGTTTGCAACACATGGTTTGCCCGACTTGGTTGGGTCGGATAATGGCACCGCTTTTGCAAGCAGAGAAACTCAGGCTTTCCTGAAACTGAATGGTATACGCTATATGTATGCGGCGGCGTACCACCCGGCGAGCAACGGAAGGGCGGAGCGGATGGTCCGAGAACTGAAGTGTGCGTTACGGAAACAGAGACAGGGCACCGTATTATGCAAGGTCGCACGATTTCTATTCAAACAGCACTCTACGCCGCACGCCGAGACCGGGATATCTCCAGCCGAAGTCATGCTGGGCCGGAAGTTCAGGACCGCCCTATCCAGCCTTCGCCCGGATGAGAGTGACGCAAGCTGCCTTCGGCAGCCGCCACCACGAGGTTTCCAGTCTGGTGACGCCGTGTACGCGCGGAACTTCCGGCCAGGGCCCAAGTGGTTGTTTGCACGCGTGTCGCGACCGATAGGCCATGTCATGTACGAGCTGAGTACGGCAGACGGAGCTGTGCACCGACGCCACCGCAACCACGTTCGAAGAGCATGGTGCTCTGATCCCCGGACAACAGACCAGCAAACCTGTCCCTCGTTCGCTCTGCCGTCTATGTCAAGCCGCGCACTGGGACCTCCGGAGCCCGAGACGTCTCAGCCGCTCCGGCGTTCCACTCGCCAACGTAACACAGTGCGACGTTACGGCATCGATGACTAAGGGGGATGGGATGTGGTAGATTGTGCAGTCACGCACTGTGACGTAGGTGTGCCACAAGAGAGCATGCGCCAGTTCTGTGCCTGTGTTGCTATCACCGGTTGTGCTGATAACGGGCCACCGCCGCAGCTATTTAAGCAGTCGTGTTCTTGGAATAAAGCGCTTTTGATTCTGTGCATTGTGACTCACGGTCAATCTGTTACACGCGCCCTCAGCGCACTTTTCCCAGTGGGCACCGATGGACACCGGGCTTGCTTAGAAGCATTGGGTGCTCCCGCACAGATAAGCCTGCATGATGGCTAGCCGCCGGACTCCCTCCCGCATACCATCCATCCTGCAGTGGAACATGCGCTAACTTGCGGCGCGGTACGCCGAAATGCGAGTTCGCATCGCACAGGATTCGCCGGAAGTTATCGCGCTGGAGGAGACGTACTTACGCTCACATGACGGGGAGCCCCAGATGCGGCTACCTGGCTACATTGGCTACCAGTCAGCCACCACGTGCGAGGAACCCACCTGTGCCGCAGTGCCCTGTTGTGTCACATCTCAGCGCCCCGGGAAATCAAGGTGCGCAATATACGTGCGGTAGGACGTCAAGCACATCATAGTCGGCTCGGCGGCGGCGACATCTGACGTCCAGGAGTGCGTGGTGGTGACAGTGCGCGTCGGTGGTGTTGACTCGTCGGTGGCCAGTGTTTATGTGCGTCCAGCTGTCGCGTGGAACGCGCTGTGTTTTCGTGTTGTGTCTTCGTGTTGTGCCCCGCGCCAAATCATCTATGGTGATTTTAACGACCACCATAGTGCGTGAGGCAGTGCGCGCAACTCCGCGCGTGGAGATGACCTGCACGACGCAGCAACGCAGCTGGGTCTCACCCCCTTAAACACTGCCGAGCCCACCTTTCGACGACGCGGAACAACCGGCTCCTGCCTCGACGTTGCATTCGCATCCAGAGGCATCGAGGGGACATGGCGCCGATCACCATCTCTCTGGGGCTCGGATCATTACTCCATCCTAATCTATCCCACTGTGTTGGAGGCGCGCCCCAAACGTGCCTATTCCATTACCAACTGGAGTGCGTTGAGGCGGGCGGTCGATGAGGCTGCGGCCACTGGCGCAGATTTCTTTTCAAGTCTAGTCCGAAGCGCTCTCGCATCCACCCAACGAGCAGAGCTAAGGGGAGGGCAGCGCACACCTGATATCGAGCTGCTCAATCTGCGCATATCGCGCAGAGCGACGGGCGCGACGGACTGACAGAGCCGCCGACTGGACTGTCTACAACCGCTTGGACGATTCAGCGCCCGCCACGCCAACAAGCTATACCGCCGGCAGTGGGCTTCACTATGCCAAAGGATGGAGGAAGATGTCAGCTCGCGGAGGCTGTTTGACACCTTGCGGCGCATCACCGAACCACAGGCAAACCGTGAGCCGCTGGCCACCCTCACAATCTCCAGTGGGCTCAGGTTTGAAGAGTTGGCAGAGCGGGCGCCTTAGCGTTTTTCCTGCATAAAAACGCAGGCGCCGCGGTCAAACAAAGCAAATTGCTTTTTCGCTCAGATGCGCCGTACGCCTCTTTAATGGCTCACCTTCAAGTCTGTTGTCTCAGAGATAAAATATAGCTCTATATCAACATCACGTCCATGAAAACGAAGCTACAGGCAGCCAATGCATTTATATTTTGTAGCAGTTTGTACAAAATAAGTTTTCACTAGTTCTAAGGGCAAACCTTCCGAAATGTCAGCACTTTTGAAACACGTTCTTCTCTCATTTCGCTGCCTAGTAACTTTACACTTTTGCTCTTTGCAGTAGTTGTCAAATTACTTCAAATTTTTTTTATTCCGCGCAGCCTTTGGACAATCTTGGCCCTTCAACATGGGCTTTACAGAGAACTTAAGCACAGTCAGTAACGGGGCTGCGTCAACTCGCAGAATCCCGGCGGCAGTGGCAGCGCCCCATTGGACACTATGTTCCGCAGCACGCATAGGTCCTCGTCGCCGTCCATGATGCCCCACGTGACCGGGCCCCTGATGAAGTCCTCGGCGGTCATGGTCAGGAAGCGCAGCTTGGGAAAGAAAGGACGCATCACAACTTTCAGCTGCAGCGGGGAACCCGTGCCGCGGCTGCTGACGCACTGCTCCTGGGCCCAGCGTACGGCCAGTTCCGCAACCCCTATCTGCGGCACGTACCTGATATGCGCACAGAACACATCACAGAATTAGTGTTCGTGTAGCGATAGCTACATTACGGTAGTATTTCGAGCTTCAGCGTGGCGGCTCCGCTACCCTGTGGCTGCGCCGCCACGCCGTGGCTGAAACGCCACGCCGTCGCTTCACTGCCACACTGTCACGACGTTGGTCACATGGTCGAAATCAAGAAGAAGAAATCAATCCTAGTCGAAATCAAGAGAAAGAAATGGGCTTAGGCTGGGATATAAAGCGACGGCAAGATAACCGTTAGTTCTTAAGGTTAATAGAGTGGATTGTAACAGAAAATAAGAGTAGCAGGGGGCGGCAGCAGGTTAGGTTGGCAGAGGAGATAAAAAGTTTGCAGGCATAGTGCGGATGCGGCTGGCGAAGGACAGGGTTAACTAGAGAGACATAGGAGAGGCCTTTGCCTTGCATTGCAGTTAGTCAGGTTGATGAGCATGATGAAATAAAACAAAAATGCAAGAGTTTATTATGTAACAGTTATCATGCAACAGATATGTAACGAAATAAACAAAGCAAGAAATTGAAATAAAAGAAAAACAAAAGTGAAACAAAAATAGTAACAGCTAAAAGCAATGAAAAACAACCAGCAAGAAGAAACACTAAATGACGCAGAAAATAACATGAAAATGGTAGGGACAAGTAAGACAGGGAAAAACTTTCGCATTTCCGCTGTAAAGCAGACTTAAGTGCAATTCTCTGGAGAGAGAACAAACCTTTATTAAGGAAATAGAGAGGATGAGCCGACGTAGTTGGTGAATACCGATATCTTCTTGGACCGCGTCCGTATAGCCCGGGATGCCCCAAGATCCCGCCGCCTCACGAGCCCGGCGTGCGAGGGCAGCTTGTGTTGTCACACTCTAGCACTCGAGGAGAAAGATCTCCCAAACCTCTTCAGTGGGGGTGGAGTGGGGAGAGAAGTGGGGTCTGTGTTGACAGACCCACCCCATGTGGGATAGAGAAGAGAGCTCATCACAGTGTGGACATAAAGGATTCACTTTCAGGGCATAGCGAGAAGCTATGGCGGTACACCAGTAGATGGTCGTCTGTAGCTGTCGCCGAATGCGTTCGTCTGCCTTCGACAGCCCCTTTGCTGGAGGGAGGAACTGGCGATGCCTGTCTTTCTAATAGTCGACGATTTCTGGAAACCTCAGAAGCGGTCGGCTATGCTCATCGGTTGGCGAGCAGGCGGTAGTAGGTGTCTGGAGGATAAACGCTCGGGCATGATAATAATAATAATTGGTTTTTTGGGGAAAGGAAATGGCGAAGTATCTGTCTCATATATCGTTGGACACCTGAACCGTGCCTTAAGGGAAGGAATAAAGGAGGGAGTGAAAGAAGAAAGGAATATGTGCCGTAGTGGAGTGCTCCGGAATAATTTTGACCACCTGGGGATCTTTAATGTGCACTGACATCGCACAGCACACGGGCGCCTTAGCGTTTTTCCTCCATAAAAACGCAGCAGCCGCGGTCGGGTTCGAACCCGGGAACTCCGTATCAAACCCGACCGCGGCGGCTGCGTTTTTATGGAGGAAAAACGCTAAGGCACCCGTGTGCTGTGCGATGTCAGCCGCATTCACAGCTTCGTAACCACGGAATCCCTGGTAGGCTGGCGCTCATGTGATGTGCCTAGGCAGGCTTGGGCTCAGAGTCTTTTCTCTGCTCAGTATAACAGTAAATACTTACTGAAATATGATAGCAACGTATAACCAAAGGCCCGCCGCTTATTACAGTAGCTTAATGTGGGCGATACACAACTTCAAGAAATGAACGTGTTCAGTAACTACTTCCAAGAACTTTCGCATTATGGTTTCGGCGGGATCTTCTGGCACTTTTGGAGGTCACGCAAGAAAGTGACGTCGCCCCCAGAGTAGTTTCAATCTGTTTGAGACATTCATGATATTGAAAGATGCACGAGACAGGACTGTCGAAGAGATAGTACTCTGGAAAAAAAAAGAACAATGATAGGCTGAGACGCAGAAGTGACAAACACTTCGTGCTTTTATCTCCAAAACAATTGCCTATCTACGCCAAAGTTAGATGCCATTTCCTGCCGCTTCTCGTTATCTAATTCCGCCGCAGTGGCTCAGTGTTTATGGCACTCGGTTGCTGTCCCGAAAGACGCGGGTTCGATCCCGACCCCGATGGTCGAATTTCGGTGGAGGAAAAACTCTTGAGTCCCGTGTACTGTGCAATATCAGCGCACGTTAAAGAACCCCAGGTGGTCAAATTTCCGGAGTCCTTTACTAAGGCGTCCCTCATAGCCTGCGTCGCATTGGGATGTTAAACCCCCCAAACCATAAACCATGTTTATTACAATAACCAGTGCAGGATTAAGAAAAATGGGGGCCCTGGACTAATGCGCATGCTGGCCCCCTTTCCTTATACTGACTCCGCTCCCTCCCTCTGTCGCCTGCTACGCTGCTGGAAATATGCCATGTTTCAGTTTAATTGCGCCAAAATAAAAAGAACGAGGTGCGATCAACGGGATTAATATTATAGTTATTATTATAAATAAACAACGAACCTTTCTTGAAACTTGTGCTGTTTAAACACCAACATATATGTTCACTATGATGAATCTGTATTGTGTTTTCAGCAAAAGCTAGGTTTTAAGGAAACGTTTAGTGCAATCAAAACGAAAAAGAACTTAGAAAAGACAACACAGCTCAGATGTCGATCGTTCTGAAGCTAGGCTTTGTTTGCATCACAAACTTTAATTCGGTGAGGAGACACATGGTTGTATCCAAAACATTCTTTATTAAAATTCAAGCATCAGACTGCTGTAATCCTTATATAAGTTACTCTACAAATATCTAATACATATAATACTTAAGGCAATACAAACACCATAAAAATGCACTTGAATACACGTGAAAATTACCAACTGTAATTGGAGAACATTATTTGAAATTTTTTTCGTTAAAGGCAAGACAAGCAAGGACGACACCAAATAAACGGCGCACGATCAAAAACACAAAAATACAGTTCTTTATAAGCACGTTAAATTTCGCAAGAACAAACAAGAGACGAACAACTAATATTTGCATATCTTGAATTACATTGCTCAGCGCTTCAATGGCAACGCGGAGGCTCGGAGGCGGCACAACGAACTTATGGGAACTATTCATGTATAGCGCAAACAGTCCTCTTTTAAAATGGCTTCTTTCGGGCCTTCGCTTTTGCAAAATCAGATATAGTCTGTTCGAAGGATAGATTGCGGTGGAGGTCACTTTCAATAGACATGATGGCAAGCGAGTTCACCTGGGCGTCAAGGAGGCTCAAGCGAGGGCAATTGTTTATCAGCGACAACTTGGAAAACGATTGTTCGGTCTCACAGTTTGCCAATGGTACGCCTAAGTACATTCGCTAAGCAATAGAAACGTTCGGAAACATATGATTAATCTTTCGTTCAGCAACTTCATTATTCCCAGTTTACTCGTGTGCTGGCATTAAGAGTTGTGCAGAAAGTTCGCAAACCTAATGATTTGAGTGAAAAATGCTGGCTCCAAATCTTTTTGTAGCTTTTAATAAACTTGTCTGCCTGCTGTGCCATGGAGGCCTTGCTCCCAACTTCTGTGAGCAATTTTAAGAATCCGAACCCTTCGCTGAGTTCAGTATACGCAGCCTTTCGCACTCGCAAAGCAGAGCTTAGACTGTCAAGTACAACATTGTAGGTCTCTATGATAAACTTTTCTTCTACCTTGTAGCCCACTACCGCTTTTCCCGTCCGGCGCTTACTCAAAGCACTCATGCTGATAACATTGATTTTTACTGAGCTTGCGTGCTCTCTCTTCGAAGGTATTAAAGAGAGGTCGCAAAGAATTAACAAAGCTTTCTAGCAGTTGAAATGTCTTGCAGTGTAAATGTCTATGCCTGGTTTCAGAAATACTACGCTCATTTTGTCAAAGCGGTCCAAGATTTCACTCCAGAAAATCGCCAAGATTGCAGTCTCTAGATTTGTCATTTTCTTGAAGAGAGAGTGCGCTTCGTTTCTAGTGTTACCGTTTTCTTCCTCGTTCTTCGATATAGCTTCAGGCAACACATGACTGCATTGAAATTTATCAGAATGGCCTTACAAGATTGAGCGTGTCTTTACCACCTGGTCCCAGAAAGACTTTTTAAAACAAGCTGCTGGCCAGTTCCGCCCATGCTTCCCAAACGATACTTCCATCGCTTAGGTGAGACAGCAAAGAACACATACAGTGCCTGAATTACAGTGAAAAATTTCACTTCCTCAAGGCAACTGTCAACGCTACACGCGCCAACTAACTTCAGTGATTGACCAGCACACGGGGTGTAGACTGCCCATTCGTTCAAGTGTTTGATTTGAGCTCGTAGTCTCTTGTATTTTCCTGACATATTACTGGCATTATCATAAGCTTGACCCCTAAAATCATCAATTGAGATGCCACTGGTCGTCAAGAGAGACATCACGGTATCGAAAAGATACAAGCCGGCATGCGATTCGATTGGAACAAATCCAAGAAAGCGTTCGTACACTTTCCCATTTAATTAGTGTCATAGCGTTTGATGTGCTTGTTTAGAAAGAGATAAAACTTGTCAATGGCCTCAAGGACTCTCATATCGTTTCCATTTCACGGTGAACCAAAAATCTCCTCACTGCCCCTAAAGGCTAGGTTGCGCTAAGCAAGAAGCTTACTACAACAGCTTACTGCAACGACTACGCACTTCAACACCTCTGACCAGTAAGCGGTCTCAGTGACAAGATGCTTAACCAGCTCCTTGTCATTTGTGCTGCTTGAGTTAGAGCGGGCGAGCCATGTTGCCAGGCTGTTCCGGTGCTCGCCGCTATTTTCATGAGCGCAAACCTTTTCTTCTGCTCTTTTCCAATAAGAAAAGCCGAGCGTGGTGAAAGCACTGGGGATGCTTGAAATCGAAAATAGTTTGCACATGAAATAGTAAACGCAACCTTTGGACATCGAGTACATTAATCAGTGTCGGTCGTACGCCTCCCTATTTACAGCCTTTCGCACGAAAGGATGAGGTGACATATAGCGTTCAGAGTTTTCTATTGCTTTCCGGAAAACGAAAAATCTTTTGCCCGATTTTGAAAATACAATAGCCCTTTCTTAAGGCATACACACCGAAAGCTGTCAGTAATAACGTCCGGCCACTTAGCAGGGTCACTTCGGCGAATCTCGCAACGTACCTCTTACTGGGGGGAGTCTGTACTTCTCTGTTGCCGCAACAAGAAGCCGTCTCATTCATCCTCTTGAGGCACACTTTGTGGGTGAGTACACGATTATTTGAAGCCAAACTAACAACAAACAAGTGAGTCGGTTCTTGGAGTGTTGTGTCCGGGCGCTAGTCAGTAGAAGGAGGCTCATCGGGGAGGTTTGGCACCTGTTGATCAGCAGTAGTAGAAATCGGGCGTGGCGTACTGGCCACCTGGAGCTCTGTGTCAGGGGTCCGGCCGAGTAGCATAGACATTGCTGGCTCAAGAACAGGACAGGGCTCGGTTAGCGTCGGTTGCTCAGAAATATGGACGACCGAGGTTGGCACCATTTTCACAGGATCCAGACAACCAAGGTCAGGAAAACCTTGCTTCTTGGCAGGAAACCGTGGCGATGTAGTTGTCAAGTCTTCCACGGAAGCACAGTCGGTACTATTGGGAGTTTGACACGGACTCTGGGTTGAGCAATCATACCGCTCCGCGGAAGCTGCATTCAGTAGGTACTTTGTCAACTATGGTAGCTTCTTTTCAAGCTCTTCTCTTTCTAACCTCGCCTTTCGTTTAGACAGGCCACTTTGATGCTTCCTACTTAGCATTTAGGATGAATGGATGCTAATTGTTCACCGCACCGGGCACTTCTTCAGACCGACGCGACCGCAGGTGTACAACGGTGGTCGTCCTGATGACTGGCGCACGCTGCATCGATGGTCTGTGGCTGGCCGAGAGTGGTGCGTCCCCCGGGAGCTCCTCATCGGGCGGGTTTACGCAAGCTTAATCGGCGGCTTGGGGCTGAATCGCAGCCCACGATCAACTTCCTTTCATAGACGAACGCCGCTTCTCTCTTTTACTAGCGCCAAAGCAGGCGTTCACATACGCATAGAGTTCCTTGTACAAATTGCCTCCTTCCCCGTACAAGCTCAACCCATCTCCCGTTCCGGTCTCGCCATGCTATTGACTACGAGGAATCGTCTGTTCTGGGACGTTAACGATTTTTCTTTCGCCCCGTCGACACCGAGCGCGAGAACAAAGGGCCGAGGGCGACTCCTAGCGCGGGCGAAGTTAAGCGCCCTCCGTCGCCTCTGAATCTTCTTCTTCTATTTCTTTCTGGAGAGTTTCTGGAATCTTTGTACAGATCTAAGCTGCTATCGTAACTGCTGAGAAAAACTTAAATCTCTGTCATATTTTCTTAACGCTAATGACGAATGGCGTCCTGTTGCTTTCGACATGGCTCTGGAATTAAAAAAGGGAATCGAAGTTCGGAATTTGAGACGTCGGTAATTATTTTTACTCTGTTTAGGTACAACATGTAGGTGTCTTCTTGATGGTAGTGCTGGATGCTAGCACTAGACATGGAGTACAAATTCACTCAAATGCGATCTTCGCCCAGTTGTTTCCTCCCAAAATCTAAATAAGTTCCACAGCTCCTCAGCTGTCCAAATTCTCTGTTCTGGGAGATTTGCGGACCCAACAAGAAGCAAAAGTCTAACGGTAACTGTATTGCTAGGACGTGGAGTCCACATATCGATTCTTTGCTATGAAAACGTTCTCAGCTGCGTTTTTTTTGCAGGCCAGTGGGCTGTGCAGTTCGGTGAAGGGCAAAATTTTGAACTTTGCGCTGCACCGCGGTAGTGTATTTTTAGTCAGCTGTTTTTAGGTCGAGAGCATTAAAGTTATTTGAACAATAAAAGAGGCAGCAGGTATTGCTGCATTCAGAAAAAGAGATTTCATCATTGGGGGTTAGAATAACTTTTTCCTGAATACCTCGCTTTATAAGAATTTCAGCCAAAACATGATAAGTGACCTTTAATTTTATAAATCTCTTGTGTGGTACGAAAATCCTACTCCTGCTGAGCGCGAGGCAATATATTGGGGCATCTGTCAACAACTCCGCACTTTTTCACTCACCGCTTCAGTAAGTGACATAAATGAGTGTATTGTTAGCGACATCAAAAGTGGAGGTGTTACTGATCCTGGGAAAGAAATAGGAAATGCATGAAAATTTTTTTCATTACCCTATCTTCAGAGCATCAATGGTACCACCTGACTTTTAGGTGCAGCTGAAGATTGCATTTTGGATACCTTGAAATCCGCGGCATCAAAAACAGAGGCATGCCCGTGTAGCTTACACTACTCCTGTAGCGAAACCGCGTCTAAATGCGCTTAAAACCTAAGTAGCGGCTCCTTGGGCGCGAACTCGAGGGTATGCGAAAATTAACTGTTAAAGTAAAACTATTTAAATGCCAGTCATTGTGCACAATTGATAGCGTAGCTTCCGGTAAGTCACTGCAATATAAGTGGCGAACAGCGAGGAATGCGATGCTTTTCAGATGTCATTGTGATCTGGGGCAGTTCTCTTTCCAAAGAGTAATACAATCAACTTCAGAAAGTTGCACTGTACATAAATAAATTTGCGGAAGTTTGAAAATATAAACTTGTCAAGCAGATACAAAGTAGGAGCAACATCTGAAGTTTTCACATTTTGCCGCGGTCACATTTGTTCACCAATATCCGTATTTGCGGCGGCAATAGCGGTTGTATCTATACTTGTCAGACTGTGGTTTCGCGTCAGTCACCGAATGAAATATCGGAGGGAAAACAGCGAAGGAAGCATTGTATCGTAGGTAGATATCCAACTCACTCCTACAGTGTCCTCAAGTGCAGAATCCGCGCTCAGTACTAACTAACTCACTGAGCCAAAGCGATCATACAACCAGCGAGAAGAACACAGTTACTTGGAAGCGTGCATAGGGAGACGTCAAATCACTGTAGGCTGGCAAACTGTTCACTTTTCGGACACTACTGATATATTCCCCTGTTTTGCTAAAGTTAAATCTCTGGAAGTTTATGCCGCGTGGCTCTAAGGTTGCTCCACCCTTACGAGGAACCGCAAATGTTTACCACTGTTCTCCTCGCTTACGCGCCTAATTTCTTTTTGCCTCATCGTCATGTGCAACTGGTGGTGAGTGCCTAAATAGTACATTGCCCGACAGAGACAGCTTTCTATTTTGCTTCGGACAACCGGGAAAACCTTACGCCCGTCCAGTACACAGCCGCATCGCATTCGATTCATCATCCCATTGTCCGTAGAGGAATCAATGTCTGCATCAAAAACTGGCTATAATTGCGGCGAAAAACATCTACGGCTATCTTTTTTCAGAAACTGTGCTAAATCTCGTCCCTCCACGCGGTTCTCCGCCATTGCAGTCTACGTATGGCATAAGTCGTAACCCACTGCGTTATTCCAAGCGGCTCATATCCGGATTCCATGGCCTGCCCACGTTCGTTTGATCGTCTTGGCCTGAACAAGGATATCACAAACTTACGCATGCTTCTTCACCCGTTCTACTACGTTTCTGGCTGCTGATTGCCGTTATGATTTTCTCTTCCGTAAATATATGCGTTTTCCTCAGTGGACCTTGAAGCTCACGAAAAGAAACATCGAGCTAGAAAGCTGATATCAATACACTGGAAATACGTTTCATGGAGTCTCTTCTCATTGTTATTATTTTAACGATTTTCTTCTTGTGGTCACAATATGCGCTCACCCTTTGACCTACACGGATGGATTCGCTTACCACTTCCAATAGGTCATTGGATACTGTAAACTCTTTATTTTCTTATCTGGCTATTAAACGTTTTTGGGGAGCAAAACAAAAGGAAGTGTACAATAAAATATAAATCACTCTAAATTACCTGATCCCGGCCGCCACCCTGCTGTTCCGCAGCGTCTACAGGAGATGCAATAACAGGCTGGCAGTAATTCGAGTATTATTATACAGGGTGTTTCACCTAATACTTCCCACCGTTTTTAAACACAGGCTATTTGAGTTACATGAGCCTTTTTTTGGCATAGCATTGTCCGCAGTCTAGCAGAACGAAATAAAGCTATGACGTGCTAACTAGCAGGCTGATTAACTAATATTAAATGGCTAACTTTTTAACTACTAGTGCTAGTATTTATATTTATTGAGAGGCGTGTAGCCCAGTGTAAGTAATATTCACGTCAGTTTTCAGAATGTCGTTAACATGGTCGCCTCGGTGCTGTATCGGAACAAATTTTGGCTATTTCGGCGAGTTATGTGCACTGCAGAGGTTGCTTTGTCTGCAAGCGTCTCTAAAATGCATGTATTTTAGCTCGAAATAGCCAAGATTTGTTGAGCCGCAGCACCGAGGATAAGTTCACTTTCGAAATTATAGAAACACATACAGATATTGACTCATACGGTGTGCTACACGACTCTCAATAATTCAGGAGCCTAACAGTAATGGTTTAATATTTAACCATTCAAAATCAGTTAATCAGCATGGTAGTTAGCACCTCTTAGCTGTATTATGATGTATTATACCGATGACAGTGCTGTGCCGGAAAAAGCGTTCATTTACCTGAAAAAGCCTATTTTTCAAAATTTTGTTAATTCTTAGGTGAAACACCCGGTATGTATTCCTATATGTTGCACTGCATTCACATGCCGTTTCAAAAGGGTTTTTGTTGCGTCCTGTATGGATCGAACAACTTCATAATTATCTCATTGCATGAGGACAGCAGCTGTGCCTACGTAGCCAAAAGAACGCCGAAGTTCTCGAAAAAGCGCTTTTAAGAAAGAGTATAATTTCCTTTTGAAAGCCGGATTTTTATCCGCCTAAGAATGTTAGCAGATCTGTAAGTGGGCACCGTCGTACGCCAGTATTTAAAGTTGTGTTGTTTCTTCAGAGCTGAGTAGCAGAAACATTAATAATACATCATTGGACGCAAAACACTGCGTTCTTAAGTGCTAGCTATCATAGAGTCATGGCGTCACTATTTCCGGACCTTGACCACGAATTTTAGTGCACCGGAGGAATTGATAACAGTATTAAGAGGCTTGAAAAAGGCCCACGGGAGGTTTCTTCTTAAATGTGAACGTTGCGATGAGAACGCCACGATTAAATGAATTGGAAAGCTGAAGCCTTTTGCAACACTGAAAACATCACTTGTGCCTTCACACAATGCTGTTACGCCATCGGCTAACTCGATATACTCTGCAAATGGCGAAACGACGCTTTTACAGAAGTGCGTGGCGAGCAGTCTAGCTGCGAGGCCGGAAGTCTGGATATGACGGCGAGGCCGCATGACCGCATGTGGCCGCGCCTACAGGCCCGCGCTGTAAAGAGCCGAGTCTGTGTCCTTGTTTCCCACTGATGTCTACAGACGAACGATGCTCGTTTGTGTGCAATACGCGCGGCAGCTGATGAGGCACCGATGCGAAGGCAGTCGCATCTGCTCGTCTACTCGCGCTAATTTTTCCAACGAGATCTAGGTTACCATAAGAGGAAAGCGCACGTACAGACGTGTCACTTAACAATGAGGTGAGGCGCGTGTGCACTACACCATTTTGTAGTTCTAATATGTGGATCCTGTACAGATGGGACGGGTTGGGCTATCTTATGCCACGTTTTTTCACTTGAGTATTAACGTGGCCTAGCTGATATTAGACAGCGCATAGGCGTTTTCGCATTTCGCTGCCATCACGATGAGGCCGCCGTGGCCACGATTCAATCCCTCAACCTTTGGTTGGGAGCAGCAGTCCAATTCCGAAGCCATTGCGTCACCCCAGACAGTATACACCGAGAGAGCCTTCAGTGTCGCTGTTGATGTGCTCCAGAAATAAAGGTGGGGAAAATACTGATGAAAGGTTCAAATTAAAACTGCTGGTGAAAATAAACTTCTGAACTGTAAGATATAACGAATCAAGAAAGGTACACCACCCTCTTCCAATTCGTGCGTTCTTCTTTTCCACTAACAAAATATAATATCGAGCCTGGTATTGTCGGAAAATCTTGATTTTAACATAATTTACGGCTTTGTTCATCAGTCCATCCCATTGCTAGTGCCCAAAGGCTGGTACCATTATGCATTAGCTTTTTTAAAGAGTTCAAGAGAACTGACAAATTCTCTATTCTCTATTCGAGCCAACAAAAGAACGTTAAAGAGGATAAAAAAGCGTTAAAGAGCTGCCACTGAGCTGCCCTGAAGAAGGCCTGCCTACGCAGCAGGCGCTCTTCGCTGCGGTGAAAAACCCGCTAAACGGAGCGAAAGCTCTTAAAATCTTTCTACTCGATTTTCTCAGTGTGCCTCTTTTTTATCACGCTGCTTAAGTTGGAAAACTATCGTGCTCGTTATAGCGGATGACGTGACTATGAAGACACTTTCTAGATAAAAAGCTGGTGGAATGAGAGAGTGTTTGCAGTGTTTCAACTTTTAATGAAGTTTTGTTCCCATAAAAACTAAATTTTTGAATAGCAGTTATAAAATGCTGAAAGGAAGCGCACTAGACATAATTAAAAAACTGCGTGAAGACAGAGATACCTTTCCCTATTCTTTACGATCGCTTTTGTGGAGACTGTTTGGCAAGAATTGAATAACCAGTATTTGAAAGCCATATAGTTATCCTAACCTTACGCGCCGTGCAGCTTGTTATAAATTGCACAGCTTTTAATGGCTAAGAATTTACAGCTGAAATTGTGATTCAACTCTTAAGGTATAAGGATTAACTGTTGCTCATACTACTGTCAGAATCATCAGAGCGGTTCAAATGTTAACCGTACCCCCCATCCATCCCCCCCCCCCACCCGATTATGCCAAAAAATGGGCATTTTTACGTTTGTTGAATGTTTGTTGTGGTCATTTGCGTGTTTTGATTTTTAACACAGTTGCGAAAGCTTTCATCCTGCCAAGCTATTTTTTGTTGTGTTTGTTGCATCTGGTTTTGCATCTGCTGCACCTGATTTTGCATGCTAATCATAAAGCTTCTGATCTTGTCGTTGAAGCTTTTCTCTGTATTTTGTTGTACTGGTGCCCCGACCTGCGGTGGTGGTGTTGGCGTCCTGACTAGCGAGTACCCCGCCCGCCTTTGTTCCTGAATTTCTCTGATTAGGTCGTCTATCCTCTTTTTGAGTTGGCGCGTTTCCTCTCGGTATAGCTCGAGTTCGCGATTAAGACTCTTGTTTTCCTCAATGAGTTGCCTGTCAGCCGCTGTTTGTGTGTTGTTGTTGTTGTTTGGTCCCGAGTGCGGAGCAAAAAGCGTTTTGGGAGGGCCAGCCACCCAGCTCACCTTAACGCCGCCGCCGCCGCCGCTTTTCTTTTGCTGTTTCTGCTGCTGCTGCTGGCCTGGGCTGCCCAGGGGTGGATAGGACCCGTCCCGGTTGGACCCTCGGCTCTGGCTCCTGCCCCGGTTGCGGCTCCAGCTCCGCGACCCGCTCCGGTTACCACTGAAGCTTTTTTGACCTTGGTCCCGGCCCTCGTCCCAGAACCACCGTGGTCTCCTTTCGCCGCCTCTGGTTCGGCTGCGGCTGCGCCTTTGCTGCTGTTGTCCTTGGGGACGTCCTCGCAGTTCGCTGGCCGCCTTGAGCCGTTGCTTGCAGTCCCTCGTGCCCGCCACGTGGTTGCCCCCGCAGATCCGGCATTTAGGAGTGCATTGGTGTTGCTCAGCTGGGTTTTGGCAGCCGCATTGCTTGCAGACCTTGGCCCCCGGGGCCGGGCAGACGTCCGACCGGTGGCCCTGCTGGCAGCATACGTAGCATACTTGTCTCGTCGGGCGGTACGGGTAGCACCCCATTTCTCCACCGTAGTCGAGTACTCGTTTCGGAGTTATGGGGCGTCAAAGGTGATGACCGCCATGCTTGATCTTCCCAACATCCTAGCTGCCAAGATCATGACTCCTTGTCTTCGTACCCTAAGGGTCGCTTTGAGTCCTTCTGGCGAGGTTCCCGGGATTTTTATGGAATAAAGCATCCCATCTGTAATTGCCGCCGTGTGGAGCTGGATAAGAGCGACAAGGTATTGTGAGGTGGTGGTAATGTCACGCAGCGGAGTTTGTAGAATGTGGTGATTTGATGATATATATAAAGAACCGATAGGGTCTCTTGCACAGGTTTGAGTGCCTGATCGTAAGGGGTCCGGGAGTAAAGTTCTCGGGCCAGTGCATGAACGCGCTCATTACCGGGGATCGAGGCATGCCCAGGGATCCACAACAGAGTAACGGTTCGGTAGAGAGATGTGCCTGTGGCAAGAATACGCTCTGTGGCCGGTGTCGCTACGCCCTTTAGGTAATGGCATCATGCGGCGTGGGAATCTGTGCCAATTTCGGTAACGTTTTTGTCAATGGTGGAGCGGGCCAGCGCAAGTGCAATGGAGGCTCCTTCCGCCTCTGCAGGTGAACTAGTTTAGATATCGGCGGCGGCCCCCACAGTGCGGTTTTCATAGGCTGCGACTGCCGTGAAGAATCCTACTTTAGAATTTTCTGCCACGTCGACATAAAGAATATCGGAGCGGATGCTGTATGTTTTGGTGAAATAGCCAACTCGAACCTACACTGATGGAGGCTAGAGCTCATATAGCGCAGTAGGGGCTTCTGATAAATGTGGTCCTATTTGCGCACAGAAATCATATACGGTGGAGGACTTGTTTTGGTGGGAATGGTTGGATTGAGACGGAGCTATCGCAGTAGGCATTGTCCTGTTTCTGTGCGCTTCAGGCGGACTAATTGGTTGGTGCGCTGAGCCTCTATTGATTCGATAACGGTATTGTGAACACCGGTGGCCAGGAGTCGTTTCGTGATAACTGTCCGTGGAAGACGTTGGGCGGAGGTGACAGCCGTGCGTATTAGGATGTCTGCCTGTTGCGTTTGGCGCTGAGTGTGTATGTGGTATGGGAGGTGGTGTGTAATGCGGCTAATGATTAATGCGTTTGTCATATTGAGGGTCTCGAGTTCAGGCAGCCCACAATAGCGTGCTGCCACCCGCCTGATTAGTGCAGCGACCTGTTTGGTCTGTCTTTGCAAGACCTGAAGGATGGCGGTTGCATCGTGTGGGTTGTCAATAGGAAGGCCAAGAGTGCTCTTCTTAGACACGACTGGCACTGTACCTCCTTACATGTGCATTTCAAGGGGGGGGGGGGGTCACAGGGAAGCAGTTTCAGCTGCAAGAGTTCAGATTTATTTTGAGAGCAACGAAGGCCTTTGTTTGCTAAACGGGTGGTTGTGATGTCTATGGCAGATTGCAGGATATCGTGGGCTGTTCCAAGGAATCATTCCGTTGTCCAGAGGGTTATATTATCTGCGTATATGGCTGTGTGGAGCCCTGAGATAGCAGCAAAGGTCTTTGCCAGTGGAGCTAGGGCAATGTTAAAAAATAAATGTGATAGGACCCCCCCCGTGGTGGCACACTGGTTAGGACGCTCGGCTACTGACCCGGAGTTCCCGGTTTCGAGCTCGACCGCGGCTGCTGCGTTTTTATGGAAGGAAATCGGTAAGGAGCCCGTGTGCTGTGCGCTGTCAGTGCACGTTAAAGATCCCCAGGTGCTCGAAATTGTTCCGTAGCCCTCCACTGTGGCACCTCTTTTTTCCTTTCTTCTTTCATTCCCTCTTTTATCCCTTTCCTTACGGCGAGGTTCAGGTGTCCAACGATATAAGAGACAGATACTGCACCATTTTGTTTCCACCAAAACCAAATAATAATATTATCATAGGACCACCCCTTGTGGGGCTCCCCGTTTAGGGAGTGGGAAAGGCTGCGTTACAACATCCCCAAGGTGGAGTTCTGCCGTGCGTCCCTGAAGGACGACCCGAACATATTGCCATGTGTGTTTGCCGCGGCACACGGTGGCTAATGTCGTCAGAATATGGTCATGGCTTATTGTGTCCAAAGCCTTACGAGTATCCAGGGCCATATGGCTCACGTAGCGGCTGTACGGCGGTTAATGTAAAAGCGAGACTCTTTAGGCGAGAAATACGTTTTGCGCCGAGATGTTAGGACGGAAGCCAAATTGTACGTGCCTTTTGTTTCTAGGAACGGTTGCAGGCGACGGAGAATGACATGCTCGAAGAGCTTGCCGACACAGCCCGTTGAGTAGATGGGGCGCACATTTTGAAGGGTGAGGGGTTTTCCCAGTTTGGGTATAAATCGCATGCTGTGTCATGGGTCCCGGCTGATGGGAGCGACCCGGCGTGCCACTGGTTATTAAAGAGCTCCGTTATTTCCTCGAGGGAGGCCGTCCAGATTGAGCAGTGCCTTGTACGTTATGCCATTCGACCTCGGCGCCGCAGAACGGTGAATACTTAAGAGCTCGGCGGACTTCGTTTAATGCAATGTTGGCATCAAGTTCCGGGTTAGGTGGAAGTAGATTGGGTTGATCTGCTGAATGAAGGGATGTGGGTATATAAGTGTCCCGCAGTGCCCAATTACTTATGTGCCCTTTTGGAGCTTTCGTTGTATTAGAAGTTGTATGTTTGTCTCTGTCTGAAAGTTAGTGGTTTTTGCGACTAACGTTGCGTGGAGTCCGTGGCAGCGGCGCAACGCGCTGCCGCCTGAGGCTCCTAAAGACGAAGCTGATTTTAGTTTATTTTTAAATATTTTTTCTTGCATTTTTATTATCACCGCTTTATCATCAGTATGAGGTGCAATTTGTCTATTGTATTTCTTTTTCTTTATTTTTGTTTTATTGATTTAGTTTTGATTATTAATTGGTGCGGGGGAAAGGAAATGGCGCAATATATGTCTCATATTTCATTGGACAGCAGAAGCGCGCCGTAAGGGAAGGGATAAAGGAGAGATTGATCGAAGAAAGGAAGAGGTGCCGTAGTGGAGGGCTCCAGAAAAATTTCGACCACCTGGGGATCTTTAACGTGCACTGACATCGCACAGCACACGGGCGCCTTAGCGTGTTTGCTCTATAAAAACGCAGCCGCCGCTTTATTTTTACTTTTAATTCGTTTTTCATTTTTTTTCAGTTTTCTTATATTAATACTCTTTTATGGTTAGCATGATATGCGATTTCTATGATTTTGGGTACTTTCCCGCTCCTGGGGCTTTTTGCTGCCGACGACGACAGCACGAAAATTTCCTTGGACTGTAGAGGTATGCAGCCTCGCTGTAGAAAATCAGCTGTGGTTCAACTACTGTAACCCTTTGCGGCATGGCGTCTACGATTGTGCACGCCACTTTTCGCGATTTTTAGCGCGGCGTCTAGCGCAGTTTCGTCCATTGATTGTAAAACATTTTATTCGCCGGGAAGAGCTTGGCAAGAGGTCGCGTTAAGTGGTCGAGAGTACATAGCCCTCGACGACTTTGTCAGCCCACTCCACCGCCAAAACTTGCGTTCTGGGGTCAGAGCTAGCCAGCACGGTCTCCCACCGCTCCAGAGAAGGAGCTGTAACTAGATCACCCGTAGGTGGCTCTATTTTGCAGTCCCACAGGATGTGATCGTAGGTAGCACGTTGGCCACAGTGTTTTCAGTTTGGGTTGTAAAGATCTGGATAAATGTGCGCGAGGAGTGATGGGGTGCGTATCGATCTCGTCTGTAGACGACGCCACGTAACCTCTTGTTCTTTAGTAAGTCTTTTGTCTGGAGGGGGGAAAATTCTCCTCTCTAGTTTAAAATGATTGGTGAGATCATGATATGTGATCATTGAGTCCTTCGTGAAATTCAGGGAGCCAGACTCATCCACTGCCCGGTCGACGAAACCTCGGGCTTTATTGTGGGCTGCCTCGTTCCCCGGATTCCCCGAATGGGCTGGGACCCATATCAATTCGGAATAATTTGGTGAGAATTTGGTTGCGTTAAGGATTCTAAGGGAGGTGTTTGTAATTCGCCCTTTAGCGAAATTATTGATACCCATTTTGGAATCGCTGAGGATGATGCTCCCTTGGGTATGTGCTAGGGCGAGGGCTATAGCCGCCTCTTCTGCCGTTTCAGAGGTTTTCGTTTTGATTGTCACCGAGACGATGTGGTCACCATTCTCGTTCACAACCACAACTGCAAAGGCATTGGTATTTTTGTATTCAGCCGCATCTACATAATGTGTTGCAGCGCACTGTCTGTATTTCTTATGTAAGGCTTTGGCTCGTGCTTGTCTTCTACCCTCATGGTGTAAGGGGTGCATGTTTTTGGGGAGTGGTTTGATTATTAGGGCCGTCCTATAGGCGCGGGGTAAGTCTACTTTAGCATCGTTATTCGTAGGTTGAAAGTTAATTCCGAGCCTGGTAAGAATACTCCTGCCAGTTCTGGAATTGGCTAATCGCGCTGTTTGAGCCATTAAATGGGCTTCTTTTAGTTCATTGTAGGTGTTATGTATTCCTAACCTCATAAGCCTTTCGGTTGAGGCATTTAGTGGGAGTCCTAACGCAGCCTTACAGGCCTGCCGTATCATGCTATCCAATTTGTCCTTTTCTTCTTTCGAAAATTTCAGATAAGGGGTGGCATAGAGTATCCTGCTCCGCGCAAAGGCCTGCACTAGGCGGCATAAATCTCTTTCCCTCACCCCTTGTTTGCGGTTAGCTATGCGGCGGAGTAATCGCGCCATCGCTTCTACCGTGCGTTTTAGCTTAGTGAGTGTGTCAGTATTTGTTCCATTTGTTTGTAAATACAACCCCAGTATTCTCATGGTCTGTACCTCTTTGACAGATCGTCCATTAACATAGACGTTTATTTGCGGGGGGGATGTCGTGGTACGCCTACCTCTTTGTTTACGACGGATCACGAAGAGTTCAGATTTTTCCTCAGAACAAGTGAGGCCGGAATCCCATGCGCATGCCTCGATGATGTCCACTGCTGCTTGGAGTGTGTCTTCTATGCAGCCTTCGCATCCTTTGGTTACCCAAAGTGTGATGTCATCTGCATAGAACGTGTGATATAGGTCTGGTATTTGTGCCAGTTTGGGGGGAATTTTGATGAGGGAGAGGTTAAAAAGGAAAGGGGACAGGACGGAGCCCTGTGGCGTTCCTTTACTTCATAGTTTGATTGGGGCAGACTCTATTGTTCCGACCGTTATCACTGCTGTTCTGTTAGTGAGGAAGGATCGGATGTAGTTGTACGTCCTTTCTCCGGGGTTGATATCTGACAAGTTTGTCAAGATGGCTTTGTGGGTGACGTTGTCGAAAGATTTAACAAGGTCTAAACCCAATATTGCTTTCGTTCCTGTTCCCTCGTCAGCTTCAATTATGTCCTTGTTAAGCTGCAAGAGAATGTCCTGGGTATATAGTTGGGCCCTGAATCGTAACATTGTTTCAGGTAGGAGGTTCATGTCCTCCGCATCGTTTTGGAGCCTATTGAGGATGACATGCTCCATGAGTTTGCCTAGGCATGATGTTAATGAAATTGGGCGTAGATTCTCAGTGCTGAGTTTCTTACCCACTTTAGGAATAAAAGTGATTTTCGCGTGTTTCCACTCTGGTGGTATGTTGCCTGCATGCCAGTATTTGTTCATAAGGTCTGTAACCGCCGCGATCGACGTTGCGTCTAAGTTCCTGAGAGTCTTATTTGTTACTTTGTCTGGTCTTGCCGCAGATGTTGTCCGCAGTTTTCCAATTGCGTACCAGACCTCTGCGTCTGTGATGTCTGCGTCTAAATTTGGATTAGGAGTCCCCCGGTAGTCTGGTTGTATGGTACTATCATCCGTGTTTAGATAACGTTCTGCTAGCTCTTTGATTAGGTCTTCAGTTGTACCCTCATATTTATGTATGAGTCTGTACAGTTGACTTTGTTGCACGGGACGTGTTTGTTCTGGATCGAGCAGGTGTCTTAGAAGATGCCATGTCTTCTTATTTCCGAGCTGTCCATTGACGCTTTCACATATTTGGTTCCATTGTTGTGTTTGGAGAGTATGTACAGGACTGATGTAAACAAAACTTGAAATTCCCGCTTTTAATATAGCTAGCGCCACCTCTTGTTGAAAACGAGAATTGTTCACCCAAACAAGCAAAGAAGATGGACGCCGCCACGTTCTACGGTGCGCCAAGTGAGTGCTGTCAAGTTTTCATTGTCTTACGCACTGCAGTGCATTCGTGAATAATAATTTTTGATATGAATGTGTAGAGAAAGACATGTAGATCACTAGGAAATTGAAAATTTGTGCTACAGTATACTCTGACATCTGAATTAGCTCCCGCCCTCACGTGTGTGCACATTTGTGCACGTCGTGCTTCAACTAGACTCGATCGCGAAATTGTTCGCAGCGCTTCCTGAGTGTCATAGTATAGTCATTTTATATGTAAGCGCAATTCTTTTTATATATATCCAGAACCATGAGAGGAGTCGATGCAAGCCTCCAAATTCAGTGGCTGACCGGCTTTTTACGTCAACTTTGAATGGAGCGGTGAGTAGAAAATTCGCTTTGATGCCTTCTGTATTGCAATGTTCTTTAAATAATATTTCAGGTGAATGATGATGAGGACGTTCCGGTGGCTTCTAGCGATGAAGCTGAGATTGAGGAAACTGGTGATGATGAACGCCAACCACCGTCAAAGAAAAGCAGAATGGTCAAGTGATGCCGAAAAAAATTCGAGCCAGACAACATCGACTGCGTCTACCAGCCACGTGGTGCTTCCCCTCCTATGGATCCACTCAAGTACTTCGAATGCTAATTTACCAACTCTGGTTTTGAAGAACTGACAAAGAACACCAATGTCTATTATATGCAAAAGATTGGTACCGAACTTTCTTGCACTCTTGAAGAAATCAAGACTTTTTTTGGAATACTAGCCTACATTGGAGTGCTGAAGTTTCCAAGAATTCGGATGTACTGGAGCAATGGCACTCGCATCCCTGTAATCGCAGACTCGATGTCTGTGAACAGATGTTTTAGGATCAGGGCAGCTTTGCACATAACTGACCAGAACGAGCCCCGAGATCCATCGTCGGTGGACAAATTTTGGAAAGTTAGGCCACTGCTTGATAGAATTAGGAAGCGCTGCCTTGAACTTGAGGTACTTGAGTAGAACAGTATTGACGAGCAGATGGCGCCATTCTCAGGGAGGGTACCAGCGAAACAAGTAATCAAAAGCAAACCAAACCCCGTTGGAGTAAAGATTTTTTTGCGGTGCAGCACCGATGGATCGGCCCATGACTTCGAAATTTATCAAGGAAAGGGCACAGGCATTGACCGTGAGTACTCATATCTCGGTCTGGGCGGTTGTGTTGTAATGAGACTTATTGAGACCTTTCCACGCCACCTAAACCTAAAGTTGTTTTTTGATAGTTACTTTACGTCTGTTCTGCTCCTTCGAGAACTAAAAATGCTGGGAATCCTTGCCACAGGCACAATACGCTCTAACAGGCTTCTGGGATGCCAGTTGAAAGGAGAAAAGGAAATGAAAAACTGTGAACGTGGAGCAACAGACCTGAAAGTGACCGAGGACGGTGATGCCGTGCTCATCAGGTGGAAAGACAATAACCTTGTGACGGTCGCTTCAACACAAGTTGGGTTGGGCGTCATGAAGCTTGTCAAGAGATGGAGCGCGGCAGAGAAGGAAAGTGTTCAGGTTGAGTGCCCTCAAGCGATTGTTGAGTACAACCGGCATATGGGTGGAGTCGATAAGTTGGACTTTGTTCTTTATCCCATCCGCACTAAAACAAAGAAATGGCCAGTACGGATGATTTCGCATATGCTTTCCTTTGCACTTGCAAACTCGTGGCTCGAGTATTTGAAAGATGCTGCAGCAGAAGGCCTCCCAAGGAAAAGCACAAAAGACATGCTGGAATTTCAAACAGACGTCGCACTCAGCCTTGTTCACTGTAACAAGACAGTGGGAAAAAAAAGAGGCAGACCCAGCTATGAGAGCAATCAAAATGCAGCAAGGCTACAACACAATGCCGAGCCTCTTCCGACCAACTCGGTACGGCTTGACGGAAGAGAACACTGGCCTCAGCACGTAGCCACGCACTTTTCGCGACGATGCAGGAGAGCAGGCTGCACATCAAAGTCTCGCGTGCGCTGCAGAAAGTGTGGTGTCTTTTTGTGCTTGTCCGAAACTAACGATTGCTTCTTTGAATTTCACTCAAAATAGACACTTTCCTCTGACCTGAATGTCAGAACATCAATATAACGTGTTATACTTTGTTCATTTTCACTTTTCTGATTAATAAAGGCTTCTTTGGTTTCTGACCCTAGGTGTCGTTGAGTCACAGTGTGCACAAATGTGCACGCGACCTAATTTTTTTGTTTTGCAATTTTTTGAGCAATTGATTTTAATTTTTTGATATATCAATGTAAAACTATACACACAAAAGATTTCAAATTTTTCTCGACGCCAGAACATAATGTGTGACTGTTAAGGGGTAAACCTGTTAAGAGCGAAAGCTGTGGCGTATCGGTCAACTAGACGCGGTTTGGCGTCTGTAACGTTCAGTGCATTCCCGCACACTGAATAGGCAGTGCGCCCACCCTTCCACTCCGGCAAGTGGCAGTTAAATTAATGGTTCATCTTGAAAGGTTGGTCCCCCAATGAACGCTGCGGCCTATTGCTGCAGTGCCGCATGTCTGTCACAACGTTGTCAGGGCTAATGCATGAAACCCACTTGTCTCTCTCCCCGCCGCCACGTCCCTAAAAGCACGTTTGAGGCGTCCACTGTCTCAGGGAGCCAGTTTTGCGCCTTGGTTTAGTAAAAATGATATTGAAAAAAGGAAATTTTGAAGTATCTGTCTCACATCTAGCGGACTCCTGAACCGCGCCTTAAGAGAAGAGATAAATAGCGGAGGGGCTGAGAGAAGAACGGAAAAAAGAGGTACCCTAGTGCAGGGCTCTGGAATAATTTTGACCATTTGGCGATCGCACTGATATCGCACAACACACGGGAGCCTTTGCGTTTCGCCTCCATCGAAACGCGGCCGCCGCGGCTGGGTTTGAACCCATGTACTCCGGATCAGTAGCTGAGCGCCCTAACCACTGAGCCACCACGGTGGATTCGTCAATATCATCGGAGTATAGAAAGTTGTCAACGCCAACAGCGATGAACACAATGAACACAGACGGTCTAAAGCTTCAGTGTCCCGTTTCTGCTACAACGCTGTGAATGCCAAAGCATGCAGCACACATCCATAACTATCACCACGTAGATTAAAGCGCGACTTAGGCGTGGACTGTCCCAGATGGCTAGTTAAGCCCTTTCCTTTGCTTTCGAAGGAAATTGAAGATTGGTTTGATAAATGAAAATTGTGTTTTGGGGAAGGGAAATGGCGCAGTATCTGTCTCATATTTCGGCGGACACATGAATAGCATCCTAGTAGTAGTTCGTGGTTTTATTGAAACAATAATAAAAAGTAAGAAATTTTTTGTATCCCCGGCACCCGAGCTCTCGCAGTGGAATTAAAGGATAGCAGGAACAATGCAGAAATAAAATGAAAGAGGTAAGGGGCAGGAAGAGAGGATAGGGGACGGGTAATACACAAAAACTATTTTCAAAATAAGAAATGCGTACAGGTTGTGCGCGTGATTTGTTTATGATGGAGCAATAAAAACACGCGCACGGCACTATGGCACGGCACCGTAAGGGAAGGGATAAAGGAGGGACTGAGAGCAGGAAGGAAGAAAGAAGTGACGTAGTGGAGGGCTTCGGAATAATTTCGACCACGTAGGGATCTTTATCGTGCACTGACATCGCACAGCACACGAACACCTTAGCGTTTCGCCTCCATCGAAACGCAGTTGCCGCGGTCGGGCTCAAACGAAAATTAGTTTTGCAGAAAGGGAATGCAGTCGCTGTCACACATATACATACATACATACATACATACATACATACATACATACATACATACATACATACAAGTTTTATTCTCCACAAAGAAGTGGAAGGAGACGGAGGGAAAAGCCGTACATTTGTGGCTTGAAAAATCCTCCGCCCCCTTACAGTGCATACAGCAGCAGAGCGGGCAATAGACAGTCACATTTTTTTTTGTTGCAAAGAGGAAAAAAAAAATAAACAGCACTATATCGCATCACAAAATAAAATAAGCCTAAATAAGAGTTTCAATAGAACACTGGGTTTGGACTCCTGGGAAAACATTTTTTTTAAAGTAAACAATGCAATGTAATTGAACATAAAGATAGACATGTGCGTTCATTCACAAAACAGAGTATGAGTAGCAAAATATTTGTACATATTTGGAAGAGACATATTGGATACATCAGCGCCTTCTTTTTCTGCAGCATTCAATAATCGCGGAAGGTTATACCGGAGTGTTTGTTGTCCATAGGCAGTACGACATTTTGGAACTTTCCATCGTTCTGGAGTTCTGGTGCTGTAGATGGGATAATTGGGTTTTAGTTCTGCCATTTCAGTAAAAACTGTACTCTCTCGTTGGACTCTTAAACGGTACTGCCTGCATAATTTGTATTCGTAAATATTTCTTACTTTCAATAAATTAAGCGAAGCAAAGATATCTGAAGAAGGCGCTGTGTATTCAACACCCGAACCACCCCGTAAGGAAGGGGTGAACGTGGTTGGGCTTAAGGTCGTTCAAGGCCTACGCGACGACTGTTTTAGCTAGCACAGTGAAGCTTTTCGCTTCAGAGTGCGTTAAGAGGTTGTACAGGGCTGAGTTACTGTGCCCGTTGGTATGCATAATGTCGACCTAGGGTCTAATACCGCCATCGTGTCCTGCATGCCCTGGCACCCAGGTAATGACATGGTTTAGTGGGAGGTGGCCACCCAGAACGAGGAGAGCCGTGCACAGGGCATGACAAGTCTTATACAGCTTTGCAGGCGGCTTGGGAGCTTGTAATTATCTGGGAGACGTGGTGGAGGTGTGATCACTCCTTTTGATGGTAATGGCTGCATCGATGGTTTCTGCGACCGCTGGGTTCTATATCACATCCTATAGCACATCGCCCGAGGGCGCATTGGACTACAGCAGCACCTGTTTCTGGCATCTGCGTCTGCGCTTTCTCTTAAGAGGCCGGAAATCAGAGCCCAAAAATTCACATTTTTTTCTTCCTGCTTCCTCCTTACTAGCCGAATGTAGGGGATTTTAGAGTGCCCGGTGGGTCAGCAGTTAGACCGCTCGGCTGCTGACCCGAAGGATCCGTGTTGAATTCCAGCCGGGGTGTACGTGTTTCGATGGAGGCAGACGGCAAAAAATAGTGGTTTGAGGATAGAAAACGGCGCAGTAACTGTCTCATAGCTCGATGGACAAGCGAAAACCGACATATTAGAAGTTAGGTAGGTGGTTGACACTTGTGCTAATGCGAGTGGGTACGGTAGAGTTTGTGATCAGGCAAACGTTGTAGTCAGCCATTCCTGTAGAAATGTCACATTCTAGGATATCCAAGGTGTATCCCCAGTGCGTTTGACGTGCATTAATATCACCCACGACCAGGAGCTTTCAGGAACGCAAAGAGCCCAGGATGCCCGGAATAGCCCTGCCCTTATCTTTGGGATTGCTGTGTATGTACGAGTAGTGAGGCCATATGTGTGCCCGGGTGAGCTCAGCTCTATGGCGGTATATTAAGTGCCCTTGCTGTCGGACGTGTTTGTCGGTGTCCGGTGTAGCACCGCATTTGCGCTCTGACAACAACCCAACACACAACAGGCAGTCAACCTAATACGTACGGCTGTCACCTCCGCCCCAAGTATTCAACGGATGGTCAGCACGAAACGTCTCCTGGCCACTGGTAACCACAACACCGTGATCGAATTTATTAATAGAGGCTTAATGCATGAACCATTTGGTCTGCCTGGGTCACACGGAAGCAGGACAGCCCCCTACTGCGACTGCTCCTACTTCCATAGCCATTGCTACTTCCAAGGAAGTAGCAACGGCTACTTCCGCGGCCTCTGCTAACGTACAGTCTGGCATTGATGCGCTGGTCGTTTAGCGTAGAGACAAATTGACCACCGTGGCCACTTCAAGTTTAGTGTCTCCTCCTCTCGAGGAAGCGTCGACATACACAGTCGTGTCGTGAGGAGCGCATATTTCGTGGCCACATTCCGCCCTCGCTTCTTTTCTCCCTCGGCAAAGGTTGGGGTCCATGTTCCTTGGTCTTGGCGCTACCTTCAGAGATTTGCGAAGATCGCCGGGGATCATTTCCGTCCTCGTCATTTCCAGCGTCTGCTCGTGATATCCGAGTCTCTTTGAGAGCGCTCTTTCAGTATTTGTCTACAGCAGCCTGATTTTGTACATATGGCAGAAATTTGTTGGAAATTGAATTTGATTTTTGGGGAAAGGAAATGGCGCAGTATGTCTCACATCTCCGCAGACGACTGAACTGCGACGTATTGAAGGGGAAAAGGGGGGAGAGAAAAAGTTAAGGTAGAAAGAGGTGCCGTGGTGGAGGGCTGCCGCATAAATTCTACCACCTGGGGATAGTTAACATGCACTCATAGAGCAAAGAACGCTACCGCCGCTGCCATCCGCAGCGGTGGCTGAGGGAATGGGGCTAATGATCCACAGTACCCAGGCTCGAACCCGACTTCGGCGGCCTGGTTTCGATGGAGGCGAAACGCAGCGGCGGCTGTGTGCTGGGCTAACTCAGTGCAGTTGTTGCGACTGAAGGAAGATTGAAAAGGAAATTACATGGACCTTTCCACCGACTCAAGAAGAGCCACAATCACTTCCAAATGCAGACAGTAGGAGAACTGAAACAAATGTGAGAGTAAAGAGTAAAAGCTAAGACGTGCGTAGCAAACACCGCGTCATCCGAAACGACGACGATGGTTTACCAACAGATACCTCCGGTGACAAAGAGCCCTCGTCACATTGGTCAGAGCTCCAAAATGGGAGCTCCCTAGAGCCAGACCGCGGCGGCTACGTTTTTATGGAAGCAAAACGCTAAGGCGTCCATGTGCTGTGCGATGTCAGTGCACGTTAAAGATCCCCAGGTGGTTGAAATGATTCCGGAGCCCTCCACTGCGGCACCTCTTCCTTCATTTCCTCTTTCACTCTCTCATTTATTCCTTCTCTTACGATGCGGTCCAGGTGTCCGCCGATATATGAGACAGATTCTGCGCAATTTTCTTTCCCAAAAACCAATTATTATTATTATTACTAAGGCCAGGAACCCCTCAGTGCACGTTAAGCTCTTAAGGTGGTCGAAATCATTTTCCCCTTCACCACGCTAAATAACCCCCGGGGGCCGAAATTATTCCGGCGCCCTCCAATACGGCACCGATTTCTTCCTCTCCTTTTTCTATCCCTCCTTTGAGCTTTCGATACGGCGCGGCTCGTGTGTCCGCCGAGATGTTAGACAGATAGTGCGCGAATTGCTTTCCCCAAAAAGCAGTTTTAAATTTCACTCCCTCCTTTATCCCTTCCCTTATGGCGCGGTTCAGGTGTCCAAAGATATATGAGACAGATACTGCGCCATTTCCTCTCCCCAAAAACCAATTAATAAATAATAATTTTTAATCACTTTCTACCTGTGTAGATTTCACAAATCTCGGCGCATTTTCGAAAAAAAACCGGGCCTGCGCCTAAGCAATCGCGCCCGCGCTCGGTAAAGTAAAACAAAAAAAAACAGCGGGGGAGAACCCCCCGAAAGCTCGTAAACCGTGCGTGGCATTTTCACTCAGTGCCCCGCCGCGGTGGCTAAGTGGTTAGGGCGCTCGACTACTGATCCGGAGTTCCCAGGTTCGAACCTGACCGCGGCGGCTGCGTTTTTATGGAGGAAAAACGCTAAGGCGCCCGTGCGCTGTGCGATGTCAGTGCACGTTAAAGATCCCCAGGTGGTCGGAATTATTCCGGAGCCCTCCACTACGGCACCTCTCTCTTCCTTTCTTCTTTCATTCCCTCCTTTACCCTTCTCTTACGGCGCGGTTCAGGTGTCCAACGATTTATGAGACAGACACTGCGCCATTTCCTTTCCCTCCAAAACCAATTATTATTATTATTACACCGGCGGGGCCCCAAAATAAACAGGCACGCGAAGCCTAGATTTTTCTCGAATGTCGGAGAAATTTTTGCTCGGTGTCGACGGAAAGGGGTTAACCTTGAGCGCGCCAAAATTATACCCTCTCCACTTTGCTCCTGCACCGAGGACTCAGTGTGCTGCGAATGACCTAGATTGTTCTAGAAGGTGGTTTCCGTGCTCGACCAAAGGGATCGCGCGTCCGGCGCAAGAAGGGGAACGAGTTTGTGCAGTTGAAGCTGCGTGTATGTGCGCGCCTCCCTTGGCGTGAAGAACAAACAGAGGCAGACTGCTCCTATAAAGGAGGGACTTAAACCGCTGTCTGTTAGCCCGAGGCGCCCTTCAAGCTTCCGAGAAGCGTGCCCGCTCCACTCCCGGGAGAACACCACTCAACCAGCCAAGGACCAGCGAGGCAACGTGCGCAAACATGCGGGACGGCCTAGTCGAGCTCTTCAGGTTGTCGGACTGTCGCAGTGCCCGGTGAACAAATTGTTTTCATTGTTTGTCTCTCTGTATTTGTGCACTTTAGGTGCAAAGATTTTGTTCTATGGTAATCACTCTCGGTGGTTACTTTGCAGGTGTGGCATTGTATTTGTAAATGACTTTGTATGTGCTCGTACGAGTTATTTTGAAAAGCTCTGTATCGTCTCTTAGCTTTATAAACATTGTTTTGTTTTGTGAACCTTTGGCTCCGACCCATTCTCTGGCTTGCGACCGGCAAAAGCTGGGCACCAAACGACCAACCCCTTGTCACTTGGTAGCTGGTCTCCGGCTGAGCTTGCCAAGCTGAGTCGAGGGCATCTCCTTATTGACCGAGAATGCTCCTCCCACACGCTCTAAGGGTGTCTGGAAGCGCACTCAAAAGTGCACGAAGTGGTGACAGCAGACGGAGGAAATTTCAAAGAGGCGAGAGGAAAGACAAACAACAGGCGTGCGTCGCTGTAACAGACCCCCCAAAATTCCGTGCCACTGCAGGGAATGCTTATATTTTGTTGATTTTGAGGAAAAGAAAGACGCGTAACTAGCTCCTGGATCAGTGACACCTCAATGGCGTTTACAGGTCGGTGGGGGTGGTGCAAGTCGCCCTGCTTTGGTTTGGATTATAGTGGCTTAACGATCCAAAGCTTTGAAAGGGGGAAAAGCCTGAGCTTAGTGAGCCGGAGTACCCAGGTTGGAACCAAACCCGGCGGGCGCGTTTCAATGGAGGGAAAAAGCAAAGGCGCCAATGTGGTGCGCGATGTCAATGCACATTGAAGATAATCAGGTGGTCGAAATTCTTCCGGAGCCCTCCACTATGGCACCTATTTCTTCCTTTCTTCTTTTACTCCATCCTTTATCTCTTCCGTTATGGCACTGTGGTCACCACGGAACGTGGTACACTCATAACTGGGGGCACTATACGCACTCAGCACACGCATGTTGGAGAAGAAACAGCCATCGCTCTAGCCATTGTGGGATCCTCGGCAGAAACCATTGTCAGCGACTCAAAATTGGCTATACGTAACTACACGTTTGGAAGAATCTCCCCACAAGCAGCACGGATTCTGCTAAAGTATCAGCCCACGCGGCGCATTCGCCTAATCTGGACGCCTGCTCATGCTTCCCTTGCTGGTAATGAGGTGGCTCATAACCTAGCTCGAGAACTGTCCCGCCGAGCTCGGTCGTGCGGCCCACCCGCCCTATACTCTGGCAAGGACAGGTTGTTTTCTTACAGAGAAATCCTGCAGCACTACAGGCTTGCAAGACTCAGATTCCCCCAGCAGATAAAACGCTCTCCAAGCAACAGGCCAAAGCCTGGCGTAAACTTCAAACTAACACCTATCCAAATCCCCAATTGTGTAGCTTCTATTCGGAAGGACTCTACTCAAACAAATGCAAAAATTGTGATGCGAAAGCCGATCTAAATCATATGATCTGGAACTGCCCGCAGTCCCTACCCGCGAGTCACTTCATTACCGACTCTGCTCATTGGGAGGCTCTATTGCTCAGCCCCGACCCGGGGATACAGATCAAGCTCCTCCAGCTGGCTGAAGACGCCGCCGCTGCCCAAGGGATAGCGGCCGCCGTTTAAGCGGGGGGCGACTTCGTGTCGCTCCTCTATATCCACTGGAAATATCGTTTCACAACCAACCGTTATGGCGCGGTTCGGCTGTCCTCTGATATGTGAGACAGATACTGCGCTCTTTCTTTTCCCCAAAAACTAATTTTAATTTTTCTCTCGCCCGCGCGGTGAATCAGTGGTTAGGGCGCTCGGCTACTGATCCGGAGTTCCCGCGTTCGAACCCGACCGCGGCGGCTGCGTTTTTATGGAGGCAAAACGCTAAGGCGTCCGTGTGCTGTGCATGTCGGTGCACTTTAAAGATCCTCAGGTTTTCGAAATTATTCTGGAGGCCCCAGTACGGCACCTCTTTCTGCCTTTCTTCTTTCACTCCCTTCTTTATCCATTACTTTACGGCGCGGTTCAGGTGTTCAACGATATATGAGACAGATATGGCGCCATTTCTTTTTCCCCACAACAAAATTATTAAGAATTATTATTTTTTCCTCCACAAAGGCATCCCTTTTTCTTTTCTTCTCACAGTCCCTCGATATTTCCTCTTCTACGGCGCTGTTGAGGTGTCCGCCGAGATGTGATACAGATACTGTGCCATTTCCTAACAACCCAACAACCAATTAAACATTCGTCCTAGGGCTATGAGGGACGCAGTAGTGAGGGTCGCCAGAAATTTCGATGACCTGGGATTCTTTATGCTGCACTAACATCGCACAGTAAACGGGCCTCTAGAATATCGCCTTCACCGAATTTAGACCCCAGCAGCACGGATCGAACCCGCGTCTTTAGGGTCAGTATATGCAGGAGCACTATAACCTCTGAACCACTGCGGGCACCTATTTCCATTTAGCAGTGCAAACACAGCAAGCATTTTTATTCTTTTTAGGCTGTAATAAAAAAGGAACTACTTGTTTAAAACTCAACTGTTGTGCTTTGAGTACATTGGCATACACGCAAGTTTCAATGGTTTCCGTTTTACGGAGTTTTAGTAACTTAATTCCAACACCATCTAAGCGACGATTAACGCGCGCGCACAATCAGATAGAATACTAAAACATAATATGCAGCAAGTGGTTTCAACAGCGATTTGTTCTGGTATCCTATTTTATTGTGGATCAAAGTTCCGCTCACTATCAGTACAACCCCAGTGTCCTAGTATGAAACGAATAATGTACGGAAATCTTTTATTAAATGACAAAAAAATAAATCTTCCAGAGTGTCCCCCTACTGGTCCAGGAGTCTACGGGCTTGTTTTTCACGTAATGCCCGCTAAACCAGCCATTTCTTGCCTACGGGCGGACCGGTCCGTAAAGCTGCCTGTGGCGAAGGGAATTCCTAAAGGTAGTGCAAAAGTTTGGATTTGGGCATGCCACAGATGTTGCAATGAGGAGGGAAGCTAGAGTGAAAGCATTAGTGACGGTAGGGTGAAATAAAGCATACCGTCTGTAATTTTCGCTATGTGGCGCTGGTAATGGAAGGTACGGTAGAGTGGTGACAATATGTCATGCGGCTGATTTTGTAAAATGTGATGCTTTGATGATATGTAGAAAGGATCGATGCATGATTCGCCTTGTTGGTTAACTGTACGAAACAATTTTAAGGACGATTACAGTGGTCCTTAAGGCCAAATTTGAGCTAAGCTCCGTAGGCATTTTTAGTTTGCAATATATTGAGGGAAATAAAGTAACACTCTTCTCCCTACTCTTTCTCATGAAGGTGGCTTTGTGGTCGGAGAAATGCTTGGAAATATGTTTAACCTGCTACACCAGTGCATGGCTCATACGCCGACGGTTTATACTAGGCAGACATTTTCAGCTGTGTGGCCGCCGAGGAGAGTCTATCGCGTGGAGGGCATTTCTCTGCATGACCGACTCCTCCGAGCCCAGGAGGCTCTCCCAGCCCTCCCAGATGTTGAGGTGCTCTAGGCACAGCGGGGAAGGGTCCGCCGGGGAGATGTACAAGGTGTGGAGGGAAGTGGCGAATGGTTCTGGGGATAGGGCGCAGGCAGTGGTGGTGAAAGAGAGAGGGTGAGAGGAAAGTGTTAACTACAGGGGGTGCGGCGGAAAGTGGAGGTGGCGAAAGGCTCAATAGGCCAGCTTCAGCTCGCTGAGTGAGTGAAAGGAGCCCTTCGTGAGTCCCCCGTCAGAGGCTACCTGTGCCCGCTTCAAAGAAGCTCGGACTAGAAGGTTGGTGGCCTCGTTTCAGGAATTTCCGCAGTGCGCAGGTACCCATATTAGCCCCACTTGGTAAGGTTTTAGAGTGACGAAGAACCCGGTATCTAAAGATCAGGGACATTGACTGGGCCTCGCGCAAAATTTGAAATTTCAGTTTTTAGAGTGTTAAAATATACCGGCCTTCCGTGCATGTCATCAGAAATGAAATGGCAGCTTCCTTGGTTCTTGCACAGTCTGCCGTTTTTCCAGTAATTGTGTATACCCCGCCGCGGTGGGTCAGTGGTTAGGGCGCTCGACTACTGATCCGGAGTTCCCGGGTTCGAACCCGACCGCGGCGGCTGCGTTTTTATGGAGGAAAAACGCTAAGGCGCCCGTGTGCTGTGTGATGTCAGTGCACGTTAAAGATCCCCAGGTGGTCGAAATTATTCCGGAGCCCGCCACTACGGCACCTCTTCTTCCTTTCTTCTTTCACTCCCTCCTTTATCCCTTCCCTTACGGCGCGGTTCAGGTGTCCAACGATATATGAGACAGATAATGCGCCATTTCCTTTCCCCCAAAAACCAATTATTATTATTATTATTATTATTATTAGTAATTGTGTATGAACTGCATAAAATATTGCCACCGTTACCGACCAGGTGTGATCAAATAAAAACTGCGCCTTCCACAGGACTTGCACCAGGGCAGACACGTAGTTTTTTTTTAAAGCGCAATTTATTGCCCCAGGGCATCAATGATGGGTGAAGGTGTGATGAATGATTTAAATGAATGGAAAAAGGATAGCTGATTTGGTGAAGTCCAGTAGAGAACGATGGTACGGTCCCTGCGTCCAGGCAATGTATGAAGAGGGATTGCTTGGTGAAAGACCTGCTACCATCAGGTGCCGGATCCTTGTAGGCTTGAGAGCTGGGAAGTCCCGCAGTAAGTGAAGAATGTCGGCCTCAATGTTCTCGTGTTTACATACCGGACACCCTGGCCGAGGAAACAATTCTCGGTACTGAGGCCACTTCCGAGTGATGGCTGGTGTGAGGGCAACCCCGACCCGGATCCTCCTAGGCGCAACCTCCTCTGCACGGGTAAGACCGCCGGGGAGGGTTACCGCACACGGAGAGATGAGAGCACGTGTGCGGCGCTGGAGGAGTTCTTTTCTTGATGAAAGCAGGGTAAAATTGTCCAAATGAAGGAGCCGAGGCGATGTTGAGTTTGGATTCGCAAGGCGTGTCGCTCAATCTGCTTATCTTTGATAGGTCAGCTGATCCCCTGGGGCCCACTCAATACGTACTGGCTGCGGAATGCGTGCTGCGAACCAGTGGATGTCCTGACATATCGTGGGAAAGCGGCTAACACGTCGTAGCAACCGGACAACTTGAAGGGTGTCAGTGCGGATGACAACGCGGGCCGCAAAGAGCATAGTTAAGTCGGCCACAGAGCAGAGTGCTTCTTGAACTGCAACGAGCTCAGCACAAAAGGACGAAGAGGGTTCCGTAAGCTGAAACCAAGAGGTTTGCAAGAGCTTTGCAGTCTTGCATGTTTGCGTCTACGTAGACAGCAATGGATCCTTCAGGCAGGCAAGTATCTTGTTCCTCAAATATCTGGCGAAGCAATGATGTCGAATGAGCAGATGTTGGCGGGCGATTATCTGTTGGCTTGTCGCTGAGCTGTACAATCTTTCATGGGGGAAGAACTGGCGTTGGCGGCTGAAGAATGGAGTGTGATGTTACATAAGTCCCCAGTGCATGCGTGGAGTGCGATAGACTGGCCTTAAGGCTGCGCGCTTCACGGCGCTGCTGCACCAGCTCATCGATAGTATTGAGCTTCGCATTCTGTTTGTAAAGCTGTGACCGGCGTGATGCGTGGAAGGCACGTAATGGTCCTCATAGCCTCTCGGTTCACGGCGTCAAGGTGATCGCATTGGGCTCTTGTAAGATGTTGAAACTGGGCTTGATAAACAATACGTGGCTCCAGAACTGCCCCCATTCAATTGCCGTGCAACGAACGAGCCTGCTCTACGAGTTTAAGGGGTAATTCTTCTAATCAAACCCAAAGTCTGAATAGCTTGCCTTTTTGCCTGAGAAAGCCATGCAGTCGCTGATCCTGATTGGTGAATCATTAAGCCAAGGATTTTTACACTCGTACTTTCCTGTAGTGGGGTTCCTGATAGACAAAGACGGATTGAACTTGCAGCATGTTTACGGCATCCCCAGCGGTTGGCGACTGACGTGTATGTTGTTTTATGCACGGATAGCCTAAATCCGATGGATGATGCGTAATTACAGGTAATATCCAAGGCGGATTGAAGGGCAGCCTCCTGAGTACGAATCTCTTGGTGAGTACTCCACACCGTGATGTCGTCAGCGTACTGAAGAAATTTTATGTCACGGATGTGATGCAAGGGCCAAGCCAGCGGGATGAAAGCAATATTAAACAACGTTGGCGACAATACTGATCCCTGGGGCACGCCGCAGAGAGGAACAAATGTTCCGACCGCTTCGCCGCTGAGGCGTATTGCAAATTTTCTGCCTTCCAAAAATGATTGGACAAAATTACGCACTCTCAGAGGGAGATGAAGCACGTCAATGGAGTTCAGAATGGCTGCATGACTCATGTTATCATATGCGTTTTCAACGTCCATTGCTAAAACAGTACGCACATTGCGGCTGCGGGTAGATGACAAAACTACAGATGCTAAGACAGCCAACCCGTCCTCTGTGCCTATATACGGACGAAAGCCGATTTGTGCTGGGTGATAAAAACCGTGCTGCTCTAGCCACCATGAAAGTCGTGTGGCTAGCATTTTCTCCGCCAGCTTGCACAGCGTAAGAGTTAAGGAGATAGGTCGCAAGTTGGCGAGGTCTGTCGGAGGCTTTCCTGGTTTCGGGATAGGAATCACGACAGCGGATTTCCAGCTCTCGGGCACTACGCCGTCCAACCATACTTTGTTTATGGTGCCAAGTAGTTGAGGGAGTGCAGCGGTACTTAGGTTCTTGTACACCTCGTACTGAATATTGTCCGGGCCGGGCGCTGTTTTCCGTTCCGCATCATCTATCGCAGCCAGCAACTAAGGCATAGAGAATGGAGACGCACTTCCATCTACGTCGACATCAGACGACATTTGATATACATGCGCTGAGATGCCTGCCATATTTAAACTAGCGGATGAAGAAGGCACAGCATCGTATTGCGGGAAGAACTTTCGCGCTGCTTCTTTTGCGAAATCATGTGGTGAC
This sequence comes from Amblyomma americanum, assembly GCF_052857255.1. NCBI lineage: Eukaryota > Metazoa > Arthropoda > Arachnida > Ixodida > Ixodidae > Amblyomma > Amblyomma americanum. Next base: position 79,217,741 of record NC_135501.1, on the reverse strand, counting down.
AAGTTAACCGCAAAGCATGCGGTTGCCGCTGCGTCAGTCGTACGGCGACCGCGTTCCATTGTACGGAATGTTCGCCGGAGAGAGGCATTCGAGGATTTTGCAGAAAATTGTTCGCACCACGCAAGCCACTGCCGCCGAGAAAGGTCGCATTCATATTTGCGTGCCTTAGCTGTAAGATAGTGCAATCGCATACGTGCCTGCGACGAAGTAGGGTCTCTCGTAGCAGCCAGCTCGGCTTAACGGCGTGCCGCCCACAAGTTAAGAAGGCCGAGGTATGGTGCCGGTCGACCAACATCAGTCGAGGAAGTAGTTGTAGGACTGTTGAGCGCTGTTTGTATGCGCTCAACAAGGATTGGCGAAGAATCTGAGGAGAGATTGTCCATACAGGAGCGGAAACTGTCCCAGTTGATCACAGAACATTTGTAGCGTAAAGGTCGTAAATGTGAGGCGTGAAGACCGATGATGATAGTGTGATGATCACTTCCCCAGCAGTTTGGCTCCATGTCCCAGGATGGAGTACCCGGTCCCGACCACCACATCAAGTCTGAAGCATAGGAAGCACTGCGAGTTTGACGCACTGGCCGTGTTGCTGTCTCAGGATGGTTGAGCAGCACAAATTGGACATGCGTGAAGGCGTCTCGCACACGCCTTCCACGAGGGCTTGAAGTGGGGTACCTCCAATCCTGATGAGGGGCGTTAAGGTCGCCTCCGACTAAAATCGGACACCCGGGATACTGCCGACGGAAACTTGTTAACCATCCAAGATTAATACGGGAGGAAGCACCACCGGCTGGTCTAACGTAAAATAAAACGACAACAACGGTTCCCTTCTTAAGTTTCGCAGCCACTGCCACAACCTCTTGATATGACGTACACCAGTTTTCGAGAGCAAGACGTACATGCGAAAAACGTGAGTCCACATACACCGCCGCCTTTCCCGGAGGAGCCGCAGTTTGTACACCACGGTCTATCATTGAAGGAGACATGTAGGCACTGAAGCCTGAAATCGATGGCAAGGCGTTTGTTTCCTGTAGCAGCATGGCAAATACCTGGAGCTTGTGAATTTGTAGTCGGGTCTTGAGCTCTCCCTGCTTCGTGGAAATGCCTCTGCAGTTCCACTGCAGCACACCAGCACGACTGGAACTTGCCATTTCTAGTTAATAGCCCAAGCGGTGTAGAATCACAAACGTCCGATTGGACAACTGGTTGACCATAACCCGGAGCAAAGAAGTCGCAGAGTTGTCCAATGGCATTGCGGTAATCTGGGAAGAGGCAGCAGGAAATTACACGGGTGGGCGACAGGAAGGCGATGTTGCGGCGCCATTGATAGATGCGGGATGATTCCGCTGCCCGTCTATGTCGTGCGAGCAGTTCACGGTGATGGCGGAGCTTGGTGACCTCCGCAAAAAAGACGTGCGATTTGTTCGTCGACTGCGGCCATATCGTCCTGCGGGAGTTCAGGTACACTGCGCTGCTTTGCTGGCTGTTTTCAGATGCGTTCTTCTTGCACAGTACCGTTAGAATACTGCTGAACTGAAGGATCATGCGAAGTGTACTCAGGGAGCTCCGGCCACTCGTTGTCATCCGACTGGAGAGCTGCGAACCGATTGGATGTCTGCAATGAAGTTATACTGTGTTGTATTCGCCAGTGCTTAGTCATTCGACGACGAGCCTGTTGTGTTGCATTTTGTTTTGTCGGACAGCTTGGAGATGTTATCTCGTGGTCGTCGGATTTGCAAAGGCCGCATCGATAAGCCGCTTTCCCTTCCGATGTACTTTCACCGGCAGCAGTGAAGGGGCAGGAGTTGTGCATATATCCAGCACGGAAGCAGTTTTAACTCTATACCGCACTCGGTTTATATGGCCGAGGCCGTAAAATACAGCTATAATAGTACAGACGGACTGGTAGTGTCAGAGGGCCTTGCAAGGTGACCATGCAAGAGCGCACCTTTCTCATGCGTCGGGCCTGGATGACACGGTGCGTGGGACAGTACAGCTCACGCTGGAGGGATGTTTGATCCTCAGTGATATCGACGTTGTAGACGACGCCGCGCTGCAAGCCGGAGCCTTCAAGTAAATACACTTGTACTGGCACTGAGATTTCGCTTGTCATTGAAATACTGGTGAGCGTTAACAGCCGTTCTACGGCAGTCAGAGTCGGAAGCCACACTGCAATGGTGTTGGACTTTTTCCTGGCTGTGAATCCCCGAAAACCTTTGGTTCCGAGGCACGTGTCCAAGTTAGCTTTTAAAATCTTATTGGGAATATCCGTGAGGCTTTTGTTGGCCAGTGATATAATGGTCACTTTGTAAGAAGGCGATCCGGGTGTAGGCTCCACCAAGTTCACGATCGTAAGACAAGTGCGCTTACCTTGGGAGCCATCACTTGCCGAAGGTGGAAGCGGTTGGCTGTCGTTTGAGGGACGCTTGTGAGTTGCGCGAGGGCACTCTTGCACGGGTAGAGGTGCCGATAAGTCCACTGGAATGCCCTGTTCATCATGCCGTGTGGTTTGAGGCCCATTCGGTGGTGCAGAGGTGATGGCCATGTGCCCTGGTGGCAGATCAGGCACGAGCAGTCCGGCATTTCGGGAAGGCAGGAGGGGTGCATCTGCCGATGAACCGGGAGCACAAAGCTGGACCTGGCGCCGCGGATCAGGTGCCGTCTGCGTGGCAGGTGATGCCACGAGAGACGCCGGCAGAGCTACCTCCGCCAGCGTGGCAGCGGAGGCACTAAGCATAGTGTCCGTGTCCAGCTCAGCTGCACTCATGCATGGTTTCCAGGAGGCATCAGACGGTTGGAGGACGTCCGGAGTTGCTTCAGAAGACGAGGATGCAGTTCTCTTCAAATAGGACACGTATTTAGGTGGATGGCGAGGTTTTTCTGAAGAGCGCTGTGCAGCCACTTTAGCAGAGACACACGTCTTCACCAGACACGTAGTTAGGGGCTGTTCTTCTGCAAGCCCCAGATCGAAAAGTACGAGGCGTCTCCAAATTCATCGTCTTTGGGGCACCAGCGCAAACAAACAAGTGGCAATAATATTACATACCTGAAAATTGTTTGAGTGAATACATGGATGTTTTTATTCGCACCCAGCTATTCTTGTCGCTTTGAAAGGTATAGATTTTGTTATAAAATGTCTGAAATTAGCATAGGGAGCCTTCTGGTTTCTACATTGCAGGGCTTTACCTCAAACACGCTGGTGATAGAGCGGCGGTAATTATGCATTACGATCTTTGAAAGCGTATCTGGCAAAATGATGAATTTTATAATTATATGAGGAGTAGGAGGAGAAGGAAGTACAGGAAATGCAGGGATGTTAAGCGCAAGAATAATCGGTTGGCTACCCAACACGGGGGAGGGGAAGGGGGGGATAAAAAATGAAAGTGAAAGAAGGGTCACTATAAATGGCAGCGTTCGTAAAAGTCACAGCCTATCGTGCAGGGTAGAGGTTTGTAACAAGCGGATCAGTGCCTTGGGGGCCTTTACTGCCGACGATCACCCAGCCAGCTGCCGAGAACCTTCATTTCTGTCAGTGGGCGTGGATATAGACGCTCCAGCGGACGGCGCAGCGACTGCCTTTCGGAGCTATAAGAAGGGCAGTCACAAAGAATGTAAAATATAGTCTCATCATAACCGCAGATGGCACATGCTAGGGCTATCAGCCAGTCCGATAAAGAACGAGTAATGGTTTGTGAAAGCAACACAAAGCTACAGGAGACACAGAAAAGTTTCTTCACGTCGTGGTAGGCCGGATGGACGCCGAACATTCAGATCTGGGTCGACAGCTTTTAAACATGAATTGAAAAATTGGCTGGAATTCCACACGACTAGCGTTATGTCCCGCGCAAGAGCGCGAAGCCTGCCTGCTGCATTTTTGGATGGTGGGGGGGGAATCAAATAGCGCAGTATCTGCCTCATATGTCGGCGGATAGCCGAACCACGCCGTAAGGGAAGAGATAAAGGAGGGAGCGAAGGAAGAAAGAAAGAGGTGCCGTAGTGGTGGACTGCGGAATGATTTCGATCAAGTGGGGATCTTTAATGTGCACTGACATCGCACAGCACACTGGCGCCTTAGCGTTTCGCCTCCAACGAAACGCAGCCGCCGCGGTCGGATTCGAACCCGGGAACTTCAGATCAGTAGCCGAGCACCTAACCACTGAGTCACCGTGGAGGTCTGATCTCGAAAAAGGATCGCCACAAAATCGCCGTCGTGGTGAGCAGTTCGTGCCATCTCATCCGCGCGGTGACTGCCTGCAATGCCGCTGTGCCCGGTAGTCTCTGGTAGCTATTGTCGTGCCCTTTATATATGGCACAGTGATGTAGTTGTCGAATTTCTGTGACCAGTTGTTCATGAACTCCACGTTGAAGAGAAGCTTGTAAGCGTTGGAGGGCAGCTTTTGAGTCGGTAAAAATAGACCACTGCTGAGGGCGCTGTTGATTGATGTCTTCTATGGTGACGCGAAGAGCAGTGAGTTCTGCGCCCGTCTGAGACGTCTGGTGAGCTATTCTAGCTCTAATTTCTGTAGTCCTTCCGGGGATGACCATGGAGCCCGCAGAACTCGCAGTGTTCACTGAGCCGTCGGTGTAGACCTGCACCCGGTTTGCATCGTGCTCGTGCAAATATTCAAAGATGACTTGTTTTAGCTCTATCCGCAATAAATCAATCTTCTTCTTGATGCCATGTATCGAAAGAAGCACACGGGGTTTGTGCAGGCTGCAAAGTGGCGAGGACGGTCTAGAGGCGGGTTTAAACTGGGACGGCAGAATAGCGCGATGTGCATCAATGGCGTTTGTAAACGATTTGCATGGCCTGGTATTATGTAGACTGGAAATATGGTGCGAGGCAACCCGAGATATGTGTCGAAAATGTGTCCTCAATGCGTCAAGTGCTAGGTAGGTAGAGATTGGATGCTCCTGGGCGTTGAGTACAGATGCGGCCGTATAGGGACATTTTGGCCATCCCAGGCAAGTCCGCTGAGCTTGAGCTTGAACGCTTTGACGACTTCGTATGTTTCTTTCTCGAATGTTTCCACGTGGCTGGAGGATGTAGCGAAGAAATCCCATGATTAAGGCGTTGTAGAGCTGCATCATAGACCGACTGCCGCTCCCCGCGACTTTCTCCCAAGAAAGGCGAGGACCTGAGAAATCGCTGCCAGTCTCCGTTTCATGTATAAAATATTGAGGGTCCATGATAGATTTCTGTCGATGATTACTCCCAGAAATCGATGTCTTTTTTGCATTGGGTATTGTTGTACCGTTGATGCATACTGTATAACTCTAGGTACATGTTCTAGCGTGTATAGGCCAGAGGCGAGCTCTTTTTGGTTGAAATCTGTAAGCCTTTCAGATGGAGGTAGGCCGCATGTATACTTTATGCCTTTTGAAGTCTTGCTCGAACTTGTGGGCGCGTAACTACAGATGCCCAGATACACTGTCAGCCGCAATGATTGACAGTTGCGCCGAATGTGTTAGTATGTCGACAAGCCCCACAAGTGTAAGGTTCAACATTTTGGGTTAACCACTCCACCCAGCGGTGCTCCACGGGAAGTGAAATGAGATGTTGGGCTTTCCTGAGTCTGTACAATGAGAGACCTGTTGGATAAATACGAATACGAATAAGAATACGGTTTATTTTCATGTTTGTACAAATCATGAGGAGATGGAAGAAAAAGCCGCTGAACAGCAACTTGACAGGCACCCACCCCCCTTGTTTACATAGGCACCAGCAGCTCATACAATATACATATACAGATCAGCATACACACACACACAAAAAAAAACGTTTTGATGGATATTTTATACATCACTAAAACAACTACGTATCCAGCAGAATACGCAACCACCAGGCTGTGCAGGCTTCCAAAACAGCCTGGTGAGTTACATTGTCGTATGCGCCCATTTATCCACGAACAATGCCGCCGTCAATGCTGCGGTTGCTCCACAGCTACACGCAAATTCTTATTTATCAAGCTATACAAACATGCTTTTTGCAAGCTCAGATGCCCTTCTGTAATTCATCCTCTTCAATACTCTAAAGGCGCATATACTTAAACGCTTCTTCACACTATACAGCAGCTGCTTCGTACTCATATCGCTACAGATAGTTTTTCCCACGACGTTTCTTTCCATACTCACGTCCGTGACGTTATAGCGCAGCCTTACAATAGCTCGGTTAGATTTAGCCTTCCCTGCTGCGGAGACTAAAGCTGTAATCCATTCCAACGCACTGACGTCTTATCCTTGCCCTTATGTAATCTCTCCTCGTTTCGTTATCGCCTTGTTTAACTTCACGATATAGATATGATTGCGCTAACGTCTAGTAAACAGAAAACAATGGAAACTTCTGAAGATAGTAAAAAATGCCAGTATTGATATTTTTTCAAATCTTTCATATATTCTCCTCTGCAAGAGCGTTCACAGTCATTAAAAACCCACTGCCTAATTTGATGGCTGTAGTACTGATGGCCGCTACAGTGAAATCTATTTTCAAGTCTCAGTGCACGTTGCAGGTCTGAATACTATGGAATTTTTTTTCGCGCACGATTTAAAATTTTTTGTACCATACTGTGTATATTCTTTTATGTCCTGGGGCAGCACATCAGCTCTGAGAGACAAAGTAGTGAAGGATTCGAGATTTGTTTTCCTCGCCCCCGGTTCCTTGATGACGTTTGGCATATCGCCCAGCACACGGACGATCTTTGCATTTCCCCACCACCAAAATGCTGTCAGGATTCGGTGTGCTGCTTAGATTGCCCAAAAAAGGTTAAACAAAACAAGGAAGCAACATATTTGAAGTGAATTTTAGCGAAATGAGTTAATTGGAAAAGTCACGGAATACCGGATTAATAAATAAAAAATAACACCCGTTTACCTACAGGTATGTTGTAGGTCGAGCGATAGCTGTTCTTGCTAGTCTGTCAGCTATTTTTAAACGACACCATTTGGATTCCGTTCAAATGATAAGCTCCTCAAAGGTCAAACCAAGATAAAACCAACGGAATAACTAAGTTCAAATTAGGTGGACATGGTTTGGTACAAATCCAAGGTTAAATTTCGGGGGTGGGTGGGCGAATTTTCGGAACCCGGATCGAATTTGCGGATACAATCGTGATGCCCATGGCAGATTATTCTGGATTACGATTCTGGTCCAAACCAAAGAACTTCATTCTTCGATGGTTGGGTGGGCCAAATTTTAGGAACGGCGCGGGTATATTTGGAGGCTATGATCGTATCGAACACGGTGAAATTAGCTTGGACATGGATTATCGTCCACATTGATGGTTAAATTTCGGCCGTGTTTGAAATTTGAGAGTCGCCTGGATCAAATTTAGACTATCATTGCATCGACCACGCTGAAGTTAGCCTGACATCGATTTTTCTTTAAACCATTAGGGGCCAAATATTTGTGGTGGAGGGCCGAATTTTGGAATAGTACGGGTCGAATATGAAGAGTACTATCGTCACTAGCACATTCAGAATATCCTGGACAGCGATATTCGTCCAGATAAATGAAAGTGAAATTTCGGGGGTGGCCTGAACAAAGGGAGGTCGGGTCTAATATCGAGACACTATCTCATTGGTCATAGTTATCTAATTTAAAGCTGTTGCTATGAATATGCTGTCAGAAGGTAACCTGAGTGTCATAAATCCCTCGGACTGAAACTGGGTTTTACATTGAGTTTATCGAGTTATCCCTAAAAAACAATTTGTTTCCTTGCACAAATTGTTTATTTTACTGATTATATAACGCAGAATGCATTCTTTCGTGTGCACTTGTAGTACTTTTCGGAATATATAGGGCACCCCGCGTAGAGACCACAGGGGCAATTTTTGGCCTTAAATAAAAAGTGATGCTTGGATAGTTCTCACCAGATGTTTAATCCACGGGGAAGACCTTCTGCTGAAAAGTTTTTTAGACGAAGCGCTGATGATTCAGAGAAAAACGATTAAAAAAGGTTATTGGAAAGGGAAAGGATAAATGAGGGAATGAGAGAAGAAAGAGGTGCCGTAGTGAAAGGCTTCGGAATAATTTCGAATACCTGGCAACCTTTAACGCCTACTGACATCGCACAGCACACAGGTGCTTTAGCGTTTCGCCACCATCGAAAGGCGGCCGCCGAGGTCGGTTTCGAAACAGCTCATGCAAACAGCTTATATCCGTTTTACTTTTCCATCGATATAAATTTGTTTCTACCTTGCTTGGCTCGAATTCACTGCCTGCGCATGTTCCATTACGCTGATCTGAAATGCTGCTGTAATGTGTTTTCGTAACCATCGCAACAGTTGTTCAAGAAGTACTGCGACGCCTATGACTTAATCGACGTTTCTCGCATGTGCTCATCAAAACAAGCACTAAAAAGCAGTGATTCTAACTACTGTTAACCGCATTTGCTTGCATGCGAAAGGTGTTCTTACATCGGAGCTTACATCGAAGAGACAGCGATGGCCTAAAGGTAGAGCGTCCGCCTCGCGTGCAAGAGGACCTGGGCTCAAATCCGGATGCCGTGAAATCCTCCACAGGGTTTAAAAAAAAACGCTCGTCGATGGAATTGCATAAAGAGGCCTGGGGTGCGGCCTGACCTCGGTCACCAGAACCGACAACGCACTCTCTCACCAGAAGAGGACTTGCCCACCCTGGTGTAGTACTTGGCCACGACCTTCTATGAACAAACCAATTAACTCTCGGCCCTCGGTCCCCAGCGGCTGCGGAGCAAATGACCGCGGCGGCGGTCAGACCTGTGACGTAGCGGAGGGTGTTAAAAATTTCTGGCTCCGGACAGGCCGCCATTGGAATCTGAACCTGGCAACGCTTAATGCTAGAACCTTAGCTAGTGAGGCTAGCCTAGCAGTGCTGTTCGAGGAACTAGGGAAATTGAATGGCGTGTTATAGGGCTTAGCGGAGTTAGGAGAACAGGTGAGGCATATACAGCTCTAAATGACGGATGCATACTGTGTTATCGCGGATTAGAGCACAGAGGAGAACTAGGTGTAGGATTCCTCATTAATCAGGGTATAGCTGGCAACGTAGAAGAGCTCTATAGTATTAACGATAGGGTAGCAGCTATAGTATTTAGGCTGAATAGGAGGTACAAGCTGAAAGTGGTGCAGGCCTACGCGCTAACATCAAGCCATGATGAAGAGACCGTTGAAAGCTTCTATGAGGACGTGGAATCGGCAATGAATAAAGTAAAATCACAGAACACTGTACTGCTGGGCGACTTCAATGCGAAGGTGGGCAAGAAGCAGGCTGACGACCACGCGGTAGGTGACTATGGGATAGGTTCTAGAAATAGCAGGGGAGAGTTATTAGTCGAATTCGCGGATAGAAATAATTTGCGGATCATGAATAGCTTCTTCCGCAAACGAGAACACAGGAAGTCGACCTGGAGGAGAGCCAATGGTGAGACTAAAAATTAAATCAACTTCATACTATGCGCTAAACTTAGCATTGTTCAGAATGTGGCCGTCCTAGGAAAGGTGCGTTGTAGCGACCACAGAATGGTAAGGTCTCGAATTAGCTTAGTCTTGTAGAGGGAACGGAAGAAACTAGTAAAGAGGAAGTCCATTGATGACTTAGCAGTACGGAGGAAAGTACAGGAGTTTAGGATAGCGCTGCAAAACAGTTATTGTACTTTAACTGAGGAAGACAATCCTGATGTTCATACAATGAACGATAATCTGAAAGCCATCATTACGGAGTGTGCAGTAGAAGTAGGCGGTAGGACAGTTCGACAGGATACAGGAAAGCTATCTCAGGTGGCAAAAGATCTGATTAAGAAGCTCGAAAGCATGAGGGCGTCTAACCCTACCGACAGAATAGAACTTACAGAGCTATCGAAGTTTAAAATAAGCGCAAGTTTGGCGACGTGAGGAAGTTTAATATGAATAGAATCGAGCATGCTCTAAAGAATGGAGGTAGCCTAAAAGCGGTGAAGAGGAAATCAGGCATGGGTAAAAAGCAGATGTATGCGTTAAGAGACAAGATGGGAAATGTCATTAGCAATATGGATAATATAGTTAACGTAGCCGAAGAGTTCTACACAGACCTGTACAGTAGCCAATGTAATCAGAGCGTTATTGAGAAAGACAGTAGTGTCCAGCAATGCGTCATCCCGCCAGTAACGAAATATGAAGTAAAAAAGCTTAGGTGCAATGGGAAGGGGAAAATCAGCTGGGGAGGATCAGGTAGCAACAGATCTGTTGAAGGATGGAGGGGACATGGTTCTAGAAAAACTAGCCCCCCCTGTATACGCAATGCCCTGTGACCTCAACTGCACCAGAAGCTTAGAAGAATGCAAACATAACCTTAATTCTTAAGAAGGGACACGCCAAGGACTTGAGAAATTACAGACCGATCAGCTTACTATCCATTGCCTATAATGTATTAACTAAGGTAATCGCTAATAGGGTCAGGGAAACCTTCGAATTTAATCAACCAAATGATCATGCAGGCTTTTAGAAAGAATTTTCCACAACAGATCATATTCACACTATCAATCAGGTGAGAAATAAAAGCGCAGATTATAAAAAAAACTCCATATATAGCCTTCATTGATTGCGAGAAAGCATTCGACTCAGTGGAAACCTCAGCAGTCATACAGGCATCGCGTAATCAGGGAGTAGAAGAGCCTTATGTCAAAATACTGGAAGATATATATAGCAACTGCTCAGCCACTATAGTCCTCCATAAAGTCAGCAATAAAATTCCAGTAAGGAAGGGCGTCAGGCAAGGAGACACGATCTCGCCAATGCTGTTCACCGCCTGTTTACAGGAGGTATTCCGAGGCATTAATTGAAATCCGTGAGCCGTGGGGAATAAGAGAAAATGGAGAATTCCTAAATAATCTGCGATTCGCTGATTACATTGCCTTGCTGAGTCACTCTGGAGGTGAACTGTAAATCATGACCAATGTGTTAGACAAGCAGAGCAGAACGCTGGGTCTAAAAAAACCAAGGTAATGTTCAACAGTCTAGTAAGGGAACAACAGTTCACAATTTGCAGCGTAAGCCTAGAAGCTGTAAAGGATTACGTCTACTTAGGGCAGGTAGTGACAGCAGATCCGGATCATGAGAGTGAGATAACTAGAAGGATATGAATTGGGAAGAGCGCATGCTCCACCCAATGGTTGTTGCTCATAGCAATGCTCCATACAGTGATTGTTTAACTCTGACAATGTTTGTAATGGATCCATCACTAGCCATAGCGGCTAAGGATCCAGATGACTACACAGCATTTTGTGTATCAATTTCTGCGTGAATAAACGTTCTGATTCTGATTCTGATTCTGGCGGGTTCTCTCAGATCATGAGTGGGAGTTTACCAATTTCCCCCAAGAGAAAACTGCACAACAGCTGTATGTTACGGTTACTCACCTACGGGGCAGAAACCTGGAGGCTAAAGAAAAGAGTTCAGCTTAAGTTAAGGACAACACAGAGAGCCATGGAAAGAAAAATGATAGGTATAACGTTAAGAGACCGGAAGCGGGCTGAGTGGGTGAGAGAACAAACGCGGGTTAATGACATCCTAGTCGAAATCAAGAGGAAGAAATGGGCTTGGGCAGGGCATGTAATGCGAAGGCAAGATAACCGCTGGTGGTTAAGGGTAACGGAGCGGATTCCAATAGAAGGTAAGCGTAGCAGGGGGCGGCAAAAGGCTAGGTGGTGGGATTTTGCACGCAAGAAGTTTGCACGCAAAGGGTGGATGCAGCTGGCAAAAGGGAGGGTTAATTGGAGAGACATGGGAGAGGTCTTTGCCCTGCAGTGGGTGTAATCAGGTTGATGAGCATTATGAAATAAAACAAAAATGCAACAAGTTTTTAAGCAACAGTTATCACGCAACATTCATGTAAAGAAATAAAAAGCGAGAAATGGAAATAAAAGTAAAGAACAAAAAAACAACATATAAAAAGGAAATAAAAACAACCACCAAGAAGAAACAACAAAGGATGGAGAAAAAAACATGAAAAATGTAGGGAGAAAGAGGTCAGAGAAAAACGTTCGCATTTTTTACTTAAGTGCAATTCTCTAGAGAGAAAACAAAAGTTTACTAAAGAAATAGAGAGCTTCACTCAACGTAGTTTGTGAATACCGATATCTACTTGGACCACGTCCGTATAGGCCGGGATGCCCCAAGATCCCGCCGCCTCGCGAGCCCGGCGTCCGAGGGCAGCTTGTCGTGTCGCACTCGAGCACTCGAGGAGAAAGATCTCCCAAGCCTCTTTAGTGGGGGTGGAGTGGGGAGGGAAGTGGGGACTCTGTTGACAAGCCCATGCCATGTGCGATAGAGAACACAGCTCATCACAGATTTGACAAACTATTCACTTTCGGGGCATAGCGAGCAGCTATGGCGGTACACCAGTAGGTGTTCGTCTGTAGCTGTCGCCGAGTGCGTTCGTCTGCCTTCGACAGCCCCTTTGCCGGAGGAAGGAACTGGTGATGCCTGTCTTTCTAATAGTCGACAATATCTCGAAACCGCAGAAGCGGTCGGCTAGGCTCATCGGTTGGCGAGGAGGTGGTAGTAGGTGTCAGGAGGATAAGCGCTCGGGCAGCCGCATTCGCAGCTTCGTTACCACGGGGTTCCTTTTAGGCTGGCGCCCACATGATGCGTCTAGGCAGGCTTGGGCTCGGAAACCTTATCGGTGTTGTAGAGTATATGTCAAATGCTAGAGGACATACGTCGTAGCTGTGATAACTCTCGCAGTCGAAACGTGAGTCTGAGATGACAACCTTTTCATTGGGGGTCTACGACCGCGAGGGCGAAAGCGACTTCTTCAGCCCGGTGGGCATTCTCGGCGCGAAAGGTGAGCCCATTGGTTTGCAAGTTGTGGTGGACTACGGCTGCCAGGTAGTGGCCGGATGGAGTCGGAGCTGCGATGTCAAAGCCTTGAAAATTGGGTTTTAGGAAATGAAATGGGCCCCGCCGCGGTGGCTCAGTGGTTAGGGCGCTCGACTACTGATCCGGAGTTCCCAGTTTCGAACCCGACCGTGGCGGCTGCGTTTTTATGGAGGAAAAACGGTAAGGCGCCCGTGTACTGTGCGATGTCAGTGCACGTTAAAGATCCCCAGGTGGTCGAAATTATTCCGCAGCCCTCCACTACGGCACCTCTCTCTTCCTTTCTTCTTTCACTCCCTCCTTATCCCTTCCCTTACGGCGCGCTTCAGGTGTCCAACGTTATATGAGACAGATACTGCGCCATTTCGTTCCCCAAAAACCAATTGTTATTATTATTAAATGAAATGGGTCAGTAACTGTCTCAAATGTCGGTGGGCACAAGAACCCCTCTGTAAGAGAAGGGACGAAGGGGCGAGTAAAAGAAGAAAGACAAAAAAGTTCCGTTTTGTACGGCTCCGTAAACATTACAGGATTGCAGTAGCTCTAGCACCAGCCAAGTCGGCGCTAATGAAATCCTGTAATTTTTTCCGGAGCTGTCCGCAATGTCACCTCTGTCTCTCTTCTTTCATTGGCACCTTCCTCCCTTTTCTTATGGCGCGCTTCAAGTGTCCACCGAGATGTGAGACAGTTACTGCCCGATGTCCTTTCCTCAAAAACCCATTTTCAAATTCAACCCGAATTTTTTGCAGGTGACCACCACGGCCACGTACTTCAAAGCGCGACTGAGGATAGTGTCCGAGGCCCGCCGCGGTGGCTCAGTGGTTAGGGCGCTCGGCTACTCATCAGAAGTACCCGGGTTCGAACCCGACTGCGGCGGCCGCGTTTCGATGGAGGCGAAACGCAAAGGCGACCTTGTGCTGTGCTATGTCAGTACATGTTAAAGATCCTCAGGTGGTCGAATTTAATTCCGAAGACCTCCACTACTGCACCTCATTCTTCGTGTCTTCTCTCACTCTCTCCTTTATTCCTTCCTCTACGTCGCGGTTCAGGTGTCCGCTGAGATGTGCTACAGATACTGCGCCACTTAGCCCAATTTACAAGCTTGCCTTCTGCGCCTGAAGACAGGCAAGGGGTACTTTTGAACCCACTTTGTCATGCGCTGCCAGCTCATGAGTCAAACGAAAAACGTTTTTAGAGCTTCATTAGATTTTGTTAGATTAGACCAGTATAAAGTGAACGAAAAATTGTATACTACGCCACGCGCCTCTAGTAGTAGTAGTAGTAGTGGTTTTATTAAAAATAATAGTAAAAAGAAGGAAAAGATTTTTGCTAGCCCCGGCATCTGCCATCGATACTGAAGCACCTGAGCTGGGGCAGCGGAAATAAAGGACAGCAGGCAGAATGGAGAAATGAAATGAAAGAGGTGAGGGGACAGGAATAGAGGACAGGGGGAGAAGTAATATGTACAAACTATTTACACAATAAGTAATGTGTCCAGGTTGTGCGCGTGATTAGTTCATTTAAGAGGAATTAAATCCCACACGCGCACAGCACTGTGTAGGTTACAACTGGAGTGGGGCGTCCAGTTATTAATCGTTCAAGGTAGAACTCGCGGAGCGTTCGGTCACTGCGTGTAGCTACCTGATGGAGAACAGACGGGACGTCAAGCCCGTGTGTTCGAGGAATGCACAGAGGCTCACCAAAGCTCGCTCACGAGTGCGCGCACTGCCCTGCGGCCACAATAGCGTCTTGATGGAGTCTGGTAGTATGCCCTGCGCCCTATAGGCCGCGAGCATATCGCGACGAGCATCGGCGAACGCGGAGCAGCGAAGGAGCAGATGTTCTAGTGTTTCCACTGCACCGCATCCGTCACACACATCACTCGTCGCGATTCCGTGACGCACCCGTCGTTCCCCGGGCCACACGCAGCCAATGCGCGCGCGGAGGATCATTGCACGTTGCGACCGTGTAAGTGCGCGACAGCCGGTGACACTGTCGATGCGCTCACCTCCCGCGATGCGTGGGTCGGGGTGCTGCTTTCGGAGATGGTCGTGAATGGCCGCACGCTCGCCCTCCAGCGCAAGGGGCAGATCGCTGGCAGGTAACGCCATTCACGACAACAGCCAAGTTTTTTTCATAGGGAAAGGGCACACTGGCTTTTAAAATCTAGGTTTCCTTTACCTGTGACAATCGGTAAATGTGTATGCGTGCAGATGATGACAGTCTTGGAGATTGGGATGGATGAAATTTTTGCATATGAGGGACAAATCTGTAGGAACAAATGACGAACTCTTTTTTTGCCAGAATTGCTGTACCTGTTTACAGCAAAAGGTGTTTATCACAAGAGGTCAAAAACGTCGATTTCGCGATTTCTCTAATCGCGTTTGGACCTTTGCAGAACGGAACAAAATTTTCTTGAATGTGACTCTGTTTTTGATGTTATATGCAAGCTGTTCTGTTAAAAGCAGCGCGTTAAACGTTCCTGGCTTTTGTACTTTTACATTAAAAATATCACAGGCATGATTAAGCACAACGCTTTTAAAAGCGATGTCTTTAACTCTAGCACTTCGGAGTAAGCGCGGGGTATCCCTCACGTAGCGCAATAGCACCATCGGATTCTCAAGGTCTGTATAAATTGGCCACAGCGAGTCTGCACATCTTGAATGAGTTCCCATCAGTGCCTCGAGCACTTTGGAGTAATGCCCCAAGTATACCTCTGTGTCGAGAGAAAACATTGGTTGCGAGACAGCGTTGTCTGGTCAGGGTGGGGAACCTAGATTGGGAAAAGAAGAACCAGGAAAGCGGCCCCTAAAGGGCAGGTTGTCTCGATGGTCGGAGCCGTTCCGACATCTGAATTCCTTTTCCTTACTTTCTGTGCAAACGCACAATTGCACAGGTGTGGAGCCGGGTTGTTTCCTCGGGTCTGATCAAGGGCAGCGTTTTCGTTCATTAGTTTCGGTGATTAGTTTCCTTAATTAGTTCTTGACTTTAAGCTGAAGATATTCTCCCGAGCCGCATCTTCGGCGGATTCATTTATGACTACTGTTTTATTAAGCCTGCTGTTATAGCGGTGCAAGAGGAGGCAATTTCATTCCTTGTCTTTTACGGGGCTTTGCCATAAAAAATGTCCTTGTTGGAATAAAGCAAGGATGGCAGGAAGGAGTGTGGACGAGACGACGGCGAGATGCCACACCCGGGAAGTTATACTTAATCAGCTAGCGATGGCAAATGGTAGGGACCTCACCTGCTTTGCATCGCAGTCTTGGGAGGTTTGCCGGCAGTCTTGTGCGTTGACGGGCGGAACCACTGTCATCGAAGCACGTACGTCTACCAGAATGACCAGTATGTTGAAATGCTGAGACGAGTTCATTACGAGAGCGCTAAAAAATGAAGAAAGAAGCAAGCTTCGGACAACGTATTGGGAAGAGCAATCGGTTTTTTCCCTAATTCTAAAGCAATAAATAGAATGGCTGTCAGCTGGAAGATTTATTATTGCGCTCAATGGCTGAGGAAAATCACATATCGGGAGAAATTTCTGTCGTCCAGTTAAAAACGAAGTCGTTGGACCGTAGGAGAAACCAGCAATGTGAAGTACTTTGAAGACACAATGCGCCGCACGTAAGAGTAAGCTGTAGTAAAGGACGCTCTGCAGGGTGCTACGTCGCGAGCAATTAACGAAACGTACCGCGATGAGTCTGATTTGCAGAGCACTCGCGAGCATCGGAGCTTCCCACGATTGTTGTCTTCTTCCTTCAGCGCCAGCCTCTAAAGGTTTCGTAGCCAATGGACTGTGTTACGAAGCTTTAATTTTAACACAGACCATGATATGATGGCTTGCGCTTCTTAAGCTGCATGCAAATGTAGTGTACAGTCGAGGAGAAAAGTCTATAGACCAGGTGTTCGGCAAACTATGTCGACAGTTCTACCATTAGTCGTCGGCTGGAGAGCGTACCTGTGGAGGCGATAACCAAAGTTGTTCTTTCACCCCAAGAATGGCGGCCTCTCCCCAGCGGTTAGCATTATACCTGTGGGTTTCGTTTACAGAAATTATTGGGCGCAAACCTAAGACATCAAACTTAATTATTACGCACATTAAACAAGCACACTAGTAGTAAGACTTCGCTATCGATATTTCGCTCGTAAGGCAATGGAAACTATGGATAGTAGGATTTGTTCACACCGAGACCTTACTTTTCCTTTCGCAACTCCTGAAATAGATGAAATAGTTCGTGTTGCGCTGAGCAAAAATGAACACTTACCAACTCGCCCAAATGTCCGCCTTCCTGAAATAGGTGTGCTTCGTGCTCTCGTGGTGATCTTTTTATTAATCTTCGACTTGCCGATATTATGCATGCATTTTTTTTTATTTCGGCCAGTTTACATATAGCAGAGATAGCAGAATTATAGCTCATTTTTTTTTTGGACTGCGATCCTGTGTGGAAACGATACTGTAAAATGAGACACATGTTTGTTTTTTTTTATTCTGGAGTGCTCAAAGCCTACCTGCCACCATTTACGTCCATATGTTGAAAATATTTCTTTGTTTTTGCAGTATTCGCCACTGACTTCTTTTCTCATATAGCAGAAAGCAGCCGTTTCAAAGAGCGGTTCAATCGAAAAAAGATGTCGTTGGCGTTCACTTTATTTCCCTTAATATTCGACCACAATACCGACATCTGGTTCATTCTTTTGTATTTTCCACCTTTTAAAATGCATTAGGCACCCGCTAAAAAACCGTGTTCCGAAGAACTGGCACTGAGAGGTTTTCTAAAGAGATAATATCGTGCTTTTTCATTGATGTTCATGCTTCACTCTTGTTTCAAATGTAGTCTTCTAAACAAGAAGCTTCATTTTGAGAGCTTTGTTTCTTATCGTTTTAAAAATTTTTTCATGAAAACGTCCGTAGCCTGTAGACCTTTGAGAACAGACAGCCATAGCATAGAAGCAGATTCGCACATGCAGCTCGAATATATATTCACATTAGAAAAGGCAAACGACAGGAGGTAATTTATATCCCATTAAGTGTTTAGATGCTCGGTTATGAATTTTAAGACAGGGACAATCTGGTATTTTAATGTTTTCACCTCAGGTGTGTTCTCTGCATCACAGAGTCATTAGTGCATTAAATGAATCGAACGAGGTGAGGGATGTTCTCGTATTCCCACACAACATGCTGGATTGGCCCATTTATGTAGCTCTCTTTACCGTTGCTAGCACATTGCCATTTGTCATGTATGGATGTTCGACGCCTGGTGCAATATTTTTTAGCAATGTGCAGTGGACAACACTGGAGTATTCGTGTAGCATCTCGGCATCTGCACAACCATTTTTACGTGACCTGGGACTTAGAGGCGATCAAACCTGGCTATTTGTAATGTCCTCGTTTATGTTTAAAAAATTTGTGACCATGAACACCTTTGTTGATCCTTTCAAATTTTTCCGCCGCCAAATTATTTTCTTTGCGGGGCATCTTGAATGTACACTTTTTCGTACAAAAATTGAACTTATGTATACGATTAGAATTAGAATACAGATGTAGCCTACAAGGGTAGACGTGCGGGCTAGTTGGTGGTTCATATCTGGTTGAAACAGCGCGAAAGACGCGGACGTAGAAAGGAAACACAGGACACAAATAGCGCTGACTCTCAACAATGTTTATTCATGATATTTACATGTATATATACAGATCGCATGATGCTCGACCGGTGCGAATCAAATAGTGCTGTGTGTGTCTTGTGTGTCCTTTCTACGTCCGCGTCTTTTGCGCTGTTTAAACCGATATGTAGGCGCTGGATTTGTTGACTAAACCGAGCAACGTCTCTTTCTTGGGACACTAGATCCATCCATTTAAGTCCGATGGTCAACCAGAAATCACTCTACTTTAAACACGGTATATTTTTTTCTCTTTCAAAGATAGGTGAGTACACGGGAGGTAATCTGTGTGTATAGCTCAAGGACAGGAGATGGGTGAACAAGCCAGGAATCTCTGAAGAGGCAAACGGATGTTGCTAGCTCCGTGTATTGAATGGGTAGGGCGATAGTGAGAGGAAGGCTCGTCGACTTTGCAGAAAGACCTCTTACCAACAGCAAGGCCGGTAGGATGACCGTTTCTCTCACCTTTGGTATCCTGTCGCCTTGCATGGCAAAGGTGATCAGATTTTCATACATATTGCAGTTGTAGAAGCGGTTGGGGTTGAATGAACGAAGCGAGGGCGGGTACTGTTTTGGCTGTCGTACAGTTTGGCTAGCTACTTGTACGGAGGACTACGTACACATGCAAGGTAATGGCACTGCTTTGGTGCCAGTGTAGGTGTAAAATGCGGTTGATTCGCCTAGTTAGGCCACATTCGAATAACCGGAGTAAGAGTTCGGGTGTCACTTCGAATCTGGTGTTCGGCGGGCGCGCGGCGCGCGCGCACGCACACACGCACACACACACACACACACACACGCACGTGCGCACACGCACACGCACAAGCATAGTTGTGCTGTGTCCTTTGCTCTGTGGTTGTTCTGTGCGCAGTTAGAAAATGAAATTTAATCTCAAACTACCCCACCAGAAAACGCTTCTGGTGTTGACATCCATGCTTCACGAATAAAGTTGTTTTGATAGAGGTAATCGGTTAATGTCCGTATATACAGAATTGGTGTTTCTGTACTTAACATTCATAGATCTCTGGGAGTCCTTATACCCTTCCTGGCGCTCTGGTACAGCTTATAAGCAATGCGCCATTGCCCTGCCATGGCGGGTACTGCCATCGGTTGGGTTTCTTAGACCCAGTTTGCGCTTCCTGAGCAAACTCTTGTGGCGAATCCTTAATTTAACTGCGGCCTACCACCTGGACAGCATGCTTCTTCCGACGAGAAGGTTGCAGGTGCACATTTTAGCCACCTGTTCAGGTTGCCGACAACCACGTGGGCAAGTGGGCAGCCTACCACAAACACATGCTGGCCAAAAGAGGCGAATGGCCACTGTAAGTGGCAGCACTTTAAAAAGGCCAGAAGTCCTGAACATTCCTCAACTGATCCTGCTGGTTGCTGAGGGCGGTGGCTGAAGAATCTGTCGAAGCGCCAATGAGAAACAACACTTGTTTTCAGTTATATAAAAGGCGATCAGCCTGTTTCTAGCAAGCTTTTTTGCCTCTTACCACCGCTCGGAGAGTGTGGTTGGCCAGCAGGTCGTGGACCTCTCCAGGAACCACATGAGGCACTGGGGACTCAACAAAAAGCAGAGTAAGGCGACACCTAGCACGATCACCACCGGCCTTCAAGATAAAAAGTAGCTTTCTACATTGTTTGGCTTGGCGTGTGATGAACACAAAAAGCGTTCTAGTGCTTTGGTAGCGTTGACCTATTTCATGGGCGTGAAGGACGAATTTGACAAATGCCATATTCGCCCTTCAACTCGGTAGAACAACCTGACATCAAAATAATGACAGTTTGTCGGCAATGTGCATAATGCCGGCACCCTCACGAGCTCAAAAATATAACGAATGTGGTAATAAAATGGCTACAAAAGAATTAGTAGTGTGTAAAACAAAAGGTTCCTGCTCTCGACATTTTGAGAAAATGCATGTGCAAAACCCGGTGATGGTGGTGGTAGTGGTTTTATTAAAAATAATAGTAAAAAGGAAGGAAAAGGTTTTTGCTAGCCCCGGCATCTGCCATCGATACTGAAGCACCTGAGCTGGGGCAGCGGAAATAAAGGACAGCAGGCAGAATGGAGAAATGAAGATCCTTCATTTTGGTACATTCATACTTTGTTGAGAGTTAGGAAGAAGGTGTAATTCTTGACGCTAGTTTGCAAGAAACAACGGTTTGCTACACGTGTCCAAAACATACCGAAAACTGTCATCAAGTGCCCGACAGCAGCGTTCAGCTAAAAAATTGGCTGTGGTTTAGCTCTGGTTAAACCTGGTGGCAGCGAGAGCAACAGGCCACGACTACACTTAGGCTTCAGTTTGGTTAAGCGATTTAATGCTAATGATGATTTCCTTAGGTAATTTCTGTCTATGCTTGTTTCGTTCCAACGCTGAATGCTGGCTTCCTTCAGAGACGCCAAACTCGGCACGTCGTTTTGTACCTTCGCGGATTTACTGTAGGAGGCTAAGCCAGATCGTCTAGCCGCGTCGTCATAATGACGCTTATGGAGACGTTTGACACGCTCTTCTTCGGTCTCTTCGGCACGCTTTCTCGTCCTTGTTTCGTTCCGACGCCAAAGTCTGGCTTCTTTCTGCCTAGCCGACTCATCGTTGTACACAGCGGCCGAAGCACAAGGCAGCGTTTCTTTGGCGCCGCGTCAGCGTGTGGGCTACTGGCCTCGCTGGAGGCGAAAATTCGGCGCTTGGAGCGAGGCGACGCAGAGGGACGCACATATCTGGCGAGGCCAGATCTCATCGTCGGCGCCGGATATTCCTCGTAGGTGGAAATGGGTGGGGCAAAAGCCGCGGCCCGTTTCTGCAAAGGCAGCAGTGCCCCTTCTGTGCCCTTGCTATTGTTCCCCTTGCATGCCCCAGCATAAGATCCCCTTCGCCGCTGAATGGTACGATTAGCTACGGACCGGGGATAATTGGGGGGCTTTACGAACGATGTCTCGCCACCCCCGTCTTGAGACGCCAGTTCGTATATCATGATGTGTTTTGTCGTCCTCTTCGGCAGGCGCCGAGCGAGGGGGCCGGTAGACGAGACGCTTACGCGATGCCGAACAAACGCTGCGGCAAGCTTCTCCCTACGCCGATAGATAGATAGATAGTTGCCAGGAAGAAAGAAAAGTGCACAGGCCTGCTCATTGGATCAAGAAGAGCCACAGTCGCTACCACGTGCAGATAGCAGGAGAGTTGAAAGATCGGATAGAAAGACAGGATAGTAAAGACGCGCTAAAGACAAGGCCGATCCCGGAGGTAGTGCAATACCGGGCCAACCGGTGGCGGGAGTGAAGCATCCTTCAAACTCTCCACCACATTTCTAAAAATAAGCCCAACTGGACCCGTAGCAGATATTCTACGGGGTCCGGACATTTATCCCGAACCGTTTTTACATATATATATATACACTGCAACAGCCCCATTCTTTCTACTACGAATGCGCACAACTGGCGAGGCGAGCTGCGTCTGCTCCACGACGAGCGCAGTGGCGGAATGACGTCATGCCAGATGACGCGCCGAGCGGTGCGACCATGCTGAAGAGGCGAAGGAGCTGCCGTAATGTAGCTTTCGCTACAAACGATATTAGGTGGAGGGTTACGAATGCAAGTACCTTACTTCCAGGAAACCATGATGGCATATGAGTATTAGCAGTAAAAATGAACGAAAAATAGTCACTGAAGTTATTTACGAAGAACGTGTTCCAATCTGTAATTTCATTTAAGCCTCAGGTAGTGTCACTTGAAGATAATGCTGAAAAATGTGGCATGCACTTTGCTCGTTACAAGGAATTATCGCAAAGATATAGACACTGGCCATGACCCACACGTACAAAAATTTCTTTAGACAATCCACAGACTTTGTAGACATTCCATAAAGACTAAATACTCTCTATAGGCTAGTGTATAAACAGCCTATAGATTTATTGCCATACATATTTAGTAAACTTTTGTCTATAGACAAGTGTCTACTGAACGTCTAATCGACACAGGTTTGCAGACCGTCTATAGACGAACTGCAGACTTACGACCAGACTCTTCCTAAAGATTTTTCTCTATCGAGAGTCTATACAGAAAACAATTGAAAGTCTAGTACACACAGGTATATAGACAGTCTGTAGACAGGTTCTACAGAGAGACTTATGGCCGTACACTTCATGTAGATTTCTTTCATGTAGATAGACAAAGGTCTACTGGTCCAATAGACATACGGCTATGGACAGTCTACTAAGATTTCATTAGTACATGGCCTGGCAGTGCAGGGCACCGTTGTCTATAGCCGATGTATAGATGTCTGTCTGCAAAACCTCCAACAGACCGTTGTGTAAGGCAGACCGTCTACAAGCGTTGAAAAATGTCATCACGCAGTCTCCACAAATGACAACGATCAATATACTTACAAGTTTAGTGTTTTTCTATACTATAAAAATTGCATTTTGAGGAAACGAAATGGCGCAGCAACTGTCTCATATATCCACGTGGGCACCCGAACCACGCCGTAAGATAAGGAAGAAAGGAGAGAGTGAAAGGAGAAAGGAAAAAAGAGGTGTCGTAGTAGAGGTCTCCGGTAAAATTGCAAGCACCTGGGGACCTTTAACGGTTGTGGTGGTAGTGGCTTTATTAAAAATAATAATAAAAAGGAAGGAAAAGATTTTTGCTGGGCCCGGAATCTGCCATCGATACTGAAGCACCCGAGTTGGGCAGCGGAAATAAAATATAGCAGGCAGAATGGAGAAATGAAATGAAAGAGGTGAGGGGACAGGAAGAGAGGATAGGGGGAGAAGTAATATGTACGAACTACTTACACAAGAAGAAATGAGTCCAGGTTGTGCGCGTGATTAGATCATTTTAGAGGAATTAAATCACACACGCGCACAGCACTGTTTTGGGTACAACTGGAGTGGGGAGTCCAGTTATTAATCGTTCAAGGTAGACCTCTCGGAGCGCTCGGTCACTGCGTGTAACCTGACGGAGAACAGACGGGACGCCAAGCCCGTGTGTTCGAGGAATGCACAGAGGCTCACCAAAGTTCGCTCACGAGTGCGCGCACGAGCGCGCGCACTGCCCTGCGGCCACAGTAGCGTCTTGATGGAGTCAGGTAGTATGCCCTGCGCCCTATAGGCCGCGAGAATATCGCGACGAGAATCGGCGAACGCGGCACAGTGAAGGAGCAGGTGTTCTAGTGTTTCCAGTGCAACGCATCCGTCACAAACATGACTCGTCGCGATTCCGTGACGCACCCGTCGTTCCCCGGGCCACATGCAGCCAATGCGCGCGCGGAGGATCATTGCATGTTGTGACCGTGTAAGTGCGCGGCAGCCGGTGACACTGTCGATGCGCTCACCTCCCGCGATGCGTGGGTCGGGATGCTGCTTTCGGAGATGGTGGCGGATGGCCGCACGCACGTCCTCCAGCGCAAGGGGCAGATCGCTGGCAGGTAGTTGGTGTGCAGCGATCGCGAGGTCGTCAGCCGCCTGCGATCTAACGGCCGCGGCACCCAATTAGTGCGGGAAATTCGCTTGCGCATCGAGTGCCTCGCGCAGAGAGGTTGTGCCGCGCGTCCACAGTGGGTGCCCGGTCACTGCGGCATCGCCGGCAACGAAGAAGTTGACCTTTAACGCGCACGGAGATCGCTCACGGGCGCCTTTTGCGTTTCGACTCCATCGACACCCGGCAGCCACAGTTGGTTTCAGACCGGTGTACTCCGGCTCATTAAACGAGCACCTCACAACTGAGTCATCGTGCCGGGTAACCAAGCTATAAATATGCAATACCTGCACCTTAAAAATGCACCACATATATACATATAAATGCAGAAAGTAACTATCCGGGTAATTTCCTCAGAAACATTATTGCGACCTGTTGCATGCAGTCATTCATACTGGCATGGTGACCAGCACAGCGTAAAGGAAATATATAATAAGGGCAACTGAAAAAATTCTAACTCCATCTCTGGACATGTGCTTTCATCGCAAAGCTTATATCCAGGCTATCCCATTCCAGAAAGGTAATCTGGACGTTTTGGCAGATGCCGGGGCTAGCAAAAATTTTTTCCTTCCTTTTTTACTATTATTTTTAATAAAACCACTACCACCACCACGTTTTGGTTTTTCTTTATGGGGTTGAAAGACACGAAGTGTCTCAGGCTATAAGAGACGCTGTAGTAAAAGGCTGCGCATAACATCGACCATCTGCGGTTTTGAAGCGAAAAGCTTCACTACGCTAGTCAACACCTCGCTTCGCGCGAGCCGGCGTACGTCGGAGTATGAGTGCCGTCAGGCACGGCGCAGGTGGCCGCCGCCGACTCCGCCGCCTGACCTTTCGTTTCTCGCCCTCTCTCCCGCTCCGTAGTCGCTACTGCGCATGCGCCACTAGTAGCACCGAGCCATTGAAGTTCCGCCGCTGCGCCGCACCGCGCCTTTCCCCCTTTCTTCTTTCCCTCCCTCTTTTACCCCTTCCTTTACGGCGTGGTTCGGGTGTCAACCGAGATATGTGATACAGGAAAAACGCTAAGGCGCCCGTGTGCTGTGCGATGTCAGTGCAAGTTAAAGATCCCCAGGTGGTCGAAATTATTCCGGAGCCCTCCACTACGGACCTATTTGTTCCTCTCTTCTTTCACTCCCTCCTTTATCCCTTCCCTTACGGCGCGGTTCAGGTGTCCAACGATATATGAGACAGATACTGCGCCATTTCCTTTCCACCAAAAACCAATTATTAATATTATTCTGTGCCATTTCCTTTCCTCAAAAACCAAACAAAACAAGTGAGCCGACGGCGTTCACAGAGTTCCTGGGCGTTGACAACTTTGCAACGGCCGTTCATTTTTACGCAAGGAAATGTGCACAACCGGTTTCGTGGGTAAAGGGAGACCTCAATCTCGCTTTCGCTTTGTATAATCTGGATTAGCTGAGCTAATCCACAATATTTTTTACCGTGCACTTTTCTTGTATAGTACACGGGCCTCTATCATTTCTCCTCTATCAAAATATTGACGCCGAAACCGGTATTGAACCTTCATCTTTCTGGTCACCATACGAACACAATAACCACTGAGTCATCGCGCCAGCTTTAAGTAAATCCGCATGACAAATTCTCAGCGGTTTGTATAAAATATTGTAACTAAGGCCATTAATTCCTGGGGCAATCTACCTCTACACTTAATACATACTGCTAATACTGATGTCTGTATATTTATATTAATTTTTTATTATATATAATTGAAACAAGCTTTTCAAGAATTGTGCATGGGGGTCTAATATGTGCAATGGCATCGCACAGCAGACGGGCGCCTTTCCATTTCGCCTCCGTCGAAACGTGTCCGCCGCGGCCAGGAAGGTTAAGGCTTCGTTGATTTTGAGGAAAGGGAAGGCGCATAACTGGATCCTGGCTCTGTGGACACCTAAGCAGCGTTTTCAGGTACGTGGCGGGGCTGAAAAAGCCGGTTCTTCGCACGTATTTTATGTTTTGTAATGCTTAACCACAATCCATTCATTGTTTTTTCGGCTCAAATAATAAAAAGGTATTAACTTGGTTAAAACTCTGATGAAGCGCTCTCAGTGCAGTCTCATGAACCCCAGTTACCTGCCTTGACAAGATACTCTTAAATTCGCATGCATTGCAATCTGTAGGCATGAGGTTTATATTGACATCGCCCATAAGTATGAAAGGAAGTTTAGTAGAAGCTAGACAGTCGACCAGGCACTCGAAAAATTGAAAAAAGTCTGCTTATCAACCATGGGCGGTGGGTACTTTGCAACAATAATAACGTGTGACAAGGATATTGTAAGGCACTCATAATTAGGAGTTTTGATCGAAAACTCTTCAATTACAGTAGGCGTGTAGCCGTCTCACATATATTGCGACACCACCGCCTATTCTATGAAGCCTCGTCAAACCATTGTACTTATAACCATCAAGATAAAGCGATTCATCCTGAGTGGAAAGCCAGGTTTCAGAAAACAAACAGCATCGAACTTTGTTCGCAGTGACGAAAGCAGGAGGGAGCTGAACTTGATTCCAACCTTCATATTAAGAAGTACGGATACCTGGGAAACTTGGCAAGCATTGGTTGTGGGCGGTACAGCAAGAATGAGAAGAAAGAAAAAAATAGAAGTCGACACAGCCCAGCGTTACCTTCTAACTGATTTTCTTATTGAGAAAAAAAAGACATTTTATAAATCACCGTTATATGGTGCTAAAGTGCTAAAAGCACTTGCACAAAGCACTTAGAAGGGGTATACCTTTAACAACTCATCTGCTACTCGGTGAACCCGGTGTCCAATAACTAAGACTTATCAAGAACCGAGACCTCCTCTACAAAGAGCAATAAAAAAGATAGTAGTCCAGATGGTGGAGTAGCATAAAACGGATAACGGACTTCGGATAGAGAGGAACACGCGGGCGCTGACTAGCAACTAAATTTTATTGGAAAAACATGTGAACTATATAAGATGAAAAACGTACGAAACCAAACAAAACAACAAACGCATCGAAGAGAACACTGCGGATGGAAGCCTCTCATCGAGGAAGGCTATCTGATTTTCCTGTAAAGCCACGGATGGTATCGCCACATTCGTGTCTGTGTTCTTAGCGATGCAATAAGCTTCGAAGATTTCCCTGCTGAACTAGTTGCTGCTGTAGTAATGGATCTCTTTGTTATGAATGTCAGGCCGGTAAGGGTTTTCATTTTGATCTTTGCAATAACTGCAATGCCGCACTAGGTGGGAAGAAGGGGGTTTTAAGGCGAGAGCCTTTTATGGCTCATACTCCCGGTCGAGGTCCTGTGCGTCCGCTATATCGCCAACCGGAAATCACGACAACGGAAGTGACACCATACCATCGTTCAGTCTGTTACGCTCTTCAATTCGATAACAAAAAAAAATGTTTGAGCACGATTGGATTCGAACCAACATCTTCCCGATCAGCAGCCGATCTCGCTCTACAACGCAGCTTGCTGCCAACGCTTATGTATTGCTCGTGTTTAGGACGCTAGAGACCGTTTGCGGGAAGGCATCGAATCAGACGGATGCCTCCCAAACGCCCTCCAGTGTCTCCAGCATTTAAAATTCACAAACAGTAGTGTACTTAATCAACATCTTAACCTCACATCAGTGAGTAACACAAGCACTAACACCACGCTAAAGGCTTTCCTCTCGCCGCACTTCAGGATAACAAAGTGCCCCCTGAATATTAGGAATTCTCGTGCTCTTTCAGTTTGATGCATATGCACCTGTCCGCCTGGCCGTAATATACCTTTCCACAAGAGAAAGGTACCCTATACACAACGCCTTTTTTCCAGTTTATGAAAGTTTCTCCTTGTTCAACTGAGCACTGCCGGTTGTTTTTTCTAAGAGAGCCCGGATTCAGCTTCCTTAGCAAAGCAGCGCGAACTTTCTCAACTTTATGTTCGGCGGAGAACACCACCTGCATATTCCGCCGCCCAGCAATCTTCTTCAGACGATGTGAGACACCGTGCATATACCGGATGCACACGACCTTCCTTAGTGTCTCTTCCTACTGCCCCTGAGGTTGAGGTGCCGCCTTGCACCTGATTGAGCTTGCACAGGATTCTTTCCACGAACCTTGCAAGGTTGCTGTCTTGATATAATAAAAAATCCAATATAAAGCCGAGGATTGGTTTTGTATAGATATGCTGCCGATATTTATGCATAGAGAAGTTCTATTACTCTTCTGATGATAGGAAAAGGTAGGCCCAAGAAGACGTCAGCATAATCGAAGTTCCAAACACATGGCAATTAAAACTCCCGTTATTTATGACAATGACAATCAAAATCACGGCAACCAAATTTTCTAACAATTTTCACCCTTCGTCGTGATTGTGCCCTTGAAAATTTTATATCCTTTCCTTTCTGCCATAAACAAAAAATTGAGAAAAATTGAGAGACAGCACGGCTCCCGACCTGGTGTATACTTCCTAGACGTAGCACGGCGATCACCCACTGTATTTTACTCGACCGCTGTCTTTTACCATGAAATGAACGTTGACGGATTCTCCTTCCGAGCCCAGAATTCAATGCGTGCTGAAGAAGTAGCGATAGCTCTTGCTCCCGCCCACGCCAATTCGAGAATCATCATCACGGACTCCCGAAAAGCTTGTGATCATTACTTGGCAGGAGAGGTCTGCCCCTTAGTCGCGTGTATTTAGGACGGACTGCCGCTGATCGAACACCGAAAAGAATCATTTGGCTCCTGGCCACCTGGGCTTACGAGATAATGAGGCCGATGACGCGGCTGACCGAGAGCTTCCTTAACGGGCTCCTCATTTCAGCTCATCTGCCTCGGAGACAAACCAGTCACTGCTGCGGATGAGGGGAATCATAACAGATTATACCGACAACCACCGCCTTTTCACGCCCCTGTCCTGCAATCATCAAACATTACGACCCTAGCACGGATGGGCGATGCCCGCACTGCGGGGAGACCTGTGATATCGTCAGGATGGTGTGGGCATGTACTCAAAATCCCCATCTCCCCCTTCCCCTATCTCTTCCCGAGAGACACGGGAGACTACCCTCATCAACTGCTCCTCGCTTGAGTCCCACAAGTGAGAGAGAAGTAACTTTAATTTGCACCCGTGAAAAGTGAAGGGGAAGAAGGCTATAGCCTAAACCGCCATTCATTTCCCAAACCGTCGGCCGGCATCCCTTGGGACTCGGCGGCGGTCAGAGCAGGACCGATGACTCTGCGTTGTTCTTCTGCTTCGGGATGAGAAATAAGATCTCCCAGGATTGTGCATTTTTATTCAGGTCTTTATAGAAAGGGCAGCTCCAGACCAAGTGGACTAGATCTGCAATGCTATTGAAGTGCGTACATCTAGGATTAAATACTTCCGGATGCCATATCCTGTACAGTTGAGGGTTCGGAATCACCCTCGTATGCGATTTCCTCCACAATATTTCCTCTTTTCTACTGAGCTGTTTATTTGCAGCTGAATAGGTCTTACGACTGAGCTTATAATGAGAAATTATTTCATAGAAGGCTGTGAGTTCGTCGCTGGATGGGAGCTGTTCCTCGTGTGCAGGCGGCGAATCGGCGGCGATCGACTGCAAAGTGAGCCATCGGGCGGTCGCGTTCGGCTTCTTATTCCCAAACAGGCCCTGGTGAGCCAGGGACAAGATCCTTGAGATTAGCTCTGATGGTACTTGCCCTTCTCTCAAAATTTTGGCGGTTTCAGCGGAGATTCTGCCCATATTATAGTTCTTAATGGCTGCCTTAGAGTCACTCTCTAGCACCCTTGTACCGTTTTGTATTACTGCTATAGCAATGGCAACTCCTTCTGCATCTGTTGCACTTGTGTTTTAACGGTGCAGCACGAGACAGGGTCTCCACTCTCACGAACCACTACCGCTGTTTGTGCTGCCTTGCGATCGTATTTGACAGCGTCCGTGTAGAGCACATCGGATCTACCTCTAAATTTGCTCTGTAGGGCCACAGCCCTATATTTGCGTCTGCCTTGGTAAAATACCGGACGCACGTTCTTTGGCAGCGGTGGAATTTTGAGTCTATCCCTGGTTGCTCTAGGTATGTGATCTGTCCGCTTTCAACACTTCTAGGGTTCGAACCCCAGACGCTCAATGATTTTCCTCCCAGTTTTTGGTTTTTAAAAGCCTTTGATGCTGCGACAGGGCGGCGGCTTCCATGAGCTCATTCAGATTGTTGGAGACACCTGGGTTTAGAAGTTCAACTGTCGAAGTGTTCGGAGGAAGACCTAGTGCGGTTTTGATTCCTTTTATGATTATGATTTCAATTTTGTTCTTTTTTGCTTTGACCAGTTGGAGATAGGGGGCAACGTATAGAACTCGGCTTATGACGAAATCTTGAAACAATCTCAAAAGATTGGCCTCCTTCGTCCCCGCATTCTTGTTAGAAATGCTCTTGAGTAGCGGGCACGTCTCGCTCGTACTCGCTTCAAGTCTCATGATAGTTTTGGTGTTTTTTACAAATTTCTTTGCATGCGCGGCCCTAGGACTTGAATACTGTCTACCACCGGAATGGAATTCCCACTTACTCGCAAAGCAAGTTCACGGTTTTTTTCAAAGGGGACTGTGTATTTCCTTTTTTAGATGAAACAAAAAGAGCTTCTGATTTTCCTGCCTAGCATTTTAACTCAATCGGCTCGAGATATTTCTCTATTATGCCTATGGCTCTCTGAAGTTTGCTTTCAATCGTCCATCGCTACTCCTGCTCAACCACCGCGTAAAATCGTCGGCAAATAGGTGTGATGCAAATTTATGATTCCGTTCAGCTGCCCTGGGAGCCCAATCTTCGCTATATTTAACAGGGTCGGAGAGAGAACGGACCTTTGCGGCGTCCCTCTGTTCCCCAATCTAATGTTTTAGAGTGATTGTCCACCCAGGCTGATGGTAACAGTCTGATTTGAAAGTCCCTTACGTAGTTATATGTAGCGACTCCAACTTTTAGCGCTAAGGTTCTGAAGTATGGCTACGTTTGAGACACTATCAAAAGCTTCGGAAACGTCCAGTGCCAGAAACATCCTAGTATCAACAGTATTTTTATCGATTACCTGCTCCTTAAGCTGTAAAATGGCATCGCATGCCGATAGGTTTGATCTGAAGAACATCAATTTATCAGGATAAAGTGTTTGTGATGGTTTAACGTCCCAAAGCGACTCAGGCTTAGAGAGACGCCGGCATCAGGATAATGATTTTGATCTTCAATGACTCTATTCAGTCCAGATTGAATTATGTGCTTCATCAATTTTCCAACCCAAGATGTTAAGGAAATGGGTTTGACATGCTCAAAGCCTAGCTTCCCTGGCTTCGCAATGAAGACCAGGTTCGCAGCTTTCTATGCTTGCGGTATCTCTACCTTGCCCCAGCATTGTTGCATGGTTGTAAGATTCCGAATAGAACCGTCGTCAAGATCCCTGAGCATCCTGTTGTTGATTCTCTCCGACCCGGCTGTCGTTTTGGTTTTTAGGCTGTTGAGTTCAGCCATCACTTTCCCGACAGTGATGGGACTGTCCAATACCGGGTTTACCGAGCCCGCGTAGTCAAGGACACCAGAACACCTAAGGTAGCTATCCCTAACCTCGGTTATAAGTTCCTTTGTCGGACCTGCATATTCATGCACCAGCTATTAAAGCTGCTGTCGAGCCTCCGATATTGTTTTCTCTGGAGCTAATAGATGTCGGAGCAGTTTCCACGTTCCGGCGCAGCCAGTATTCCTATCCATTTGTTCCACAAATATTACCCAATTTTGCTTACTGAGTTCCAATGCATGCACTTCATTGTCTTTGTTGAATGCTGCAAGTTGTTTCCTGAGATTCCTGTCACCTTTTCTCTGGCTGACCTTTTATACCCGCGCTGGCATCGCCAGCGGCGCTGACGAAGATGCTGTAGGGGGCGCGGCCTCACTCCCGCAACAGAGAACGCATTCGGCAACCGGCCGGGCTAGCAAAATCGACAGGCCACACCGCCGGCTCACCAGCCGTGGCTACCGGGACCTCTAATAAACGTGGATCACCTTCCTCATCTTGTGACTGTGGACGATAGCTTCGACGCACTCAACGCCGCTTCCACCGGCTCTGCGCTCCTCTCATCCTGTCCCACCACGTGGCCTTGCCGCTGCACGCCCGCTGTTCGCACCCAGCTTAGGGCAGCTTCTTTTCTGCGCCATATACCCGCCTATCATAGCATCCGGTGAGTTCTTTCAGCAGTATCAGCGCTCCCTGATTCCTCGGCGGCCCGGTCTACCCGCGTTTTATGCCAGGGACCCCGTTTTGTGGCTGGCGCTGCTGGTCTCGCACTTTCACATCCACCATGTGTCCAGCCAGCTGCTGCGCTATCAGCACGCCGGCCGTGAACTCCAAACCAGTCTCCTGGCAAAGCTGCTGTTGCCGACTCCTGGCCCAGACATTTACGCTGACCTCAAGAAAGACCTGACGGCGTACCTTGGCTTGGAGCTCCCGCCACCTTCCTGCGCTCCAGTTCCCGATTCAGAAGCTGCGGCGCCACTCCACGAACTACCCCTGGCCAGACTCCATCACCGAGCTGCTTCGGATTTCCCTCTGCCAGCTAGCACTACCACACCATAGCCGCTCCCCAAACCGGTCTGTCTAATATCGCCGCCACTGATTGTGCCCTTAGCCACGGTAAATGTGCCACGCATGCACGCTTCGGTCTACTGCCAACCTTCTCAACCAGGTGCCTCATACTACACCGCACTCTCTCCTAATTTTGCTCCAGCAGCCTCTACGGGCGGCCATCCCGCTGCGAGCTCCCATCCCAGGGCGCCTCCTGCCCATCCCTGCTTGCCAGATGTGGCGCTTGGTCCATCACAAGAAGAACCCTCTCTCGACCCAGGCCCCAACCTGCTTCTAGTCGCATGTTCGCTTGCTACCTCTAGCCTAACCAGAATGAGCCCAATTCTTCTTATCGCGGGACGCACATGCAAGCCCCACCAGAGCATTGTCGCTCATCACACGCCACCTGAACCGCCTGGCTCGGATACCTGCCAGCCCGGCGCCTTCACAAGTGACTGTACCTTCGCGACAGACAAGATAGCCATCGAAGGAGGTGTCATGCTTCCGACGCATTACAGCATGCCCCATCCAACACCGCCAATGTATTCGGCACTATTACTTCCTTCCAACTCCAACCCCTACGTCACGGACTTGTGCCCTCAGTTCCCAGCAAGCAGCCCCAACGCCACAGTGGGCTCACTTTTCCAAGCAGTCGGTGCACGCCGTCGCCCGCTTCAACCACTTCCCTACATGGCAGCCCGAGCCCCACGGAGCAGATTACAAGGCCAATGGCGCGCGCCATCGTTTCACCGTCGCCAGCGGCCGAGGCATCCCCTTATCGTGTACGGCTGTGGTTTTCTTGCCATACCTTCGCCTACACTGAGTGGGCCAGCACATATCTCAAAACTCCCGTGAATCCCTACGGGGCTGCGTTTTCTGTATTGGCCTTTCCCGGACAGCTACTGGAGGGGCCTTTCCCGGCCCCGCCAGTAGGGCTTACGACTGAAGCACGCCTAGCTCGCCTCCCGTTCCTAGATGACTTTTTGAGCCTGTTTTTCCGTCATCCTCGTCATATTTTGGCTCCTCTCGTCCTTTGTGAAGCAGCCAGGCTCAAGCTCCCCAGCTCGTTTCTCCCACACGACGGCCTTCACGAACTCTGACTCGAACATCAATAGCCCGAAGAAACTTGGTAGATACCGTTTTTATACCGTTTTTATATTGTCTTTTATCGCGCATCGCGCTAGGGGGGAGGGGGGGGGGGGGGCACCTGTAGCGGCGCTGGCATCGCCAGCGGCTCTTATGATGATGGGATCGAGACCTCGCTCGCGCAACACAGAGCGCATCCGGCAACCGGACTGGCCAGCAACATCAACAGCCCGCTCCGCCTGCTAGCCAGCCGCGGCTATCGTGACCTCCGATAAATGTGGATCAGCTTCCATTCTTTTGCTCTATTTCTTTTGCTTCGATAAACCCACGAAATGCCTATCAACGACTTCCGGATCACCTTCAAATTAAATCTCTTCGGTAGCGTCCCGAACAGACTGAATAAGTCTCTAGGTCTAATCGTGAATATCGCTTTGTATTTCCGACCCCGACTTGACACTTCTAACAATATCCCAGTGTACAGTCTCAACTCTCCTCTTACTGAAGACCGGTGGGCCATTCTCAACGATGATTTCGTGTATCCTATGATCGCTACCTAGGTCTTTCCCTGTGTTGCACCATGTAGCAGTGATGCATGCCACTACCGACCAAGGTTGCATCTGGTGTCGTGTCCAAGGATACGCTATTTCTCTTCCTAGTCGGCCTCATCGGGTTCGTAATAAGAATGAGCCCATGTTGTTGAATTTTATAATAACAAAGACTTCTGCCTTTAACCTGCGTGAATTTTTATCCCCCTGCCGGAAGGTGCGCCCTAAAATAGCCCAGTATCAAGAAGGAATCCTTTTTGAAATAACCTTAGTCTTCGTAAAAAGATCGCCAAAGTCAGATTTGTGCTGCATGGGTGAGCTATACATGTTCAGGAAGGAAAGATTGTTGTTGCGATTACGAGGGATGAGTTCGACCAAAATATGATCGATATGCGCATTCCCCGTCTCGTGCTGCAGCGTTGAAGTGTTTCTTTTTTACAAAGCTAGTCACTTGGGTAGCATACCCGACCCGCAAAAGATTTGTAACCCGCTTATTTTGTATTTTCCCGCACTTCTTGGTTGCAATAATCTCCGGTAGATCAAAATTGGCGAGAAAGCGCTGCAGAACCGCACGTTCACGCGAGAAACCTTTACAGTTCAACTCCAAATTTTTGTTATTACAGTTACCCGCCGCGGTGGCTCAGTGGTTAGGGCGCTCGACTACTGATCCGGAGTTCCCGGGTTCGAACCCAACCGCGGCGGCTGCGTTTTTATGGAGGAAAAACGCTAAGGCGTTCGTGTGCTGTGCGATGTCAGTGCACGTTAAAGATCCCCAGGTGGTGGAAATTATTCCGGAGCCCTCCACTACGGCACCTCTCTCTTCCTTTCTTCTTTCACTCCCTCCCTTATTCCTTCCCTTACGGCGCTGTTCAGGTGTCCAACGATATATATGAGACAGATAATGCGCCATTTCCTTTCCCCAAAAAACCAATCATTATTATTATTATTTGCTGGGCGTTCTCGTTGTTGGCGCTTCTGAACCTCCACGACACGTTCCGATACTTTCGTCACCAAGTCCGAGCTTTGAAGTTCTGCCGGATTGACATCCGCACCCTCAACGCTCACTGCCATCGTGATGGTGACGCCATAGTGTTTACGGCCTGACGTCGGTCGCCCTCGGCCACCGCTCAGGCCACCTCAGCATTAGGCCGAACTTTTGGCTGATTGAGGCTTTCGGCGTGGTAGAATACACAAGATGCGATAAAATCCTCCAAGCTTAGCTTACAGTCTTGGTAATAGTATTCACAGGATCCTTACCACGTTCGCGGCACACATACGACACTTTATCAGTACTCCATTGTAGTTTTCCATCCAAAAAGATGGTCATTCCACGGAGCCGCAGAGCCAGACGTCGCGCCCCTGGTGGTTTCTTTGAAAGCTCCTTGAGTCCCAAAGGACTCTGGTGAAATGGGCGCGAGACGGGGTCTCGTCATGCGGTGTCCCGGAATAAGGACGCCGACCATGTAGCAGGGCCACTCAAAAGAGGTCCTCTTCAGAGGCCTCAAGACCCGGTCTCTGTCATCCCCTGAGCTGTTATACCGCTATTGTGGCACGTCTCCTGCATGCTCCCTATGCGACGACCCTGAGGCCACACTCTCCCACATGCTTTTCGGCTTCCCTGCTGACCCTCTCCTGCTGGCACAGCACGCCACCTCGAGCTGGGAGGATTGAGAGGTCCTGCTCACGTCTGCTGACCCGACATCGATGCTTGCTGAGGTGGCTCGTGCTGCCGACGTCAAGTCCCAACATGACCTACATGACGCAGTGTGGGAGCGCGCAGTGGCCCAGATAGATAGATAGATAGTTGCCAGGAAGAAAGAAAAGAAAGTGCACAGGCATGCTCACTGGCTCAAGAAGGGCCACAGTCGCTGCCACGTGCAGATAGCAGGAGAGTTGAAAGATTGGATAGAAAGACAGGATAGTAAAGACGCGCTGGAGGCAAGGCCGATCCCGGAGGTAGTGCCATACCGGGCCAACCGGTGGCGGGAGTGAAGTATCCTTCAAACTCTCCACCGCATTTCCAAAA
The DNA here is from genome assembly GCF_052857255.1 of Amblyomma americanum. Lineage (NCBI taxonomy): Eukaryota > Metazoa > Arthropoda > Arachnida > Ixodida > Ixodidae > Amblyomma > Amblyomma americanum. Next base: position 79,181,547 of record NC_135501.1, on the reverse strand, counting down.
AAAGTCCAACTGGACCCGTAACAGATACTCTTCGGAGTCCGGACATTTATACAGTGGCCCAGGAACCCAGCAGGGTCTAAAATAATAATAATTGGTTTTGGGGGAAAGGAAATAGCGCAGTATCTGTCTCATATACATTTGGACACCTGAACCGCGCCGTAAAGGAAGAAATAAAGGGGGGATTGAAAGCATGAAGGAAGAAAGAGGTGTCTTTAGTGGAGGGCACCGGAATTAATTCTAGCTCCTAGAGATCTTTAATGTGCGCTGAAATCGCAAAGCACACGGAATTAGCGCTTTGCCTCCATAAAAACGCCGCTACCGCGAACAGGTTCGCACCCGGGAACTCCGCATCAGTAGCCGAGCGCCTAACCACTGAGACACCGCGGCTGGTTGGTCTGAAACACACTTGCAGAAATAAAGCCAGTCTGTCTGTCTGTGGCTTCCAAACTCTCTTCCGCCAAATAAAAGCTTTCACCAGCACCACAGACCCAACGCGGTGGCTCAGTGGTTAGGCGCTCGACTACTAATCCGGAGTTCCCGGGTTCGAACCCGACCACGGCGGCGGCGTTTTTATGGAGGCAAAACGCTAAGGCGTCCGAATGCTGTGCGATGTCAGTGCACTTTGAAGATCCCTAGGTGGTCGAAATTTTTCCGCAGCCCTCCAATACGGCACCTCTCTCTTGCTTTCTTCTTGCACTCCCTTCCATTATACATTCCCTTACAGCGCGGTTCAGGTGTCCGCCTATATATGAGATAGATACTGCGCCATTTCTTTTCCCCCAAAACTAATTATTATTATTATTATTTATGTTTGTCTCATATATCGTTGGCCATCTGAACCTCGCTGTATTAGAAGGGGTAAAGGAGGGAGTGAAAGAAGAAAGGAAGAAAGAGGTGCCGTAGTGGTGGGCTCCGGAATACTTTCGACCACGTGGGGATCTATAATGTAAACTGACATCACAAGGCACACGGGCGCCTTAGCGTTTTGCCTCCATAAAAACGCAGCCGCCTAAAACCTTTTACAAAATGTACCACGTTGCTAAATTCAATGAAATGACGAATCTGTAAAAAACCTTGAAAATACTCTCCGGATCAGTAGACCAGCGCTCTAACCACTTAGCCACCGCGGTGGTACTAAAGATCCCCAGGTGGTCGAAATTATCCCAGAGCCCTCCACAATGGCACCTCTTTCTTTCTTCTTTCTCTCCCTCCTTTCTCCCTTCCTCTTTCGGCGCGGTTCTGGTGTCCAATGAAAAATGAGACAGATATTGCGCCATTTGTTTTCCCCCCAAACCATTTATTTTTATTTTTATTACCACCACGATATCTCTCTCTCACTACCGCCACGTACCTCAGAGCATGATTGAGGCGTCCACTGATCCAGGAAGTCAGTCATGCGTTCCTCTTTTCATCAAAATCTTTAGAGTCCGGAACGTTGTCAAGGCCAAAGCCTATGAACAAACTGAACGCCTACAGTTTTCACTTTTTGTATCCTTTATTAACTGAGCTAATCAACTGCCTCAGGATGACTAGATAATTTCTGGTAAACAAACAGCTGCCACTCATTTAGAGTTGTGTCATGAGTTTAGATATACTAAGCATCGATTACATTTTGCAGCTAACTTAGCACACCTTTCTGGTAGAATCGCTGCAGACTTCCGCGCTGGCTACGAAGACATGGTGTAGCGAAGTGCAGAGAATTTTGCTCCATCCGCAATGCAGGGTTGGCACACTCCTCATCCTCCACGAATTAATCTTAGATAGAAATCTCGCTTCTCGGTGCTCGGCCTGCTGTGTTCCTGCGTGCGTTCCGGCCGCCGGCTTGCGTCGGTGGCCGGTGTTCGACCACCAAGAGTGATCTTTTGTTCCGGTGCCCTTCGGCTGGCGGGCGCCTCAACATGGTGAGCCAGCCACCTACAAAGGCCCTTGCCTTTGATGTCGTCCCTGAGGGGGCTAGTCCGGAGGATGTCGTCGATGCGACAGCCTCCGTAGTTCGTTTGGAAGAAGTTTACTGTGTCCAGCACTTCGGTGGACGCAACTACCAAGTTACCGTTAAGAGTGAAGCCGCCATGGCTGCAATCGTTGATGCGTCTTGCCTCATCATCGGCAACGAACGCGTCCCCATCGTTCCCCTGAGCCCCCAGGTGACTCAGGTGACTGTTCTTTTTCTGCCCGCCCGAGTACCAAGTGATGCCCTTGCCAAGGCTCTTTCTCCTTATGGCAAGGTGGTGCACATAAGTCGCGGCATCATGGGGTCGCGTCCCACTGTCACCACCGGGACGCGGTATGTCCGAATTGAAATTAAGCCCGAGTCGCCCGTGCCTAACTACATCAAGGTCGCTGGCCACCGCGTGACATGCGATTACAAAGGCATGCAGCGTGTTTGTCGACGTTGTGGGTCGACATCACACTTTAGAGCACAGTGCACGGCTCCGTTCTGCGCCCGCTGCGGCGTCTTTGGGCACCAAGGCCAAGGTTGTGTGCTGCCGTGTCGACGTTGTGGTGATCCACACGCTACCGTGGCATGCGCGATCAAGCCCTCGTACTCTGAGGCTGCGGCCCGACCTGCACCTCCACCGGCTGCACAGGCAGCCGATGAAGCCATCAAGGAACGCGGCGTTTCCGACACCAACGGCTTTGTGAGTGGTTCCTCGGCGTCTCTGAATGTATCGGTGGAGGAAGCGGTGCCTACGGCTGATGCGTCCAGTGATGCACCTAGCAAGCCGGCATTAAATGTGCCTGCTATGTCAGCTTCAGTCTCTCCAAGTGTACCTGCCGCTACGGAGGCCGAGCCCATTGCGCCCCTGCAGGTCTCTGATGCTGGGGACAGGCCGCTCTCGCAGCCTGCGCGGCAGCCCGCAGCCAGCGTTGCGGTTTTGAGCGACACCGCCAGCGTATCTGAGGCCGATGGTGACGAGAGCAGCTTGTCGTCCTCAGCTTCTTCAGTCAACCTCGTCATCGACGAGACTATCATCGTGCCTGGGCAGGAGCCGAGGCCGCCGTCGTCATCTCCTTCGTCATCGCAGTTTAGTGTCGGCACAAATATTTCGCCTGGGCAGGAGCCAAGGCCATCTCCTGACGTGGAATCTGTGCAGTCGCCGTCCTCTTCTGCGTCGAGGATTAGCGCCAGCACTTCTAGTACTCTCTCTTCGGATGTTGAGATGGTCGCTTTAAGCTCCAGCCTAAAGCGTCCACATACGTCGACTACGGACTCGGACCACTCTTCTGGTCGGGCAAGGAGGCCCCGTGCCTCCTCTGGTCCGACTCTACGAAAACAGTGAGATAGTTTGGCGCCGTTCGTAGCGCGCATTGTATTGCTTAGACATCACAACTCGTTGTTTTTTGTTTTTTTTTCATTACCAAAATGGCTACACTTAACATCATCACGCTTAACGTGCAAGGGTTTCGCAATGTTATGAAGCAGACCGAGGTGGTCGCTTTCGCTCGTTCATCGGGCTGCGATATCCTCTGCCTGCAAGAAACTAATTTTTTTCGCCTCAGTGACGTGTTGGAATTTAAGCGTAGGTTTGGTATCGATGCTTTCTTTTCGTACGCTAGCACGCGTTCTAGCGGAGTTGGCGTTCTTGTTCTGAACCGAATACTTCTGCGAGACCATCATGTTACCTAGGATGCGCTTGGACGCGTGCTGGCGTTCGACTGCACGTTTAACTCACTTCGTCTGAGACTTCTTTGCATCTACGCACCTGCGCATTCTAATTTGGTAAACTCATTTTATAAAAATCTTGATGTGTATTTTCTTGGAGGACGAAACGTTGTGATGTTGGGCGATTTCAACTGCGTGCTCGATACGGTCGCTGATATGCAGGGCCCTGGCAGAGGCAGACCAACCTGGAATGCGCGCGAGTTGCGCCGCCTAGTCAACCAGTTTCTGTTAACAGATGCTTATGAGCTCCTGCATGGCGGCGTCTTTGTGTGGACTTGGCGTCGCGGATTGTCGTCAAGCAGGCTAGACAGGGCGTACGTACCGACGGGCCTTTCGAGGACAGTGGGTGCTGCTAATGTAATTACGCTGCCATCCTCACCAGTACACATATCAGACCATCGCCCCTTTCTTCTGTCGCTCAGGGTTCCGGCGGCTGCAGTGTCTCCTTTCAGACCATGGCGTTTGGATGTACGCATCCTTCACGATGCCAGCACGAGAGAAGGACTAACGCGGGCCTTGCGGTTTTCGGTTGTTGGGGCCGTGCCTGGTGACTGGGATCGTCTGAAGGAGCAGTGGCGTCACCATTGCGCCGCTTCTGGTCGAGCCCTTAGAGCTCGCGTCTCAGCTGAGGTTCGTGTTATGACGGCGAAGCTCCGTATAGCTCAGCGCACCCCGTCGCCATCGGCGCTTATGTGTGCATGGAAAGAGGAACTTTCAGAGCGTCTCCAGCGTCTTTTAAGATCATCCTCTCTGACAGCGGCCGCATGGCGTTGTCGGCGCAATCCAACTTCTCATCCAGAGGTGCTTCGGTTTGCACGCCAGGAGCTGTTGTGCGCTCAAGGTGCCCCTGCTTTTACCTCTTCCGTCGGTGCTGTGGCCCAGCCAGTTGGCAGGAATTTCAGTGCGTTTTTCGTCCATTTCAGGGATATTGCTCAGTCGCACTTTTTGGTTCATCGCGATGACGTTTCCGCACACCCTTTTTTTGCAGGCTTGCCGCAGGTTGCGGATGAACTTCATGATGGCCTTATGGCTCCGCCAACAACAGATGAAATCAAGGAGGCGTTAGATTCCATGAAACGAGGCTCAACGCCTGGGCCAGATGGTCTTCCTGTGGAGTTCTATTTACAATTCTGGCATATAGTAGGCCCCATTTTCACGGAAGTGTTAAAAATCTGTTTCACTCGGAATGTCCTTCCGAATTCATTTAAAAGAGGCCGCATCGTTCTGATCCCTAAAAAGTCTTCTTTCTCGACATGTCCGGCTGATTGGCACCCTATTACCTTACTAAATACAGATTATAAAGTATTAGCAAAATTACTCGTCCGCCGTTTACGGGCTCTTCTCCCGTCCCTCATTTCCTGCCACCAGGTTTGCTCCATTCCGGGCCGTGAAATCCATAGTTTATCTTCTGTAACGAGAGATATCCTAGAGTATACTATACGGCGGCGCGCACAGGGTCTTCTTGTTTCTCTAGATCAAGAGAAGGCATTCGACTTTCTAGAGCATGAGTATATTTACGGTACACTGGATGCTTTCGGTTTCCCACCTTCTTTAGTGCTACTTATTAAAGAGATGTACAGAGATATTTCAAGCACTCTGTTCCTCGATGGCTGGGAAAGTACCGCATTTGATGTTGGCCGCGGCGTCCGTCAAGGTTGTCCGCTCTCCCCTCTTTTGTTTGTCTTAGCATTAGAGCCTTTCCTTTTGGCAGTCAATCACCATTCTCTCATTAGCGGTCTGGCATTGCCAGACAGTGAGAGTGTACGCGTCACTGCTTATGCAGATGACATCACGCTATACTTAGCTGATGAACGCAGCCTGCTCGAAGTTTTAAACGTTTTTCGAGAGTACGCCTCCTTGTCGGGGGCTGCTCTTAATTATTCCAAGAGTCATTACTTTTTTGTAGGGTCACCTCAGAGACGTATAACGAGTACAATACCTTTGCAGTGGTGTGAGCAGATGCGCATTTTAGGAGTGACCTACGACTGTGCTGGAGTATGGGATGGTATGTGGTCTTCGGTCGTAGAGGGTATTACAGCTCGTGTACAGAGGGCACAGACCTTTGACCTTCCTCTGCTTGAGAGGCGCTACCTGGTTCAGTCGGTCGTGCTGGGTGCCTTTTGGTACCTTTGCCACATTGTTAAACCACCCCTGCGCGTCATAAGGCGGGTGCAGACGACAGTTTTTTCTTTTTTTTGGTCAGGCGGAACCGAGCTTGTGGCTCGTGCTGTTCTTGGACAACCACGTGAGAGAGGTGGTTTTGCCTTCCCAACGTTGACCATCACGTCCTCACTGTTAGCATTGAAGTGCATGTTGCGTATCCTGCTGGGGGACGCGTCTCCGGCGCGTACCCTGGCGCGGTACTTTTTGGGCCCTTCCTTGCGCTTTTTGGATCCCTCGGCCCCAGTTAATCATGGTCCTCAATCAGAGAAGCCTACCGCTATATATACTACGGCAGTGGCCTTTTTCAGGCATGCAAGCGCAGTAGCACCTGACGTCAACATCCTTACAGACCGTGTCGTGACTATTATGGGCTCGCTGTTGTTGCCTGTTGTGCCGGCGGCTCGCCGCTCACCGATGCGCCGCGTTCAATGGGCGCGCATAATATCGACGCCTCTCCCAGACCAGCTACGTGACTTTGTGTGGAAACTTGGTTGGGCAGTGCTGCCTACTTGTGATCGCCTGGAGCGGTGGGGCGTTTTACGCTCCAGTACCTGTCCGAATTGCCCGCTTCCGGAATCTAATCGCCATGCTACAGTCAGCTGCATGGTAGCACGTGTCTTTTGGCGCGCCTTTCATGCGGGATTCCGTGGGCAGGGCATTTCGAGCTTTGTCTCCCGCGGCCGCTTCCCCAGCGGCCGTTTTGCTCGCCTGTTAATTGTTGCAGGTCTTTTTAGTTTATGGCGCAATCGATGCACCGCGGTCGCTGGTGGCTTTCGACGCCGAGCTGTGTGGCCAATACTTGGCCGTCTTAGAAGGGAGCTGATCAGTTTCTTGTCGGAGGAACTCTTTTTCATGGGAGAGGAAGAGTTTCTCCGGCAGTGGTCATGCCCATTCATTTCTGTTAACAATGAACGTCTTGTTCTGGTCTTTAGACCAAACTGGAGCTAGGGTCTTCTTCTTTATTCCCCCCCCCCCTTTTTTTTCCGTGTCAGATTTTTCCGGTATCGCTCACTGTTAATAATCATACCACGCCGCTTTAAATCGCACACATGAAATTCCTGTTAGTTATTCAAAGATGTTTTGGCACTCTAATTGGCTCGCCTTACATGCTGAGCGTCATGTCAACTTGTGAATGTCAAATGTATCCGGTAACCTTGGCATGTGTACATATGTAAATAAAATTTTTTCTAATCATGTCGCCGTTCAATATTCAGCTGTTCTACTCGTTTTGATAGTTCCTGCAAGTGTTCTTTTCAACTGATCGTTATAGCAGACGCGTATAAACAGGATGGTTGGCGCATCATTTGTAAATATACTTTTTGAACGCAACTGAGAATTCCACAGCACGAACTCACTGCCACAGCCGCTCAATGGCAACGCACCAAGTGCGTTGCTATTGAGCGGCCTTGTCACTACATTACGGCGATAGTTGCTCTCTCCCGTTCAATTCGTTGCTTAGAGCTGGCATAGCTTCTTTACACGGGGCTTCAGCCTCCCTCGAACGCACCGTCGTCCGCGTTCTTGAAGTGTACCTGCTCCTCTCCGAGATTTATAGGATTAAAGCGAAAATCTACGCTTCCCGCAAGCAAAGCCGAAGGTCAATTGACGCTTCACTTTGACCCCTAAATTTTAAAAATAATAATTGGTTTTGGGGGAAAGGAAATGGCGCAGTACGTCTCGTTGGACACCTGAACAGCGCCGTAAGGGAATGGATAAAGGAGGGAATGAAAGAAGAAAGGAAGAAAGTGGTGGCGTAGTGGAGGGCTCGAGAATAATTTCGACCACGTAGGGATCTTTAACGTAAACTAACAACGCACAGCACAAGGGCGCCTTAGCGTTTTTCCTCCATAAAAAAGCAGCCGCCGCGGTCGCGTTCAAACCCGGGAACTCCGGATTAGTAGTCGAGTGCTCTAACCACTGAGCCACCGCGGTGGATGTTAAAGATCCCCAGGTGGTCTAAATTATCCCGGAGCACTCCACTACGGCACCTCTTTCTTCCTTCTCTCACTCCCTCTATTTTTTTCCCTTTCGGCGCGGTTCTGGTGTCCAATGAAATATGAGACAGATATTGCGGTATTTCCTTTCCCTAAAAATCAATTATTGTTATTATTATTACCACCAGTATATATCTCTCTCACTACCGCCACGTACCTCAAAGCAGGATTGAGGCGTCCACTGACCCAGGAAGACAGTTATGCATTCCACCTTTCCTCAAAGTCATGCGAGTCAAGAACGTTGTAAACGCCAAAGCCAATAAACAAACTGAACGCCGAGTTTTTTTAGCATGACTACGCAATTCCTAGTTAACAAACAGCTGCCGCTATTTTAGGGCTGTGTCATGAGTGGAGATGTATTAAGCATCGATTATATTTTGCAGCTAGCTTAGCACACCTTTCTTGTTCAATTGCTGCAGTCTTACGCGCTGGCTACGAAGACACGGTGTAGCGAAGTTCAGAGACTTCGGCTCCATCCACACTGTACCACAAGCGCTGCGCTATGACGCTGTTCAATATTAAGCTCCTCTACTCGTTTTGATTGTTCCCGCCTCGCACCGGATCGTTATAACAGCCGCGTACAAACAGGATGGTTGGCGCATCATTTGTAATTAATCTTTATGAACGCAACTGAGAATTCCACAGTACGAACTCACTGCATTTCGGCGATACATACTCTCTCCCGTTCAATTCGTTGCTTCGAGCTGGCATTTCTTTTTTACACGGGGCTTCAGCCTACTTCGAACGCACCGTCCTCCGCGTTCTTGAAGTGTACCTGCTCCTCTCCGAGATTTATCGGTTTAAAGTGAAAATCTACGCTTCTCGCAAGCAGAGCCGAAGTTCAAATGACGCTTCCCTTTGACCTCTAAGTTTATAGAACTAATAATTGGTTTTGGGAGAAATGAAATGGCGCAGTATGTGACATATATCGGTGGACACCTGAACCGCGACGTAAGGAAAGGAATAAAGGCGGGAGTGAAAGAAGAAAGGAAGAAAGAAGTGCGTAGTGGAGGGCTCCAGAATAATTTTGACCACGTGGGGATCTTTAACCTAAACTGACATCGCACAGCACACGGGCGCCTTAGCGTTTTTCCTCCATAAAAACGCAGCCGCCGCGGTCAGGTTCGAACCCGGGAACTCCGGATTAGTAGTATAGAGCGCTCAAACCACTGAGCCACCGCGGAGGGTATTAAAGATCCCCAGGTGGTCGAAATTATCCCGGAGTGCTCCACTACGGCACCTCTCTCTCTTCCTTTTTTCTTTCACTCCCTTCATTATACCTTACCTTACAGCGCGGTTCAGGTGTCCGCCTATATATGAGATAGATACTGCGCCATTTCCGTTCCCCCAAAACAAATTATAATTATTAATATAGTTTGTCTCATATATCGTTGGACACCTGTACCACGCTGTAATGGAAGGGATAAAGGAGGGAGTCAAAAAGAAAGTATGAGAGAGGTGCCTTTGTGGAGGGCTCTGGAATACTTTCGACCACGTGGGGATTTTTAACACGTAAATTGACATCGCACAGCACACGGGCGCCTTAGCATTTTGCCTCCATAAAAACGCAGCCGCATAGAACCTGTTACAAAATGCACCCCGTTGCTAAATGCCATGAAATAACGAATCTGTAAAAACACCTTGAAAATACTCTCCCGATCAGTAGTGGAGCGCGCTAACCACTTAGCCACGCCCCGCCGCGGTGGCTCAGTGGTTAGGGCGCTCGACTACTGATCAGGAGTTCCCGGGTTCGAACCCGACCGCGGCGGCTGTTTTTATGGAGGAAAAACGCTATTGCGCCCGTGTGCTATGCGATGTCAGTGCACGTTAAAGATCTGCAGGTGGTCGAAATTATTCCGGAGCCCTCTACTACGGCACCTCTTCTTCTTTTCTTCTTTCATTCCCTCCTTTATCCCTTCCCTTACAGCGCGGTTCAGATGTCCAACGATATTTGAGACAGATACTGCGCCATTTCCTTTCCCCCAAAACCAATTATTATTATTAACCACTTAGCCACCGCGGTGGGCATAAAGATCCCCAGGTGCTCGAAATTAGCCCGGAGCCCGAATTTATCCCGGAGCCCTCCACTGCGGCACTTCTTTCTTCTTTTACTCCCTCCTTTACACCCTTTTCCTTTCGGCGCAGTTCTGGTGTCCAATGAAATATGACAAAGATATTGCGCCATTTGCTTTCCCCCAAAACCATTTATTTTTATTTTTATTACCACCACCATATCTCTCTCTCACTACCGCTGCGTACCTCAAAGCATGATTGAGACGTCCACTGATCCAGGAAGACAGTCAAGCGTTCCTCCATTCCTCAAAATCTTTAGAGTCTGGAACGTTGTCAACGCCAAAGCCTATGAACAAACTGAACGCCGACAGTTTTCGCTTTTTGTATCCTCTATTACATGAGCTAATCTACAGCCTCAGGATGACTACACAATTCCTGGTTAACAAGCACCTGCCACTCTTTTAGTGTTGTGTCATGAATTGAGATGTATTATCCGCCGATTGTATTTTGCAGCTAGCTTAGCACGCCTTTCTAGTTGAATCGCTGCTGACTTGCGCTCTGGCTACGAAGACAGTGTAGCGAAGTGCAGAGATTTCGGCTCCATCCGCAGTGTGCGGTAGGCACAGGCTATGTCGCCGTTCAATATTCAGCTCCTTAAATCGGTTTGATAGTTCCCGCAAGTGTTGGTTTCACCGGATCGTTATAACAGTCGCGTACAAATAGGATGGTTGGCACAACGTGTGTCATTAAATTTTATGAACGCAACTGAGAATTCGACAGCACGAACTAGCTGCATTACGGCGATAGATACTCTTTCCCGTTCAATTCGTTGCTTCGAGCTGGCATTGCTTCTTTACACTGGGCTTCAGCCTCCCTCCAACGCACCGTCGTCCGCGTTCTTGAAGTGTGCCTGCTCCTCTCCGTGATTTATAGGTTTAAAGCGAAAATCTACGCTTCCCGCAAGCAAAGCCGAAGGTCAATTGACGCTTCACTTTGACCCCTAAATTAATAAAAATAATAATTGGTTTTGGGGGAAAGGAAATGGCGCAGTATCTGTCTCATATATCGTTGGACACCTGAACCGTGCCTTAAGGGAAGGGACATGAGAGGGAGTGAAAGAAGAAATGAAGAAGTAGGGGTCGTAGTGGAGGGCTCCAGAATAATTTCGACCACCTGGGGATTTTAACGTGCACTGACATCGCACAGCACACGGGCGCCTTAGCGTTTTTCCCGCATAAAAACGCAGGCGCCGCGGTCAAACAAAGGAAATTGCTTTTTATGCGAAGCATATTATCAGCGTTTCACTTCGGCGCTCGCGACAGTTACACACCGGCTTCGACCTTGAGCTATACCACGTGACACCATGAGGTCACGACCGAGGAGAGGCAGGCCGCATCTTGCGCCGTCGCGACGGTTGCGCGCCGGGCGGTCACGTGACACCATGACGTCACGACCGAGGAGAGGCAGAGCTGCATCATGCGCCGTTTATTTATTTTTTATTTAATTGGTTTTTGGGGAAAGGAAATGGCGCAGTATCTGTCTCATATATCGTTGGACACCTGAACCGCGCCGTATGGGAAGGGATAAGAGAGGGGGTGAAAGAAGAAATGAAGCAAGGGGTGCCGTAGTGGAGGGCTCCGGAATAATTTCGACCACCTGGGGATCTTTAACGTGCACTGACATCGCACAGCACACGGGCGCCTTAGCGTCTTTCCTCCATAAAAACGCAGCCGCCGCGGTCGGGTTGGAGCCATCGCAACGAGTGTATCGGAGGCAAGCGCAGCCTCCCTTATATACCGTCGCCGTAGCGTCACGTGGTACCACGTGGTCACCCGGCGCGCAACCGTCGCGACGGCGCAAGATGCGGCTCTGCCTCTCCTCGGTCGTGACGTCATGGTGTCACGTGGTCGCCCGGCGCGCAACCGTCGCGACGGCGCATGATCCGGCGTATCCAGCATGGTATTGCCATCGTCATGGTGTCACGTGGTCGCCCGGCGCGCAACCGTCGCGACGGCGCATGATCCGGCGTATTCAGTATGGTTCGTCATGGCGTCACGTGGTCGCCCGGCGCGCAACCGTCGCGACGGCGCATGATCCGGCGTATTCAGCATGGTATGGCCGATGCCGTACCATGCTGAATACCGATGCCATACCATGCTGAATACGCCGGATCATGCGCCGTCGCGACGGTTGCGCGCCGGGCGACCACGTGACACCATGACGTCACGACCGAGGAGAGGCAGAGCCGCATCTTGCGCCGTCGCGACGGTTGCGCGCCGGGTGACCACGTGGTACCACGTGACGCTACGGCGACGGTATATAAGGGAGGTTGAGCTTGCCTCCGATACACTCGTTGCGATGGCTCCTGGAGGCGCGGCTGCATGGTGGAATGAGAAGCGAAAGCTGCGGCGTGCCTCGGAGAGCACTGAAGAGCGGGAAGAACATCTGGGTAAGGAGCGTGTTCGGGCTGCGGCTCGGCGACAACGGTCTACCACTGAAGAGGGCGACGTGAGCAATGCTTCCACTAGTACGGACAGTGAGTCTAGTGGTACTTCTACTCGTTTGGAGCGTTGGAATGCCTCTAGGCGACTGAAGCGTGCCCAAGAAACTCCCGAACAGCGAGAGCAACGGCTTGAAAAGGAGCGGGCAGCTCGACGCGAAAGAACAAGGAAACGATTAACCGCTAATATGCTTCGCATCTGCCGGGCTTAACCAAGTTAAGCCTCTGCCATTTTTTTTTGCTCAGATGCGCAGTAGGCCTCTTTTATGGCTCATCAAGTCTGTTGTCTCAGAGATAAAATATAGCTCTATATCAACATCACGTCCAAGAAAACGAAGCTACAGGCAGCCAATGTGTTTATTTTTGTAGCAGTTTGTACAAAATAAGTTTCACTAGTTCTAGGGGCAAACCTTCCGAAATGTCAGCACTTTTGAAACACGTTCTTCTGTCATTTCGCTGTCTAGTAACTTTACACTTTTGCTCTTTGCAGTAGTTGTGAATTTACTTCATTTTTTTATTCCGCGCAGCCTTTGGACAATCTTGGCCCTTCAACATGGGCTTTACAGAGAACTTACGCACAGTCAGTAACGGGGCTGCGTCAACTCGCAGAATCCCGGCGGTAGTGGCAGCGCCCCATTGGACAATATGTTCCGCAGCACGCATAGGTCCTCGTCGCCGTCCATGATGCCCCACGTGACCGGGCCCCTGATGAAGTCCTCGGCGGTCATGGTCAGGAAGCGCAGCTTGGGAAAGAAAGGACGCATCACAACTTCCAGCTGCAGCGGGGAACCCGTGCCGCGGCTGCTGACGCACTGCTCCTGGGCCCAGCGCACGGCGAGTTCCGCGACCCCTATCTGCGGCACGTTCCTGATATGCACACAGAACACATCACAGAATTAGTGTTCGTGTAGCGATAGCTACATTACGGTAGTATTTCGAGCTTCAGCGTGGCGGCTCCGCCACCCCGTGGCTGCGCCGCCACGCAGTGGCTGAAACGCCACGCCGTCGCTTCACTGCCGCACTGTCACGGCGTTGGTCACATGGTCGAAATCAAGAAGAAGAAATCAATCCTAGTCGAAATCAAGAGAAAGAAATGGGCTTAGGCCGGGATATAAAGAGACGGCAAGATAACCGTTACTTCTTAAGGTTAATAGAGTGGATTGTAACAGAAAATAAGAGTAGCAGGGGCGGCAGCAGGCTAGGTGGGCAGAGGAGATAAGAAGTTTGCAGGCATAGTGCGGATGCGGCTGGCGAAGGACAGGGTTAACTGGAGAGACATAGGAGAGGCCTTTGCCCTGCATTGGAGGTAGTCAGGTTGATGAGGATGATGAAATAAAACAAAAATGCAAGAGTTTATTAGGTAACAGTTAACATGCAACATATATGTAACGAAATAAACAAAGAAAAAAATAGAAATACAAGAAAAAACAAAAGTGAAACAAAAATAGTAACAGCTAAAAAGCAATGAAAAACAACCAGCAAGAAGAAACACTAAATGACGCAGAAAATAACATGAAAATTGTAGGGACAAATAAGACAGGAAAAAACTTTCGCATTTCCGCTGTAAAGCAGACTTAAGTGCAATTCTCTGTAGAGAGAACAAACCTTTATTAAGGAAATAGAGAGGATGAGCCGACGTAGTTGGCGAATACCGATATCTTCTTGGACCGTGTCGGTATAGCCCAGGATGCCCCAAGATCACGCCGCCTCACGAGCCCGGCGTGCGAGGGCAGCTTGTGGTGTCACACTCTAGCACTCGAGGAGAAAGATCTCCCAAGCCTCTTCAGTGGGTGTGGAATGGGGAGAGAAGTGTGGTCTGTGTTGACAGACCCACCCCATGTGGGATAGATATGATAGCTCATCACAGTGTGGACATAAAGGATTCACTTTCAGGGCATAGCGAGCAGCTATGGCGATACACGAGTAGGTGGTCGTCTGTAGCTGTCGCCGAATGCGTTCGTCTGCCTTCGACAGCCCCTTTGCTGGAGGAAGGAACTGGTGAGGCCTCTCTTTGTAATAGTCGACGATATCTGGAAACCGCAGAAGCGGTCTGCTAGGCTCATCGGTTGGCGAGCAGGCGGTAGTAGGTGTCTGGAGGATAAACACTCGGGCATAATAATAATAATAATAATTGGTTTTTTGGGGAAAGGAAATGGCGCAGTATCTGTCTCATATATCGTTGGACACCTGAACCGTGTCTTAGGGGAAGGAATAAAGGAGGGAGTGAAAGAAGAAAGGAATAGGTGCCGTAGTGGAGGGCTCCGGAATAATTTTGACCACCTAGGGATCTTTAACGTGCACTGACATCGCACAGCACACGGGAGCCTTACCGTTTTCCCTCCATAAAAACGCAGCCGCCGCGGTTGGGTTCGAACACGGGAACTCCGGATCAAACCCGACCGCGGCGGCTGCGTTTTTATGGAGGAAAAACGCTAAGGCGCCCGTGTGCTGTGCGATGTCAGCCGCATTCGCAGCTTCGTAACCACGGAGTCCCTCGTAGGCTGGCGCTCACGTGATGCGTCTAGGCAGGCTTGGGCTGGGAGTCTTTTCTCTGCTCAGTATAACAGTAAATACTTACTGAAATACGATAGCAACGTATAACCAAAGGCCCGCCGCTCATGACAGTAGCTTAATGTGGGCGGTACACAACTCCAAGAAATGAACGTGTTCAGTAACTACTTCCAAGAACTTTCGCACTATGGTTTTGGCGGGATCTTCTGGCACTTTTGGAGGTCACTCAAGAAAGTTACGTTGCCCCCAGAGTAGTTTCAATCTGTTTGAGACATTCATGGTATTGAAAGATGTCCGAGTCAGGACTGTCGAAGAGATTGTACACTAGAAAAAAAAGAACAATAATAGGCTGAGACGCAGAAGTGACAAAAACTTTGTGCTTTTATCTCCAAAACAATTGCCTATCTACGCCAAAGTGCGATGCCATTTCCTGCCGCTTCTCCTTATCGCAATGCCCCCGCAGTGGCTCAGTGTTTATGGCACTCGGTTGCTGTCCCGAAAGACGTGGGTTCGATCCCGACCACGATGGTCGATTTTCGGTGGAGGAAAAACTCTAGAGTCCCGTGTACTGTGCATTGTCAGCACATGTTAAAGAACCCCATTAGGTCAAATTTCCGGTGTCCTTTACTACGGCGTCCCTCATAGCCCTCGTCGCTTTGGGACGTTAAACCCCCATACACCATAAACCATGTTTATTACAATAACCAGGGCCAGATTAAGAAAAATGGGGGCCCTGGACTAATGCGCATGCTGGCCCCCTTTCCTTATACTGAGTCCCCCCCTCCCTCTGTCGCCTGCTACGCTGCTGGAAATATGCCATGTTTCAGTTTAATTGCGCCAAAATAAAAAGAACGAAGTGCGATCAACGGCATTATTATTATAGTTATTATTATCAATAAACAACAAACCTTTCTTGAAACTTGTGCTGTTCTAAACACCAACACATATGTTCACTCTGATGAATCTGTATTGTGTTTTCAACAAAAGCTAGGCTTTAAGGAAACGTTTAGTGCAATCAAGACGAACAAGAACGTAGAAAAGACAACACAGCTCAGATGTCGATCGTTGTGAAGCTAGGTTTTGTTTGCATCACTAACTTTAATTCGGTGAGGAGAGGCATGGTTCTATCCAAAACATTCTTTATTAAAATTCAAGCATCAGACTGCGGTAATCATTATACATGTTACTCCATAAATATCTAATACATATAATACTTAAGGCAATACAAACACCATAAAAATGCACTTGAATACAGGTGAAAATTACCAACTGTAATTGGAGAACATTATTTGAAATTTTTGTCGTTAAAGGCAAGACAAGCAAGGACGACACCAAAAAAAATGGGGCACGATCAAAAACAACAAAAATACAGTTCTTTATAAGCACGTTAAATTTCGCAAGAACAAACATGAGACGAACAACGAATATTTGCATATCTTGAATTACATTGCTCAGCGCTTCAATGGCAACGCAGAGGCTCGGAGGCGGCACAACGAACTTATGGGAACTATTCATGTATAGCGCAAACAGTCCTCTTTTAAAATGGCTTTTTTCGGGCCTTCGCTTTTGCAAAATCAGATATAGTCTGTTCGAAGCATAGATTGCGGTGGAGGTCACTTTCAATAGACATGATGGCAAGCGAGTTCACCTGGGCGTCAAGGAGGCACAAGCGAGGGCAATTGTTTATCACCGACAACTTGGAAAACGACCAATCGGTCTCGCAGTTTGCCACTGGTATGCTTAAGTACATTTGCTAAGCAATAGAAACGTCCGGAAACATATCATTAAGCTTTCGTGCAGCAACCTCATTATTCCCAGTTGACTCGTGTCCTGGCAATAAGAGTTGTGCAGAAAGTTCGCAAACTGAACGATTTGAGTGGAAAATGCTGGCTCCAAATATTTTTTGTAGGTTTTCATCAACTTGTCTGCCTGCTGTGGCATGGAGGCCTTGTTCTGAACTTCTGTGAGCAATTTTAAGAATTCGAACCCTTCGCAGAGTTCAGTATACGCATCCTTTCGCACTCGCAAAGCAGAGCCTAGACTGTCAAGTACAACATTGTAGGTCTGTACCATAAACATTTTTTCTACCTTGTAGCCCACTATCGCTTTTCCCGTCCGGCGCTTACTCAGGGCACTCATGCTGATAACATTGATTGGTGCTCAGCTTGCGTGCTCTCTCTTCGAAGGTATCAAAGAGAGGTCGCAAAGAATTAACAAAGCTTTCTAGCAGTTGAAATGTCTTGCAGTTGAAATGTCTATGCCTGGTTTCTGAAATACTACGCTCATTTTGTCAAAGCGGTCCAAGATTTCAGTCCAGAAAATCGCCAAGAATGCAGTCTCTAGTTATGTCATTTTCTTAAAGAGAGAGTGCACTTCGTTTCTAGTGTTACCGATTTCTTCCTCGTTCTTCGATATAGCTTCAGGCAACACATGACTGCATTGAAATTTTTCAGAATGGCCTTACAAGATTGAGCGTGTCTTTACCACCTGGTCCCAGAAAGACTTTTTAAAACAAGGTGCTGGCCAGTTCCGCCCATGCTTCCCAAACGATACTTCCATCGCTTAGGTGAGACAGCAAAGAACACATACAGTGCCTGAATTACAGTAAAAAATTTCACTTCTTCAAGGCAACTGTGAACGCTACACGCGCCAACTAACTTCAGTGATTGACCAGCACACGGGGTGTAGACTGCCAATTCGTTCAAGTGTTTGATTTGAGCTCGTAGTCTCTTGTATTTTCCTGACATATTACTGGCATTATCATAAGCTTGACAACTGAAATCATCAATTGAGATGCCACTGGTCGTCAAGAGAGACATCACGGTACCGAAAAGATACAAGCCGGCATGCGATTCGATTGGAACAAATCCAAGAAAGTGTTCGTACACTTTCCCATTTAAATAGTGTCATAGCGTTTGATGTGTTTGTTTAGAAAGAGATAAAACTTGGCTATGGCCTCAAGGACTCTCATATCGCTTCCATTTCACGGTGAACCAAAAATCTCCTCGCTGCCCCTAAATGCTAGGTTGCGCAAAGTAAGAAGCTTACTACAACGACTACGCACTTCAACACCTCTGTCCAGTAAGCGGTCTCAGTGACAAGATGCTTAACCAGCTCCTTGTCATTTGTTCTGCTTGAGTTAGAGCGGGCGAGCCATGTTGCCAGGCTGTTCCGGTGCTCGACGCTATTTTCATGAGCGCAAACCTTTTCTTCTGCTCTTTTCCAATAAGAAAAGCCGAGCGTGGTGAAAGCACTGGGGATGCTTGAAATCGAAAATAGTTTGCACATGAAATAGTAAACGCAACCTTTGGACATCGAGTACATTAACCAGTGTCGGTCGTACGCCTCCCTATTTACAGCCTTTCGCACGAAAGGATGAGGTGACATATAGCGTTCAGAGTTTTCTATTGCTTTCCGGAAAACGAAAAATCTTTTGCCCGATTTTGAAAATACAATGGCCCTTTCTTAAGGCATACACACCGAAAGCTGTCAGTAATAACGTCCGGCCACTTAGCAGGGTCACTTCGGCGAATCTCGCAACGTACCTCTTACTGGGGGGAGTCTGTACTTCTCTGTTGCCGCAACGAGAAGCCGTCTCATTCATCCGCTTGAGGCACACTTTGTGGGTGAGTACACGATTATTTGAAGCCAAACTAACAACAAACAAGTGAGTCGGTTCTTGGAGTGTTGTTTCCTGGCGCTAGTCAGTAGAAGGAGGCTCATCGGGGAGGTTTGGCACCTGTTGATCAGCAGTAGTAGAAATCGGGCGTGGCGTACTGGCCACCTGGAGCTCTGTGTCAGGGGTTCGGCCGAGTAGCATAGACATTGCTGGCTCAAGAACAGGACAGGGCTCGGTTAGCGTCGGTTGCTCAAAAATATGGACGACCGAGGTTGGCACCATTTTCACAGGATCCAGACAACCAAGATCAGGCAAACCTTGCTTCTTGGCAGGAAACCGTGGCGATGTAGTTGTCAAGTCTTCCACGGAAGCACAGTCGGTACTATTGGGAGTTTGACACGGACTCTGGGTTGAGCAATCATACCGCTCCGCGGAAGCTGCATTCAGTAGGTACTTTGTCATCTATGGTAGCTTCTTTTCAAGCTCTTCTCTTTCTAACCTCGCCTTTCGTTTAGACAGGCCACTTTGATGCTTCCGACTGAGCATTTAGGATGAATGGATGCTAATTGTTCACCGCACCGGGCACTTCTTCAGTCTGACGCGACCGCAGGTGTCCAACGGTGGTCGTCCTGATGACTGGCGCACTCTGCATCGATGGTCTGTGGCTGTCCGAGAGTGGTGCGTCCCCCGGGAGCTCCTCATCTGGCGGGTTTTGCGCAAGCTTAATCGGCGGCTTGGGGCTGAATCGCAGACCACGATCAACTTCCTTTCATAGGCGAACGCCGCTTCTCTTTTACTAGCGCCAAAGCAGGCGTTCACATACGCATAGAGTTCCTTGTACAAATTGCCTCCTTCCCCGTACAAGCTCACTCCATCTCCCGTTCCGGTCTCGCCATCCTATTGACTAGGAGGAATCGTCTGTTCTGGGATGTTAACGATTTTTCTTTCGCCCCGTCGACACCGAGCGCGAGAACAAAGTGCCGAGGGCGACTCCTAGCGCGGGCGAAGTTACGCGCCCTCCGTCGCCTCTGAATCATCTTCTTCTATTTCTTTCTGGAAAGTTTTTGGAATCTTCGTACAGAACTAAGCTGCTATCGTAACTGATGAGAAAAACTTAAATCTCCGTCATATTTTCTTAACGCTAATGACGAATGGCGTCCTGTTGCTTTCGACATGGCTCTGGAATCAAAAAAGGGAATCGAAGTTGGGAATTTGAGACGTCGGTAATTATTTTTACTCCGTTTAGGTACAACCTTTAGGTGTCTTCTTTATGGTAGTGCTGGATGCTAGCACTAGACATGGAGTACAAATGCACTCAAATGCGATCTTGGCCCAGTATTTCCTCCCAAAATCTAAAGAATAAGTTCCACAGCTCCTCAGCTGTCCAAATTCTCTGTTCTGGGAGATTTGCGGACCTAACAAGAAGCAAAACTCTAACGGTAACTGTATTGCTAGGACGTGGTGTCCACATATCGATTCTTTGCTATGAAAACGTTCTCATCTGCGTTTTTTTTTGCAGGCCAGCGTGCTGTGCAGTTCGGTCAAGGGCAAAATTTTGAACTTTTCGCTGCACCACGGAAGTGTATTTTTATTCAGCTGTTTTTAGGTCGAGAGCATTAAAGTTTTTTGAACAATAAAAGAGGCAGCAGGTACTGCTGCATTCAGAAAAAGAGATTTCATCATTGGTGGTTAGAATAACTTTTTCCTGAATACCTCGCTTTATATGAATTTCAACCAAAACATGATAAGTGACCTTTAATTTTATAAATCTTTTGTGTGGTACGAAAATCCTACTCCTGCTGAGCGCGAAGCAATATATTGGGGCATCTGTCAACAACTCCGCACTTTTTCACTCACTGCTTCAGTAAGTTACATAAATGAGTGTATTATTAGCGACATCAAAAGTGGAGGTGTTACTGATCCTGGGAAAGAAATTGGAAATGCATGAAAATTATTTTCATTACCCTACCTTCAGAGCAGCAATGGTACCACCTGACTATTAGGTGCAGCTGAAGATTGCATTTTGGATACCTTGAAATCCGCGGCATCAAAAACAGAGGCATGCCCGTGTAGCTTACACTGCTCCTGTAGCGAAACCGCGTCTAAATGCGCTTAAAACCTAAGTAGCGGCTCCTTGGGCGCAAACTCGAGGGTATGCGAAAATTAACTGTTAAAGTAAAACGATTTAAATGCCAGTCATTGGGCACAATTGATAGCGTAGCTTCCGGTAAGTCACTGCAATATAAGTGGCGAACAGCGAGGAATGCGATGCTTTTCAGATGTCATTGTGATCTGGGGCAGTTCTCTTTCCAAAGAGTGATACAATCGACTTCAGAAAGTTGCACTGTACATAAATAAATTTGCGGAAGTTTGAAAATATAAACTTGTCAAGCAGATACAAAGTAGGAGCAACATCTGAAGTTTTCACATTTTGCCGCGGTCACATTTGTTCACCAATATCCGTATTTGCGGCGGCAATAGCGGTTGTATATATACTTGTCAGACTGTGGTTTCGCGTCAGTCACCGAATGAAATATCCTAGGGAAAACAGCGAAGGAAGCATTGTATCGTAGGTAGATATCCAACTCACTCCTACAGCGTGATCAAGTGCAGAATCCGCGCTCAGTACTAACTAACTCACTGAGCCAAAGCGATCATACAACCAGCGAGAAGAACACAGTTACTTGGAAGCGTGCATAGAGAGACGTCAAATCACTGTAGGCTGGCAAACTGTTCACTTTTCGGACACTACTGATATATTCCCCTGTTTTGCTAAAGTTAAATCTCTGGAAGTTTATGCCGCGTGGCTCTAAGGTTGCTCTACCCTTACGAGGAACCGCAAATGTTTACCACTGTTCTCCTCACTTACGCGCCTAATTTCTTTTTGCCTCATCGTCATGTGCAACTGGTGGTCAGTGCCTGGATAGTACATTGCACGACTGGGGCAGCTTTCTATTTTGCTTCGGACAACCGGGAAAACCTTACGCCCGTCCAGTACAAGGCCGCATCGCATTCGATTCATCATGCCATTGTCCGTAGAGGAATCGATGCCTGCATCAAAAACTGGCTATAATTGCGGCGAAACACATCTACGGCTATCCTATCCAGGAACTGTGCTAAATCTCGTCCCTCCACCCGGTTCTCCGCCATTGCAGTCTACGTATGGCATCTGTCGTAACCCACTGCGTTATTCCAAGCGGCTCATATCCGGATTCCATGGCCTGCCCACGTTCGTTTGCTCGTCTTGGCCTGAACAAGGATATCACAAACTTATTCATGCTTCTTCACCCGTTCTACTACGTTTCTGGCTGCTGATTGCCGTCATGATTTTCTCTTCCGTAAATATATGCGTTTTCCTCAGTGGACCATGAAGCTCACGAAAAGAAACATCGAGCTGGAAAGCTGATATCAATACACTGGAAATATGTTTCATGGAGTCTCTTCTCATTGTTATTATTTTAACGATTTTCTTCTTGTGGTCACAATATGCGCTCACCCTTTGACCTACACAGATGGATTCGCTTACCACTTCCAATAGGTCATTGGATACTGTAAACTCTTTATTTTCTTATCTGGCTATTAAACGCTTTTGGGGAGCAAAAGAAAAGGAAGTGTACAATAAAATATAAATCACCATAAATTACCTGATCCCGGCCGCCACCCTGCTGTTCCGCAGCGTCTACAGGGGATGCAATAACAGGCTGGCAGTAATACGAGTATTATTATACAGAGTGTTTCACCTAAGACTTGCAACCATTTTTAAACACAGGCTATTTGAGTTACAAGAGCCTTTTTTGGCATAGCATTGTCCGCAGTCTAGCAGAACGAAATAAAGCTATGACGTGCTAACTAGCAGGCCGATTAACTAATATTAAATGGCTAACTTTTTAACTACTAGTGCTAGTATTTATAATTATTGAGAGGCGTGTAGCCCAGTGTAAGTAATATTCACATCAGTTTTCAGAATGTCGTTAACATGGTCGCCTCGGTGCTGTAGCGGAACAAATTTTGGCTATTTCGGCGAGTTATGTGCTCTGCAGAGGTTGCTTTGTCTGCAAGCGTCTCTAAAATGCTTGTATTCTAGCTGGAAATAGCCAAGATTTGTTGAGCCGAAGCACCGAGGATAAGTGCACTTTCGAAATTATAGAAACACATACAGATATTGACTCATACGGTGAGCTACACGACTCTCAATAATTCAGGAGCCTAACAGTAATAGTTTAAAAGTTAACCATTCAAAATCAGTTAATCAGCATGGTAGTTAGTACCTCTTAGCTGTATTCTGATGTATTATAGCGATGACAGTGCTGTGCCGAAAAAAGCGTTCATTTAACTGAAAAAGCCTATTTTTCAAAATTTTGTTAATTCTTAGGTGAAACACCCGGTATGTATTCCTATATGTTGCACTGCATTCACATGCCGTTTCAAAAGGGTTTTTGTTGCGTCCTGTATGGATCGATCAGCTTCATAATTATCTCATCGCATGAGGAAAGCAGCTGTGCCTACGTAGCCAAAAGAACGCCGAAGTGCTCGAAAAAGCGCTTTTAAGAAAGAGTATAATTTCCTTTTGAAAGCCGGATTTTTATCCGCCTAAGAATGCTAGCAGATCTGCAAGTGGGCACCGTCGTACGCCAGTATTTAAAGTTGTGATGTTTCTTCAGAGTTGACTAGCAGAAATAATAATACATCATTCGACGCAAAACACTGCGTTCTTAAGTGCTAGCTATCATAGAGTCATGGCGTCACTATTTCCGGACCTTGACCACGAATTTTAGTGCACCGGAGGAATTGATAACAGTATTAAGAGGCTTGAAAAAGGCCCACGGGAGGTTTCTTCTTAAATGTGAACGTTGCGATGAGAACGCCACGATTAAATGAATTGGAAAGCTGAAGCCTTTTGCAACACTGAAAACATCACTTGTGCCTTCACACAATGCTGTTACGCCATCGGCTAACTCGATATACTCTGCAAATGGCGAAACGACGCTTTTACAGAAGTGCGTGGCGAGCAGTCTAACTGCGAGGCCGGAAGTCTGGATATGACGGCGAGGCCGCATGACCGCATGTGGCCGCGCCTACAGGCCCGCGCTGTAAAGAGCCGAGTCTGTGTCCTTGTTTCCCACTGATGTCTACAGACGAACGATGCTCGTTTGTGTGCAATACGCGCGGCAGCTGATGAGGCACCGATGCGAAGGCAGTCGCATCTGCTCGTCTACTCGCGCTAATCTTTCCAACGAGATCTAGGTTACCATAAGAGGAAAGCGCACGTACAGACTTGTCACTTAACAATGAGGTGAGGCGCGTGTGCACTACACCATTTTGTAGTTCTAATATGTGGATCCTGTACAGATGGGACGGGTTGTGGCTTTCTTATGCCACGTTTTTTCACTTGAGTTTAACGTGGCCTAGCTGACATTAGACAGCGCATAGGCGTTTTCGCATTTCGCTGCCATCATGATGAGGCCGCCGTGGCCAAGATTCAATCCCTCAACCTTTGGTCGGGAGCAGCAGTCCAATTCCGAAGCCATTGAGTCACCCCAGACAGTATACACCGAGAGAGCCTTCAGTGTCGCTGTTGATGTGCTCCAGAAATAAAGGTGGGGAAAATACCGATTAAAGTACAACTGCTAGTGGAAATAAACATCTGAATTGTAAATATAACGGATCAGCAAACTTGCAGCGCACTATTCTAATTTGTGCATTCTTCTTTTCCACTAACAAGATATAATATAGAGTCTGGTATTGTCGGAAATTTTTTGATTTTTAACATAATTTTGCCGCTTTTTTTGCCAGTGCATCTCTTTGCTAGTGTCTAAACGTTGGTACTGTTATGAATTAGCTTTTTTTAAGAGTTTAAGAGAACTGACAAGTTCTCCTTTTTCTGTAAGAAAAAAAAACCGTAAAAAGGACAAAATAAGCATTAAGGAGCTGCCACTGAGCTGCGCTGAAGAAGGCTTACCTACGCAATAGGCGCTCTTCGAAGCGGTGAAAAACCCGCTAAACGGAGCGAAAGCTCTTAAAATTTTTCTACTGGATTTTCTCGGTAAGCCTCTTTTTTATCACGCTGCTCAATTTGGAAAACTACCGTTCTGGTACTAAAGCGGGTGACGTGGCTTTGAAGGTACTTTCTAGATTAAAAGCTGGTGGAATGAAAGAGTTTTTGCAGTGTTTCAACTTTTGCTGAAGTTTTATTGCCATAACAACTAAATTTTTAAAAAGCAGTTGTGGAATGGTGAAAGGAAGCTTACTAGACATAATTTAAAAAAACTGCGTGAAGACTGAGATATATTTCCCTGTTCTTTACGATCACTTTTCCGGAGATTGTTTAGCAAGAACTGAATAACTAGTATTTGAAAGGCATATAGTTATCCTAACCTTACGCGCCGTGGAGCTCGTTATAAATTTCACAACTTTTGAATGGTTAAGAATTGACAGCTGAAATTTTGATTCAGCTCTAAAGGTATAAGGATTAACTGTTGGTCATACTACCATCAGATTCACCAGAGCGGTTCAAATATTAACCGTACCGCCCCCGCCTTCCTCCCCCCCCCCCCGCCAATTATGGAAAAAAATTGGCATTTTTACATTTGTTGAATGTTTCTTTAGTGGACAACAACGAATATGATCTGCCTATACCCCCTTAATACACATGCCCGGTTTTTATTAAGGGTTTACTACAAAGAATGGCTTGAAGACGACTTTTGGTAAAGGATGAGTCTCAAATAAAGACGCCCTCGCTGGTCGCTCATTAAGTGGTTTTAAAGTAGGTGCAGCCGCACTGCCGTCATCCCTTCTGCTAAGAACTCTGTGACCACGCTGTCATTACTTGTCTCTCTTCGCATGCGAGCGGAACTACATCATGTTAAGATTCGCGTGTCCTGATGGCGAACCCTGTCCATCGGGTGGAACCAAACGTAGTAGGTAAACAAATGTGGTGCGCACTGTCACATCGCCAGAAACGCGAACCAAAGGCTTGATTATTTAGGCGTCAGTTTCAGACCACCAAGTTGTGTCTATTCTTACATATGGTAGATTAACAGCACAAATGCGATGTGCTGTCATGACCAAAAATGTACAGGACGCTTGTTCTACTGCATCTAGAGGTGAACATGTTGCAGGACTAAATGGCGTGATTCTTCAGACATGGCAAAGCTCCTGTCCTGTACTGTCATTCTAATGGTCTTTATCCTATCTTGTGTGTGTGTGTTTTTTTGTGCAACATCAACGTGCCTCAAAAAAGAAGAAAACATTATTGTTCGCATTCCTGGGATTTATTAACTAACGCACAGATCAATAGAACATATCCTTGCTTTTGTATACGTAGATGCCGTCTATTCTTTAGATCTCAGCTGATCCATTTTTCGTGACGTTTTCTTCATTAATTCATAACAAAATGAAGCTTTTTAGAGTCAAACACCTCCCATACTTTTCGTTGTGGCTCGCCTTTCAACTGTGCTGTTTAATTTTCTAGTCGATCACATGATTCAAAAAGCGCAGCAGCGTATTTCACATTAGAACTGCTGTCCTTCGCAAAGTAAAACGACACGGAGAATCAGGAGCGAGAGGACGCTGAAGCTATTTCGCGAGAAAGTATAGGACTGAAAGCATGCAACCAGATAGGGAAGGACGGTTTTGTTCCGTTTCAAATGAACGGAGCGCTTCACTGTATGGGAAGCTGGAAAATAAATTCAGTGACAGGTACCTTAGCTTAGATATATGCAATTCAGTGTTCTTTAAACCGGCTTTACAGTCTGTACTAACGAATGGTGCACTTTTCTTTTCGTTGTAGGTTCTGCAAAATGCCACCAACTTAGGCACGAAGCTTCAGCTTTCTACCCTAACCAGCCTTCCAACTTGCAACGTCTTCTGTCTCCTTGAGCATTTCCTGATAATTGCAGAAATACCCCACTGCCAACTATTATGGCGAAATTTAAAATTCTTTATTCTTCATTACGGAAACTCACGGCGTGTCGTCCCCGTTGGCTTCCCTGTGAACGATGTCATACTCCGCCGTGGTGCCGTCGTCAGAGAGGGAAGTTCTGTGGTACCTCTCAAAATACTTCGTTGGCTCCGGGTGGGATATGACGTACACGTTGAACACGGGGAAATTTGACAGCACCTGAGAAGATATGCACATTTACTGGTAAAGACAACCACAGGCAGTGCATAAATTTTGCAGCTTGTTTAATGGAAGGCTTGCAAAACAGCAAGCAAAAAACAGCAGCAAAACAGTTATTTACTCCTAAATTAAATTTTGTAATGTTAATGTAATGTCAATATGCTCTAATTACTGTTTTTGCTAATTGTTGCAGTTGTGCACGTTTTTCTTTTTTTTTTGAATTTTATATTGCCGCTAAATTCTTGTAGAAGATATTGTTTATGCATTTTAGGTTGGCGACATTTTGGGATGTGAATTTCCATGCCTGTATTAAAAACCCACTTTTAAGTGATCAGGCCATCCTGCTGAGCTAGCTGATTAGGTTCTGTCATTATGGAGTGTGCAGCGCTTGCGGACGGCGGACATAGACGACAAGACAACACAATCGTGCAGTAGTTTGTCCTCGTCTATGTCCGTCGTCTTCAAGCTCTTCACATTCCATAATGACAGAACCCAGTCAGCTAGCTTAGCAACATACCCTGCTCAGTTAATAGTGCGATTTGAAATCCAGGGGTCCACACTCTGATAAGTCCAAAAGGAAACTCTGAATTCGTATATTATAAATGGCCCCAACAGATCTTGCGACAGTCCTTAAACAGGCCAGGTTGGGACTGAACATTTTGAAAGGGGTTCTATCTTTAACTCGAGCACCTTGGAAAAAGCGCGGGGTATCCCACGCGTAGCGCAATATCACCATCAGATTCTCGAGGTCTGTTTAAACTGGCCACAGCGAAACTTAACACCTTGAATGGGTTCCCAGCAGAGCGTCGAGTACTTTGGAGTAATGCCCCTAGTATACCTCTGTCACAAGAGAAAACATGGGTTGCGATACATTGCGGTCTGGTCAGGGTAGGGAAACTGGCTTGGGAAAAGAAGAACCAGGAAAGTGGTCTCTGAAAGGCTGGTTGTCTCGATGGTCGGAGCCGGTAAGCTGTCAATACTGCGCTCCGAAATCTGAATTTCTTTTCCTTACATTGTGTACAAACACGCGATTTTACAGGAGATGAGCAGGTTTGTTTCCCCGGGCCTGATCAATGGCCGTGTTTTCGTTCATTAGTTTCGTTGATTAGTTTCGTTAATTAGTCCTTGACCTTCAGCTGAAAATATTCTCCCGAGCCGCATGTTCTGCGGAATCATTTATGACTACTGTTGGTTTAAGCCTGCTGTTATTAGCGGTGCGAAAAGAGGCAATTTCATTCTTTGTGTTTTACGAGGCATCGCCATAACAAATGTCTCTGTTGGAATAAAGCAAGGATGGCAGGAAGGCATGTGGACGAGACGACGGCGAGGTGTCAAACCCGGGAAGTTATACCTAATCGGATAGCGATGGCAGATTGTAGGGATCTTACCTGCTTTGCATTGCAGTCTTGAGAGCTTTGCCGGCAGTCTTGTGCGTTTACGGGCGGAACCACTGTCATCGAAGCAAGTACCGCTACTAGAACGACCAGCAAGTTGAAATGCTGAGACGAGTTCATTATGAGAGCGCTGCAAATTGAATAATGCACGCTTCGGATAAGGTATTGGGAGGGCAATCGGTTTTTTTGCCCTAATTCTAAAACAATATATGGAATAGCTGTCTGTTAAAAAATTTATTGCGCTCAATGGCTCAGGAAAAACACATATCGGGAGAAATTTTGTCTTCCAGTTAAAAACTAAGTCGTTGGACCGTAGCAGAAATCAGCAGTGTGCAGTACTTTGAAGATACGATAAGGGGCACGTAAGAGTAAGGTGTAGTAAAGGACGTCCTGCAAGGCACTACATCGCTACCATTTAACGAAACGTCCTGAGATCAATTCAAGTTTTGCAGAGCACATTCGAGCATCGGAGCTTCCCGCGGTTGTTTTCGTCTTCTTCCTTCAGCGCCAGCCCCTAAAGGTTCCGGAGCCAAAGGCCTGTGTTACGAAGATTTGATTTTAACACAGGCCATCATGGCTTGCACTTCATAAGCTGCATGCAGAATAGTGTACAGTCGGAGAGAAAAGTGTATAGACCACGTGTTCTGCAAACGATGCCGACAGTTGTACCATTATTCGTCGGCTGGAGAGGATACCTGTGGAGGCGACAGCCAAAGTTTTGTTCTTTCACCCCAAGAATTGCGGTCTCTTTCCAGCGGTTAGCAATAGATCTCTGAGTTTCGTTTACAGAAATTATTGGGCGCAAACGTTAGACATCAAACTTAATTAGTACGCACATTAAACAATCACACTAGTAGTAAGACTGCGCTATTCGACATTTCGGTCGTAAGCCAAAGCAAGTTATGGATGGTAGGATTTGCTCACACCGAGAATTTACTTTTCCTTTCGCAGCTCCTAAAATAGATATGCTCCGTGCGCTCGTGGTGGTCACTTTATGAAGCTTGGACGGGCAGATATTATGCAGGCATTTTTTTTATTTCGACCAGGTGCAATATAGCACAGGTGGCAGAATTATAGCTCTGTTTTTTTTTTATTCTGGAATGCTCAAAGCCTACCTGCCACCATTTACGTCCATGTGTTGATAATATTTCTTTGTTTTTGCAGTGTTCGTCACTGACTTGCTTTTTCATATCGCAGAAAGCAGCCATTTCAAAGAGCGGTGCAATCAAAAAAAGATGTCGTTGGCCTTCACTTTCTTTCCCTTAATATTCGACCATAATATCGACATCTTCTTCTTTCGTTTGTATTTTCCACGTTTGAAATTACATTAGGCACCCGCCAGTAAAACGCGTTGTTTTTCGAAAGAGATAATATCGTGCTTTTTCATTGATGTTCATGCTTCACTTTTGTTTCAGATGTAGTCTTCTAAACATAAAGCTTCATTTTGAGAGCTTTGTTCCCTATCGTTTTTTAAGCTTTTTCATGAAAACGTGCGTAGGGTGCAGACCTTAGAGAACAGACAACGCTAGCAAACAAGCAGATTCACACATGAAGCTCACCTTTATTTTCACGTAAGAAGAGGCAAAGAACAGGAGGTGTTTTATATCCCATTAAGTGTTAGATGCTCCGTTAGACTTTTATGACAGGGACAATATGGCTTTCTACCCTTTTCACCTCAGGTGTGTTCTGTATATCACACAGTCATTAGTGCAATAAATGAATCGAACGACGTGAGGGATAATCTCGCAATCCCACACAACATGCTGGAATGGCCCATTTATGTAGCTCTGTTTACCATTGCTAGCACATTGCCATTTGTCTTGTATGGATGTTCGACGCCTGGTGCAATATTTTTTAGCAATGTGTTGTGGACGTCACTGGAGTATTCGCGTAGCATCTCGTTCCCTGCTCAAACATTTTTACGCCACCTATGGCTTAGTGGCGATCACAACTGGCTATCTGCAATGTCCTCGTTTATGTTTAAACAATTTGTGACCATGTACACCTTTGTTGATTCTTTCAAATTTTTCCGCCGCCAAATTATTTTCTTTGCTGGGCATCTTCAACGCACACTTTTTCTTCGAATAAAATGAACTGATGTATAAGAATAGAATTAGAATACAGATGTGGGCTACAAGAGTAGACGTGCGGGTAGTTGGTGGTTTATACTTGGTTTAAACAGCGCGAAAGACGCGGACGTAGAAAGGAAACACAAGACATAAATAGCGCTAACTCTCAACTATATTTATTCATGAAATTTACATGTATATATACAGATGGCTTGATGCGCGACAGGTGCGAATCAAATAGCGCTCTGTGCGTCTTGTGTCTTCTTTTTGCGTCCTCGTCTTTTGCGCTGTTTAAACCACGATGTAGGCGCTGGGTTTGTTGACAAAACTCAGCAACGTCTTTTTTTTGGGACCCTAGATCCACCCATTTCAGTCCGGTGGTCAACCAGGAATCACTCTACTTTAAACACGGTATATTTTTTTCTGTCTCATAGATAGGTGAGTACATGGGAGGTAATCTGTGTGTATAGCTCAAGGACAGGAGAGGGGTGAACCAGCCAGGAATCTCTGAAGAGGCAAACGGATGATGCTAGCTCCGTGTATTGAATGGGTTGGGCGATAGCGAGAGGAAGGCGCGCCGACTACGCAAAAACACCTCTTACCAGCAGCAATGCCGGAAGGATGACCGGTTCCCTCCCCTTTGGTATCCGGTCGCCTTGCGTGGCAAAGGTGATTAGATTTTCATACATATTGCAGTTGTAGAAGCGGTTGGGGTTGAATGAACGAATGAGGGCGGGTACTGTTTTGTTTGCCGTACAGTTTGGCTAGCTTTATGTACGGAAGACTACGTACATGCAAGGTAATGGCACCGCTTTGGTGCCAGTGTAGGTGTAAAATGCGGTTGATTCCCCTAGTTAGGCCACATTCGAATAAGCGCCTTAAGAGTTCGGTTGTCACTTCGAAGCTGGTGTTCGGCGCGCGCACGCGCACACACACACACACACACACACACACACACACACACACACACACACACACACACACACACACACACACACACACACACACACACACACACACACACACACACACACACACACACACACACACACACACACACACACACACACACACACACACACACACACACACACACACACACACACACACACACACACACACACACACACACACACACACACACACACACACACACACACACACACACACACACACACACACACACACACACACACACACACACACACACACACACACACACACACACACACACACACACACACACACACACACACACACACACACACACACACACACACACACACACACACACACACACACACACACACACACACACACACACACACACACACACACACACACACACACACACACACACACACACACACACACACACACACACACACACACACACACACACACACACACACACACACACACACACACACACACACACACACACACACACACACACACACACACACACACACACACACACACACACACACACACACACACACACACACACACACACACACACACACACACACACACACACACACACACACACACACACACACACACACACACACACACACACACACACACACACACACACACACACACATACACACACACACATACACACACACACACACACACACACACACACACACACACACACACACACACACACACACACACACACACACACACACACACACACACACACACACACACACACACACACACACACACACACACACACACACACACACACACACACACACACACACACACACACACACACACACACACACACACACACACACACACACACACACACACACACACACACACACACACACACACACACACGCACACACACACACACACACAAGCGTAGTTGTGCTGTGTTCTTTGCTCTGTGGTTGTTCTGTGCACAGTTCGAAAATGAACTTAATCTGCAGTAGCCCGCCATAAAACGCTTCTCGTGTTCACATCCATTGTTCACGAATAAAGTTGTTCAGATAGCAGTAATCGGTTAATGTCCATATATACAGAATTGGTGTTTCTGTACTTAACCTTCATAGATCACTGAGAGTCCTCATACCCTTCCTGGGGCTGTGGTACAGCGGTTAAGTGATGCGCCACTGCCCTGCAATGGCGGGTACTGGCACCGGTGGGGTCTGTTTGACCCGGTTTGCGATTCCTGAGCAAACTTTAGCGGTTAATCTTTAATATAACTGCGACCTATAATGGTGGACAGTATGCTTCTTCCTGCTAGAAGGTTGCAGGTGCACATTTTAGCCAGATTTTCAGGTTGCCGACAACCAGGTGGGCAAGTGGGCAGCCTACCACAAACACATGCTGGCCAAAAGCGGCGAATGGCCACTGTAAGTGGTAGCACTTTAAAAAGGCCAGAAGTCCAGAACATTCCTCAACTGATCCCGCCGGTTGCTGAGGGTGGTGGCTGAAGAATCTCTTCCGCTCGGAGCGTGGACCTCTCCAGGAACCCCATGAGGCACGGGGGACTCAACAAAAAGCAGAGTAATGTGACACCTAGCACGATCACCACCGGCCTTCAAGATAAAAAGTAGCTTTCTACATTGTTTGGCTGGCCGTGTGATGACCACGAAAAGCGTTCAACTGCTTTGGTAGCGTTCAGCTATTTCATGGGCATGAAGGACGAATTTGACAAATGTCATATTCGCCCTTTAACTCGGTAGACCAAACTGTCATAAAATAATGACAGCAATGTGTCGGCAATAATGTCGGCAATGTGCACAATGGCGAGACCCTCACGAGTTCACAAATATAACAAATGTTGTAATAAAATGGGTATAAGAGAATTAGTATTGTGTAAAACAAAAGGTTCCTGCTTTCAACATTTTGAGAAAATGCATGTGCAAAGCCCGATGAAAGATCCAATTTGGTGCATTCATATTTTGTTGAAAAGATGGAATTCTTGACGCTAGTTTGCAAGAAAGAACGGTATGCTAAACTTGAACAAAACATACCGAAAACAGTCATCAAGTGCCCGACAGCAGCGTTCAGCAAACAAAATTGGCTGTGGTTTAGCTCTATTTAAACCTGGTGGCAGCACTTACGCTTCACTTTGGTTAAGCGATTTAATGCTAATGATGATTTCCTTACGTAATTTCTGTCTATGCTTGTTTCGTTCCAACGTTTAAATCTGGCTTCCTTCAGAGACGCCAAACTCGGCACGTCGTCTTGTACCGTCGCGGATTTACTGTAGGAGGCTAAGTCAGCTCGTCTAGCCGCGTCGTCATAATGACGCTTATAGAGACGTTTGACACGCTCTTCTTCGGTCTCTTCGGCACGCTTTCTCGTCCTTCTTTCGTTCCGACGCCAAAGTCTGGCTTCTTTTCTGCCTTGCCGACTCATTGCTGTCCAAAACGGCCGAAGCACAAGGCAGCGTTTCTTTGGCGCCGCGTCAGCGTGTGGGCTACTGGCGTCGCTGGAGGCGAAAATTCGGCGCCTGGAGCGAGGCGACGTAGGGAGACGCCGATATCTGGCGAGGCCAGATCTCACCGGCGGCGCCGGAAATATCCTCTAGGTGGGGATTGGTGGGGCCAAAAGCCACGGCTTGTTTCTGCAAAGGCAGCTGTGCCCCTTCTCTAACCTTGCTGTTGTCCCCTTGCATGCCCTCACATAAGGTCACCGTCGCCGCTTAATGGGACGATTAGCTACGGACAGGGGATAATGGAGGGGCTTTACGAACGATGTCTCCGCACCCCCGTCTTGAGACGCCAGTTCGTATATCCTGATGTGTTTGGTCGCCCTCTCCTGAAGGCTCCGGGCGGCGACGCCGGTAGACGAGACGCTTACAAGACGCCGAGCAAACGCTGCAGCTCGCATCCCCCTACGCCGAACCGTTTGTACATATATATACACTTCGACAGCCCCTTTCCTTCTACTACGAATGCGCACAACTGTCGAGGCGAGCGGCGTCTGCTCCAAGACGAGCGCAATGGCGCAATGACGTCATGCCAGATGACGCGCCGAGCGGTGCGACCACGCCGAAAGTGTGACCATGCTGAAGAGGCGAAGGGGTGATGTAATGTAACTTTCGCTACAAACGATAATAGGTGGAGAGTTACGAATGCAAGTACTATACTTCCAGGAAACCATCATGGGGATATGAGTATTAGCAGTAAACATGTACGAAAAATAGTCACTGAAGTTATTTACGAAGAAAGTGTTCCAGTCTGCTATTTCACTTGAGCCTCAGGTAGCGTCACTTGAAGATAATGCTGAAAAAATGTGGCATGCACTTCGCTCGTTACAAGGAATTATCCCAAATATATAGATACTGGCCATGACCTACACGTACAAAAATTTATTTAGACAATCCACAGACTTTGTAGACCTTATTCCATAGACTAAAGACTTTCTGTGCACTAGTGTATAACCAGTCTATAGATTTATTGCCATACACATTTAGTAGACTTTTGTCTATAGACAAGTGTCTACTGAAAGTCTAAGCGACACAGGTTTGCAGACCATCTATAGGCGAACTGTAGACTTGCGACCTGACACTTCCTAAATATTTTTGGAAGAGAGACTATGGAGAGTCTATACAGAAAACAATTGAAAGTCTAGTAGACACAGGTCTATAGGCAGTCTGTAGGCAGGTTCTACACAGAGACTTATGGCCGTACACTTCATGTAGATTTCTGTCTATAGGCAAAAGTCTACTGGTCCAGTAGATATAAGGCAATGGACAGTCTACTAACATTCCATAAGTATATGGCCTGGCAGTTCTGGGCGCCGTTGTCTATAGACGATCTAAAAGTTGTCAATCTGCAAAACCTCCAACAGACTGTTGACTAAGGCAGACCGTCTACAGCCTTTGAAAAAGGTCACCACGCAGTCTACACAAATGACATAATGATCAATATACTTACAAATTCAGTTTTTTTCTATACTATAGTTTTTTTCTATACTATATGCCAGTCCCTCGCCCGTAGCCTCGGAAGGTCCATGTGATGCGCTGTTCACCGTGGCGGAACTGAACAATGCGCTGCAGCGCTCCCGCCGCCGCTCGGCGCCCGGACCGGTCGGGGTGACATACCACATGTTGCGAAACCTGGATGCGCAGCAACAACAGATCTCCTGCAGCAGATCAACCTGATGTGGGAACGCGGAGAGCTACCGGAGGATTGGCGAACCACGGTCGTTTGTCCCATCCGAAAGGCAGGGCGCTCACCTACGGAGCTGAGCGGATACCGGCCAGTGGCATTAACATCGGCGGCAGGTAAGCTCATGGAGCATATGGCGTTGCAGCGTATGAACGAGCGGGCTGCGGCGGCTGATTTGTTTGACGAGCGGCAGACGGGTTTCCGTGGGATGCGGTGCACGGCTGATTCTATATCGGACGCAGTTACAGCGCTGGAGCATGCCAGGGCGGCAAGCCAGGTTGCGCTGCTGCTACTAATGGACGTCTAGGGCGCTTTTGACAACGTTCACCGCGCACCAATTCTCGCGGTGCTTGAGGGGGCTGGTGTGAGCGGGCGCCTTTTGCGATACGTTCATGGCTTCCTGAGCGGGCGAACCATGCGCGTACGAGTAGCGGGTAAGCTCTCCAAGCCTAGCCAGGTGGACATGGGCGTGCCGCAGGGCTCTGTCCTATCACCCTTTCTGTTTAATGTGGCCATGTCGGTGGTGCCGGCCTCCCTCCCAACGAGCGGCCGACACCATGTGTACATGTCCATATATGCAGACGACATAGCTCTGTGGTGCCGGGAACCACCGGTCGAGGCGTTCCGCGTGCGGGGGTGTCTTCAGGGAGCCCTGCCGCAATCGATGCCAGATTGCGCGGCCTTGGTCTGTCGCTGAGCGCGGACAAATCGGTGGCCATGGCCTGCGTTTCGCGCTCGCGCGCGCACCTTGCGCCACTGTCACTGGACGGGACTCCGATTCCTTGGCGTAAATCGGTGCGGTACACTGGCCTGGACATCGACTGGCGCCTTTCCTTCCGCCCCGCTGCGATCAAGGCCTGTCTGCAGATGAAGAGGATCACCGCCACCGTGCACAAGCTCACCGCTCAAGGCCAGGGCATCTCCCAGCAAGCCGCGCTGCGTCTATACAATGCCCCAGCTTTGGGGGCGGTGCTCTATGCGCTGCCGCTCGTCACGGCGCGCAAGCCGTGTTGGAAGAAACTCGAGCTTCAGCACCGCAAGTCCCTGCGCGTGTGCCTATTCCTGCCCTAAAATTCGCAGTGCGCCGCAACGTTGGCCGAGGCAGGAGCGTGGCCACTTGAGCTCCAAGCAGCGCTTAAGGCATTGAATCACATCGACCGGCTTCATCACGCACCGGACGGCGGCTCGCTGCTGCAGCGTATGCGCTCGCACCCGCGCTCACGAAATGGCGCGGCGCTGCTCGAGTATCAGCAATTGACACAAGGCCCACACCCCTACGACTCCTGAGCGCCCTGGCCTGCTGCCTCGGAGGTACAGCGAGAGATCGTCGGCATTGCGGGAAAACAGAGCACACCTCTCTGTGCTGTGCAGCAGCTGGCCAGAGCCGTCATACACAAGGAGCTGCAGGACCATCTCTTCGTGTACACCGACGGCTCAGTGGCCCGCGACAGCTGCTTCCTTGCTGCGGCGGCTACCATCCCCGCCCTGCGACTGCACAGCCAGCAACACGCAGCCTTCCTGGGGTCCTCCACCACGGCGGAGTTGATGGGGATCCGGCTCGGGTTAGACCTGCTGCTCACCCTCGGCCATCCGCCGCCCAGGAGTGCACTGCTGTGCGACTCCCGCGCCGCCCTCAGCCGCCTGCAACCTAACAGCCGCGGTACTCCACTAGTGTGGGAAATTCGCTCGCACATCGAGCGCCTCGCGCAGAGAGGTTATGCCGTGCGTGCACAATGGGTGCCTGGCCACTGCGGCATCGCC
Organism: Amblyomma americanum; assembly: GCF_052857255.1. Classification (NCBI taxonomy): domain Eukaryota; kingdom Metazoa; phylum Arthropoda; class Arachnida; order Ixodida; family Ixodidae; genus Amblyomma; species Amblyomma americanum. The sequence goes on along the minus strand of NC_135501.1, from coordinate 79,144,593 downwards.
GGCAACCAAGAAGCTGACGATCTCGAGACTGCTGCACACCAACTATCTGCCAGCGATCTGCCCCTAGCGCAGGCGGACGTGCGTGCGGCCATCCACGACCATCTCCGAAAGCAGCACCCCGAACCACGCATCGCGGGAGGTGAGCGCATCGACAACGTCACCGGCTGTCACGCAATTACACGGTCACAACGTGCAATAATTATCCGTGCGCGCATTGGCTGCGTGTGGCCCGGGGAACGAAAGGTGCGTCACGGAATCGCGACGAGTGATGTGTGTGACGAATGTGGTGCAGTGGAAACACTGGAACGCCTGCTCCTTCACTGCGCCGCGTTCGCCCATTGTCGTCGTGATATACTCGCGGCCTATAGGGCGCAGGGCATACTACCAGACTCCATAACGACGCTATTGTGGCCGCAGCGCAGTGCGCGCACTCGTGAGCGAACTTTTGTGAGCCTCTATTCATTCCAGGAACACACGGGCTAGACGTCCCGTCTGTTCTTCATCAGGTAGTTACACGTAGTGACCGAACGCTCTGCGAGTGCTACCTTGAACGATTAATAACTGGACGCCCCACTCCAGTTGTAACCAACACAGTGGTGTGCGCGTGTGTGATTTAATTCCTCTAAAATGAGCTAATCACGCGCACAAGCTGGACACATTTCTTATTTTGTAAATAGTTTGTACATATTACTTCTCCCCCTATGCTCTCTTCCTGTACCCTCACCTCATTCATTTCATTTCTCCATTCTGCAGCTATCCTTTATTTCCGCTGCTCCAGCTGAGGTGCTTCAGTATCGATGGCAGATGCCGGGGCTAGAAAACATATTTTTTCTTCCTTTTTACTATTATTTTTAATAAAACCACTACCACCTTCTATACTATAAAAATAGCTTTTTGAGGAAACGAAATGACACAGCAACTGTCTCATATAACCCTGCGGGGCACCCTAAACAACTCCCTCTCTTATCCCTTCCCTTAAGGCGCGGTTCAGGTGTCCAACGATATATGAGACAAATACTGTGCCATTTCCTTTCCCCCAAAAACCAATTATTATTATTAACCGCGCCGTAAGGGAAGGAAGAAAGGACAGAGTGAAAGTAGAAAGGAAAAAGAGGTGCCGTAGTCGGGGTCTCCAGTAAAATTGCAATCACCCGGGAACCTTTAACGCGCACTGACATCGCTCACAGCGCCTTTTGCGTTTCGACTCCGTCGACACCCGGCCGCCACAGTCGGGTTCGGACCGGTGTACCCCTGCTCATTAGACGAGCACCTCACAACTTAGTCATCGTGGAGGGTAATGTACCACATTTATACTGTTAAAGGCAGAAAGTTTATAAAAATCCGGGTAGTTTCCCCAGAAGCATTCTTGCGACCTGTTGCCTGCAGTCATTCATACGGGCATGTTGACCTGCACAGCATAAAGGAAATATAATATAAGGGCGACTGAAAAAATTCCAACTCCATCTCTGGACATGTGCTTTCCATCGCAAAGCATATATCCTGGCTATCCTATTCTAGAAAGGAACTCTTGACGTTTTGGTCTCGCTTTATGGGGTTCAAAGACAGAAAATGCCTCAGGCTATAAGAGACGCTGTAGTGAAAGGCTGCGGATAACATCTACCATCTGCGGTTTTGAAGCGAAAAGCTTCACTACGCTAGTCAACACCGCGCTTCGTTGTCCCCCCTATTTTGCCATTCATGTAGTTTCTGCCCGCTGTTTGCGAGTCTATTATAATTATTAGGAACCTTTGAGCACGGTAGCCCTCTGCCACCGCTAGGGCAATGGCAGCTTCTTCGGCCTGCTCAATCGTGCCATCCCTGATAGTTGCGCTGGCTATTTCTTTGAGCTCATGATTAATTGCCGTTGCAACCACTCCATTTCTCTTTTGTTGTATAGTTCTTCTGTATGCAGACACATCCGTGTACGTAATGTTTTCTTTGTTGGCTAGGTTTTGTTGCATATACTGTGCCCTAGCCTCTCGTCGCGCTTTGTGCAGGTTCGGATTCATATTTTTGGGAATTGGTGCTACCCTTATAGTTTGCCGAAGTTCATCGGGTATTCGTTTTCATCCTTCTATCTCCGGCAGTGCACGCTCGTAGCCGCATATTTTGAGCAGCTCGGTCCCTGTTTTGGTCTTTTTTAGCCTCTGGAGCTAAGCTAGGAGTGTGGCCTCCCTTAGCTCCTCAAAGACAGTCAAATTACCGCCGAAGGAAAAACAATTGCAACACATAATAATGTGGATACCGGGACACACAAGCATCGCGGGGAATGCCTAGGCGGATAGGAGAGCTCGAGAGCTTACGAACCGAGCCTCCATCCAAGCCAGACTCGAGCAGCCTGACGCGGAACCAGTGCCCTTAGCATACTCAGAAATTCTGAATTAATATAAGGGGCTCAGGATTAGATATCCCCCACGTCACAAAAATCTCCACCAGCAGGAAGCGGTCTATTGGAGACAACTACAAACGGGAACTTTCCCGAATCTAAACATACAAAGCAAGATCCACCCAGGGCTAAATAGCAGCAAATGCCCGTGGTGCGAGGGCAAAGCCACAATAATTCATATAAGGTATTGCGAAAAGAGGACAAATGCGGCTGCAATAAACAGAATCCCGAGTGCGGTGCATTGGGAGACGATGCTTTCCAGCGAGGATCCGGCGGTCCAGGCAGGACTTGTCCGGAAAGCCTACCTGGCGGCAAGACTCAGTGGGGCACTGGACTATGGGCTCCAACCCTGCTACAAGAGCCACAGGCCACATCAAAAGATGTGAAGAGTGTCTCTACACCGAGACCCACCCATATATTTCTATGATTAAAGTTATTACTAACACTACCGCGCTTCGCGCGAGCCGGGGTAAGTCGGAGTACGAGTGACGTCACGCACGGCGCAGGTGGCCGCCGCCGACTCCGTCGCCTGACCTTTCGTTTCTCTCTCTCTCTCAATCCCTTGTCACTACTGCGCATGCGCCACTAGTAGCACCGAGCCATTGCTTTTCCGCCGCTGCGCAGGGCCACGCCTTTCCCTCTTTCTTCTTTCCCTCTCTCCTTTAGGCCTTCCTTTACGGCTGGTTCGGGTGTCAACCGAGATATGTGATACTGTTACTGTGCCATTTCCTTTCCTCAAAAACCAATCAAAACAAGTGAAACGACCGCGTACACACAGTTCCTTGGCGTTGACAACTTTGCGAAGGCCGTTAATTTTTACGAAAGGAAAGGCGCACAACCGGCTCCGTGTGTTAAGGCAGACCTCCATCTCGCTTTCGCTTTGCATATCGTGCTAATCCACATTTGAGCTAATCCACAATAATTTTTTACTGTGCACTGTTATTGTATAGAACACGGGCCTCTATCAATTTTCCTCTATCAAAATACGCCAGCCGAGACCGGGATAGAACCTTCATCTTCCTGGTCACCATACGAACACAATAACCAGTCATCGCGCCAGCTTTATTTCAGTAAATCCGCATGACAAATTTTCAGCGGTTTGTATAAAATATTGTAACCTAGACTATGAATTCCTGAGCAATCTACCTCTACAATGAATACCTACTGCTAATAGTGATGTCTGTATGACAACCTTTTGTATTATTTGAAACCCAAGCTTTGCAAGAATTGTGCCTGGGGATCTTAAATGTGCAATGGCATCGCACAGCAGACGGCCGCCTTTCCGTTTTGCCTCCGTCCAAACGTGTCCGCCGCGGCCAGGAAGGTTCAGACTTCGTTGATTTTGAGGAAAGGGAAGGCGCATAACTGGCTCCAGGGTCTGTGGGCACCTAAGCGGCGTTTTCAGGTACATGGCGCGGCTGCAAAAAGCCATAAGTACTATGGGCAAGCCCACGATGCCGTTTGGGTAGATGCCGCATGTACAGAGCATGGAGCGGTAGCCGTTGCCCACAATCCAACCCTACCTCACCCCCTACTCACCGTCTTCTCTCGGGCTCTACGCCTGAGGAGGCAGAGGAGACCGCCATTGCCCTAGCCCTTGCACATTCGGACGCCCAATACTTCTTCAGCGACTCCAAAACGGCTCTGTCCAACTTTGCCAGGGGCAGGATTCACGCCCCTGCCTGGAAATTGTTGAACACCCCTACCCAAAATTTACCGCGCAGGTTAGAGCTTCAGTGGGTGCCGGCTCACTCTGGGAACCCTGGAAACGAGGCTGCCGATAAATTGGCCCTAGGTGTGATTTGCCGGGCTCAGGGCAGTCTCGATCCAGGATTCTCGAAGGAGCGGGCGCACACCTTTGCGCAGCTCACGCAAATACCCCGTTTGGACCGTCGGACTTACCCTGCTCCCCACCCCTCTCTTACGCACTCCCAACAGATCCTCTTCAGACGCCTCCAGACCCCCTCTCTGTCATCCCCTCAGCTTTTATCCCACTATTGCGGCACATCCCCTGCATGCTCCCTATGTGGTGACCCCCACGCCACACTCTCCCATATCCTTATCGGCTGCCCTGATGACCGTCCCCCGCGGAGACAGCACGCCATCTCGAGCTGGGAGGACTGGAAGGTCCTGCTTATGTCTGCAGACCCGACATCGCAGCTTGCTGCGGTGAGTCGGGCTGCCGACGTCATGTCCCGGCATGACATACTTGATGCAGTGCGGGACCGCGCAGTGGCCCAGGGACCCAGCTGGGTCTAAAACACACTTGCTGAATAAAGTTTTTCTGTCTGTCTGTCTGCAAAAAGCCGTCTTCGCACTTATTTTATGTTTAGCAATGCTTAACCACAAACCATTTTTTGTTTGTTTTTTCGGCTCAAATAATAATAAACATATTAACTTGGTTAAAACTCTAATGTAGCGCTCTCAGTGCAGTCTCATGCACCCCTGTTTCCATGCCTTGACAAGCTACTCTTAAATTCGCATGCATTGGAATCTGTAGCCATAAGATTTTGTATTGACATCCCAAAAAGTATAAAAGGAAGTTTAAGTGAAGCTAGATAGTCAAACAGGCACTCGAAAAATTGAAAAAAGTCGGCTTATCAACTATGGGTGGTCGGTAATAATAATAATAATAATTGGTTTTTGGGGAAAGGAAATGGCGCAGTATGTGTCTCATATATCTTTGGACACCTGAACCGCGCCGTAAGGGAAGGAATAAAGGAGGGAGTGAAAGAAAGGAAGAATAGGTGCCTTAGTGGAGGGCTCCGGAATAATTTCGACCACCTGGGGATCTTTAACGTGCACTGACATCGCACAGCACAGGGCGCCTTAGCGTTTTTCCTCCATAAAAACGCACCCGCCGCGGTCGGGTTCGAACCCGGGAACTCCGGATCAGTAGTCGAGCGCCCTAACCACTGAGCCACCGCGGCGGGGCATGGGTGGTGGGTACATTCCAACAATAAAAACGCGCGAGAAGGATATAGAAAGGCACTCAAAATTGGGAGTTTTGATCGAAAACTTCAATTACAGTAGGCGTGTAGCAGTCTTTCACATAAATTGCAAGACCGCCGCCTATTCCATGAAGCCTCGCAAAACCATTGTACTTATAACCATCAAGATAAATGGATACATCCTGAGTGTAAAGCTAGGTTTCAGAAAACAAACTGCATAGAATTTAGTGCGCAGTGAAGAAAGTTGGAGGGAGCTGAACTTGATTCCAATCTTCATGTTAAGAAGTACGGATACCTGGGAAACATGGCAGGAGTTTGTTGTTGGCGGTACAGCGTGAATGAGATGAAAGAAAAAAATTAGAAGACGACACAGGCGAGCGTTACCTCCCAACTGGTTTTCCTATTGAGAAAAAAACACATTTTATAAATCACAGTTCTATGGTGCTAAAGGGCTTAGAGCACTTGCACAAATCACTTTAAAGGGGTGTACCTTTAACAACTCATCTGCTACTCGGTGAACCCGATGTCCAATAACCAAGACTTATCAAGAACCGAGACCTCCTCAACAAAGAGCAATAAAAAGGCGAGTAGTTCAGATGGTGGACCAGCGTAAAACGGACAACGGACCTAGGATAGTGAAGATGACACGGGCACTGAGTAGCTACTAAATTTTATTGGAAAAACATGTGAAATATATAAGTTGGAAAACCAGCGAATCCAAACAAACAAAAAATAAACGCATTGAAGATTGCACTGCGGATGGAAGCCTCTTATCGCGTAAGGCTATTTCATTTTCCTGTAAAGCCACGGATGGTGGTATCGCCACATTCGTGTCCGTGTTCTTGGCGATGCAATAAGCTTCGAAGATTTCCCTACTTAACTGGTTGCTGATGTAGTAATGGATCTATTTGTTATGAATATAAGGCCGGCAACAGTTCTCATTTTGATCTTTACAATAACTGCAATGCTGCACTAGGTGGGAAGAATGGGTTTTTAAGGCAAGAGCCTTTTATGGCTCATACTCCCGGTCGAGGTCATGTTCGTCCGCTGTACCGCCAACCGTAAGTCACGACAACAGAAGTGACACCATACCATCGTTCAGCCCGATACGGTCTTCGATTCGATAACAAAAAAATCTTTGTGCAAGATCGGATTCGAACAAACATCTTTCCGATCAGTAGCCGATCGTGCTCTACAACGCAGCTTGCTGCCAACGCTTATATATTTCTCCTCGTGTAGGACGCTGGAGAGTGTTTGCGGGAAGGCATCGAATGAGACGGATGCCTCCCAAACGCCCTCCAGAGTCTGCAGCATTTAAGATTCACAAACAGTAGTGTACTTAATGAACATCTTAACCACACATCAGTTAGTAACACAAGCACCAACACCGCGCTAAAGGCTCTCCCCTCGCCGACCTTCAGGTTAACAAAGTGCCCACTGAATATTTCTTATCTGGAGGGAATTCTCGTGCTCTTTCAGTGTGATGTTTATGCACCTGTCCACCTTGCCCTAATATACCTTTCCACAAGAGAAAGGTGCCCAATACATGACGCCTTTTTTCCAGTTTATGAACTTTTCTGCGTGTGCAACTGAGCACTCCCGATTATATTTTCTAAGAGAGCCCGGATTCAGCTTCTTGAGCACAGCAGCGCGTACTTTCTCAACTTTATGTTCGGCGGAGAACACCACCTGCATATTCCGCCGCGCAGCGATCTTCTTCAGACGATGTGAGACACCGTGCGTATACTGGATGTACACGACCTTCCTTCGTGCCCCTTCCTGCTGCCCCTCAGTATAAGATGCCGCCTTAAGCTTCAGCTTGCACAGGATTCTTTCCACGAACCTTGCAAGGTTGCTGTCTTGATATAATAAGAAATCTAATATAAAGCCGTGGATCGGTTTCGTATAGATATGCTGCCAATATTTATGCATAGAAGAAGTTCGATTACTCTTCTGATGACAGAAAAAGTAGTGCCCAAGAAGACGTCTGCATAATCGAAGTTCCAAACACATGGCTACAGGTGCGTCCAGGTCAGTCATTTGCTACACCACCTCAAGTTTACAGTCAAAAGAGAACTAAAGCTCCTGTTCCTTATGACAATGCCAATCACAATCACGGCAACGAAATTTTCTAAGAACTTTGACCCTTCCTCGTGATTGTGCCCTTGAAACTTTTTATATCCTTTCTTTGTCTGCCATAAACAAAAAATTGAGAAAAATTGAGAGACAGCACGATGCCGACCTGGTGTATACTATCTAGATGTAGCAGGGCCATCACTCACGGTATTTTACTCGGCCCCTGTCTTTTACCAGGAAATGAACGTTGAAGGATTCTCCTTTCGAGACCAGAATTCAATGCGAGCGGAGGAAGTAGCGATAGTGCTTTCTGCCGCCCACGCCAATTCGAAAATCATCATCACGGACTCCCGAAAAGCTTGTGATCATTACTTAGCAGGCGAGATCTACCACTTAGTCGCAAGTATTTAACACGGACTGCCGCTGATCGAACACCGAAAAGAATCATTTGGCTCCAGGCCTCAGGGTTTAAGAGATAATGAGACCCGTGACGCGGCTGACCGAGAGTTTCCTTACCGGGCTCCTCATCTTAGCTCTTCTGCCTCGGAGACAAACCAGTCACTGCTGTGTTCACGGGTATCATAACGGATTATATCGACAACCACCTTCTTTTCCCGGCCTCCTAAGATGGGCTAAGTTAGACGAAGGAGCGAACTTTAATGCGCCTTTAAGCAGGTACTCTATTCTGTCCTGCAATCATCAAACATTACGATCCCAGCACGGATGGGCGATGGCCGCACTGTGGGGAGACATGTGATATCTTCGACATGGTGTGGGCATGTAGTGAAAATTCCCAGCTCCCCCTTCCCCTACCTCTTCCCTGGAAACCCGGGAGACTACCCCCTCAACTCCTCCTCGCTTGAGTGCCAAGAGTGAGAGAGAATGAACTTTAATTTGCACCCGTGTAAAGTGAAGGGGGAGAAGGCTATAGCCTAAACCGTCGTTCATTCTCCAAACCGTCGGCCGGAATCCTTTGTTAGTCGGCGGCGGTCAGGGCGGGACTGTTGACCTTGCATTGTTCTTCTGCTTCGGGGTGGAGCAATAAGATCTGCCAGGATTGTACATTTATATCAGGGTCGGTATAGAAAGCGCAGCTCGAGACCATGTGGAATAGATCTGCAATGCTATTGCAGTGCGTACATCTAGGAATAAAGATGGTTTCTTAGCAGCGCAGGGGACAAAGGACATGACAAGTGCACAGACACGGCACTGATCTGTGCACTTGTCACGTCCTTTGTCTCCTGCGCCGCTGAAAAAGCATGTCACACCAACTTGCCCAAGCTTCTATAGGATTAGAGACTTCTGGATGCCATTTACTGTACAGTTGACGGTTTGGAATCACCGTAGTTTGCAATTTCCTCCACATGATTTCCTCTTTCCTACTGAGCTGTTTATCTGCTGCTGAATAGTTCTTACGACCAAGCTTATACTGAAAAATTATTTCATGGAATGTTGTGAGTTCGTCACCCGATGGGAGGTGTTCCTCGTGTGGAGGCGGCGCGTCTTCGGTGATCGACTGCAAAGTGAGCCATCGGGCGGTCGCGTTCAGCTTCTTGTTCCCAAACAGGCCCTGATTATCCGGGGACCAGATCCTTGAGATTAGCTCTGATGGTACATGCCTTTCTCTCGGAATTTTGGCTTCTTCAGCACAGATTCTGCCCATATCATAGTTCTTAATGGCTGCCCTAGAGTCACTCACTATCACCCTTTTACCGTTTTGTATTACTGCTATAGAAATGGAAACTCCTTCTGCATCTGTTGCACTTGTGTTTTTAACGGTGCAGCACGAGACTGGGTCTCCACTCTCACAAACCACTACCGCTGTTTGTGCTGCCTTGGGATCGTATTCGAAAGCGTCCGTGTAGAGCACATCTAATGTACCTTGAAATTTGCCCATTAGGGCCACAGCCCTATCTTTGCATCTACCTTGGTGAAATACCGGATACATGTTCTTTGGCAGCGGTGGAATTTTGAGTCTATCCCTGGTAGCTCTAGATACGTTATCTGTCCGCTTTGAACACTCCTATGGTCCGAACTCCAGTCGCTCCATAATTTTCCTCACAGTTTTGGTTTTTAAAAGCCTTTGATGCTATGACAGCGCGGAGGCTTCCTTGAGCTCACTCAGATTTTTGGAGACACCTAGGTTTAGACGTTCTATCATCGAAGTGTTCAGAGGAAGACCAAGTGGGGTTTTGGTCCCTTTTATTGTTATGATTTCAATTTTGTCCTTTTCTGCTTTGGCCAGTTCGAGATGGGCAACATATAGCACTCGGCTTATGACGAAAGCCTGAACCAATCTCAAAAGATTGGCCTCCTTCTTCCCCACATGCTTGTTAGAAATGCGAATTGAGTAGCCGGCACGTCTGGCTGGTACTCGCTTCAAGTCTTATGATAGTTTCTGTGTTTTTACCAATTTCTTTGCATGCGCGGTCCTAGTACTAGAATACTCTCTACCACCGGAATGCAATTGCCACTAACTCGCAAGGCAATAACACAGCTTTTTCATTGGGGACTATTTCTTTTCCTTTTTTGCCATGAAACAAAAAGAGACCCCTTATTTTTCTGCCTTGCACTTTAACTCAATCGGCTCGAGATATTTCTCTAATACACCTATGGCTCTCGGAAGTTTGCTTTCAATCTGTCCATCGCTACCCTTGTGTACCCACAGCGTGAAATCATCCGCGTATATGGTGTGATGCAAATTTGTTATTTCATTCAGCTGCCCTGCGAGCCGTATCTTCGCTACATTTAACAGGGTCGGAGAGATTACGGACCTTTGCGGCGTCCCTCTATTCCCCAATCTAATGTTTTAGAGTGATTGTCCACCCAGGCATATGGTAACAGTCCGACTTGAATGTCCCTGACGTAGTTATATGCCGTGACTCCAACTTTTAGCGTGCTAAGGTTCTCAAGTATGGCTACGTTTTTGACACTATCAAAAGCTTCGAAGACGTCCAGTGCCACAATGACCTTAGAATAAACAGTATATTTATCGATTACCAGCTCCTTAAGCTGTAGAATAGCATCGCAAGCCGATTGGTTTGATCTGAACCCTATCAATGTATCAGAATAAAATGTTTGTGGGAGTGTAACGTCCCAAAGCGACTCATGCAATGAGAGACGCCGTTATCAAGATAATTATTTTGATCTTCCATGACTCTATTCAGTTGTGGATTGAATTATCTGCTTCATCAATTTTTCAACCCAAGATGTGGTGGAAATGGGTCTGACATTCTCAAAGCTGAGCTTCTTCTCTGGCTTCGCAATGATGACCAGGTTCGCAACTTTCTACGATTGCAGTATCTCTCCCTTGTCCCAGCATTCTTGCATACAGGTTCTAAGATTCCGAATGGAACCGTCGTCACGATTAATGAGCAAACTGTTGTTGATTCTCTCCGACCCCGCTGCCGTTTTGGTTCTAAGGCTGTTGAGTTCAGCCCTCGCTTCCCCGACAGTGATGGGACTGTCCAATACCGGGTTTACCTAGACCGCGTAGTCAAGAACTCCAGAACAGCTAAGGTAGCGATCCTTAACCTCGGCTAAAGTTCCTTTTTCGGACCTGCATATTTACGCACCAGCTATTGAAGCTTCTGTCGAGCCTCAGATATTGTTTTCTCTGGAGCTAATAGATGTTGGAGCAGTTTCCATATTCCGGCGCTGCCAATATTCCTATCCATTTGTTACACAAATATTACCCAATTTTGCTTGGTGAGTTCCAATGCATGCAGTTCAATGTCTTTGTTGATTGCTGCAAATTTTTTTCTGAGATTCCTGTCACGTTTTCTCTCGCTGATCTTTTATAGCGGCGCTGGCATCGCCAGGGGCGCTGACGAAGATGCTGATGGGAGGGCGGCCTCGCTCGCGCAACAGAGAACGCATTCTGCAAGCGGTCTGGCCAGCAACATCGACAGCCCACTACGCCGGCTCACCAGCCGGGGCTACCGGGACCTCTAGTGAATGTGGATCACTTTCCTCATCTTGTGACTCCGGACGACAGCTTCGACGCAACGACGCTCCCGCCGCCTTCCTGCTCTCCAGTTCCCGATTGAGAAGCTGCGGCGCCACTCCATGCACCCCCCCTGGCCACATTCCCTCACCGAGCTGTTTCGAATTTCCCTCTGCCAGCTAACACTACCACACCAGAGCCGCTCCCCGCACCGCTCTGCCCACTATCGTCGCAACTGAATGTGCCCTTACCCACGGTACGGCAAGTGCCACGCATGCACGCGTTGGTCTCTTGCCAACCTTCTCAACCAGCTGCGTCATACTACACCGCGGTCTCTCCTAAGTTTGCTCCAGCGGCCTCTACGGACGGCCATCCACCTGCGAGATCCCATCCCAGGGCGCCTCCTTCCCATCCCTGCTTGCCAGCTGTGGCGCTTGGACTATCACCAGAAGACCCTCTCTCGACCCGGGCCCCAACTTGTTTCTGGTCGCATGCTCGCTTGCTACCTCTAGCCTAACCAGAGTGAGCCCAACTCTTCTTATCGCGGGGCGCGAAGCAAGCCCAACCCGAAATTTGTCGCTCATCACACGCCACCTGAACCGTAAGGCTCGTATCCCTGCCAGCCTGGGGCCTTCAAAAGTGACTGTACCTTCGCGACAGACAACACAGCCATCGAAGATGTCATGCTTTCGACGCATTACAGCATGCCCCATCCAACACCGCCAATGTACTCGGCACTATTACTTCCTTCCAACTCCAACCCCTACGTGACATACTTGTGCCCTCAGTTCCCAGCAAGCAGCCCCAACCCCACAGTGGGCTCACTTTTGCAAACATTCGGTGCACACCGTCGCCCGCTTCGACCCCTTCCCTACACCGCAGCCCGAGCCCCACGGAGCAGATCGCAAGCCCAATGGCGCGCGGCGTCGTTTCACCGTCGCCAGCGGCCGAGGCATCCCCTTCTACGGCTGTGGTTTTCTTGCCATACATTTGCCTACACCGCGTGGGCCATCACACATCTCATATCTGCCGTACATCCCCACGGGGCAGCGTTTTCTGTATTGGCCTTTCCCGGACAGCTCCTGGAGGGTGCTCTCCCGGCCAACCAGTAGGCCTTACGATGAAGCACGCCTACCTCATCTCCCGTTTCTCGACGACTTTTCAAGCCTTTCTTTTGCGTCATCCTCATCTTCTTTTGGCTCCTCTCACCCTTTGCGAAGCAGCCAGGCTCAAGCACCCGAGCTTGTTTCTCCCGCACGACGGCCTTCACTAACTCTGACCCGAACTTCAACCGCCTGAATAAAATTGGTAGATACCGTTTTATACCGTTTTTATATTGTCTTTTATCGCGCATCGCGCTAGGGGGGGCACCTGTAGCGGCGTTGGCATCGCCAGCGGCTCTGCTGAAGATTGGATCGAGACCACGCTCGCTCAACACAGAGCGCATCCGGCAACCGGCCTGGCCTCCAACATCAACAATCCGCTCCGCCTATCCTTTTTCTTCCTTAAACCCACGAGATGTCTATCAACTACTTCCGGATCACCTTCAAATTCAACCCATCTGTTTTCGTAATTCTGCAATTTGCTCTTGTAAAATCTCGTTTTGCTCTTTAAGAGCATAAATAATTTCTGAATTAGCATCCTGGGAGACCTTATTTACCCAACCCACCTTTGGTCCAGTAGACTTTCTCTTCGTCTGCGTCGCACCACTATGCTCCTGTGGTTCCTTCGGTGTAGGTTTATCTTTTACCAGTGATGGAAGTCGAGGTAAAGATTCTGAGCGCCGTCTCGACTTGCTGCGATGCCCCGATTGACTCCTCGAACGGTCTCTAAACAAGCTTTTCCAGCTGCGCCGTTGTTTTTCTGCGTCAGCCTTGCGACGCTATTGATTCTTTCTCGCTTCGTATTCCAGCTTCATTTCCCTCTGTCGCTTTTTGACTATATATGGTCTTCGGAAGAGTGCCTTGCAGCTCTTATCTCCGGTGATGTGATCCTTGTCATACAGTTGGCACCTCGGCAGTGTCGGCACACACTCGTGGGCCTTCGTCGGGGAGGTTGCCCCACATTCTTTGCACTCTGCATGCGGGCTGTCTAACACGTCACCACACCACAACAAACATGTAGCATACTTCATATCTCTTCTTGTATAGAAAGCACTTCATTGGCGCCCCGAAACAGATCATCCATTTCGGCACATAGTCGTGACCAACTGTGATGATCACCGAGTTAGAGTCGCCCATCCTGCGCGCCAAGAATGAAAGGATTCTGCGGGGGTGAGAAAGCCAATTCCCATTCTTTCTTAGACAGCCTCAGATCGAGACCGCGTACCACGTCCTTGCCACAGCTTTCAGGTGCTGCCATGTAAGTCGACACCTCGTACTTCTTCTTGTCAAGCTTAATGGACTTCAGTCCCAACATTTTTTTGGCATCGTCCTCGTTGGGCCTGCTGTATATAAGTGTTTCCTGCTTGTCGTCCACGACGATCCTGTGGTCCCATTGACCTTTCCGCCACGGAGTACAAGCCGCCATCCTTATTACTCCGTAAATCACTGGCATCGAGAGCTTGGTTAGGGTCAGTCCTTTTTTGGGCCTGATAATAATCTTGTGATCCGCGTTCGGAGGACGCGTCAGGTGCGACGCCACCCACGGCTCCGCCAGCTTTCTTCCCGCCGCTTTATACGAGAGGCACCAGCAGACGTCTGCCTTATTTCCACTGTATCCGACCGGCGTCTCCCTGCCGGCTTTCCCTACTCCACCGCTGAACTTTTTTACGGTGCCATCTGGGCGTTCTCGTTGTTGGCGCTCCTGAACCTCTGTGACACGCTCCGATACTTTCGTCACCAAGTCCGCGCTGTGATGTTCTGCCAGATCGACATCCGTACCCTAAACGCTTACTGCCATCGTGATGGTGACGCCACAGTCTCTAGGACCTGACGTGGGTGGTCCTCGGCCACCGCTCAGGCCGCATCAGCATTAGGCCTAACTTTTGGCTGATTGAGGCTTTCGGCGTGGTAGAATACACAAGACGCAATAAAATCCTACAAGCTTCGCTTACTGTCTTGGTAATCGTATTCACAGGATCTTTACCACGTCTGCGGCACACACACAACACTTTTTCAGCAGTCCAATGTCGTTTTCCGTCCTAAAGAATGGTCATTCCACGGAGCCGAAGTGCCACACGTCGCGCCCCTGGTTGTCCGATTGAAACCTCCTTGAGTCCCAAGGGACTCTGGTGAAACGGGCGCAAGACGGGGTCTTGTCATGCGGTGTCCCAGAATAAGGACGCCGACCATGTAGCAGGGCCTCTCCCAAGAGATCCTCTTCAGACGCCTCCAGACCCGCTCTTTGTCATCCCCTCAGCTGTTATCCCACTATTGTGGCACGTCCCCTGCATGCTTCCTATGCGGCGACACTCAAGCCATACTCTCCCACATGCGTTTCGGCTGCCGTGCTGACCCTCCCCTGCTAAAAAAGCACGCCACCTCGAACTGGGAAAACTGGGAGGTCCCACTCACGTCTGCTGACCCGACATCGCTGCTTGCTGTGGTGGCTCGGGCTGCCGACATCATGTCCCGATGTGACCTACATGATGCAATGCGGGAGCGCGCAGTGGCCCAGGGACCCAACAGGGTCTAAATAATAATAATTCGTGTTGGGGGAAGGTAAATAGCGCAATATCTGTCTCATATATTGATGGACACCTGAACCGCGCCGTAAGGGAATAAATAAAGGAGGGATGGAAAGAATGAAGGAAAACAAAGGTGCCATAGTGGAGGGCTCCGGTATAATTTCTACCACCTAGAGATGTTTAACGTGCTCTGAAATCGAAAAGCGCACCGGAGAATTAGCGTTTTGCCTCCATAAAAACGCAGCCACCGCGGTCGGGTTCGCACCCGGGAACTCCGGATCAGTAGTCGAGCGCCCTAACCACTGACACACCACGGCTGGTCGGTATAAAAATTGCAAAAATAAAGCAGTGTGTCTTTTTGTCAGTCTGGTTGTGGCTTGCAAATTTTTTTCCACCAAATAAAAGTTTTCACCACCACCACAGACCCGCCGCGGTGGCTCAGTGGTTCGCGCGCTCGACTACTGATCCGGAGTTCCCAGGTTCAAATCCGACCGCGGCGGCTGCGTTTTCATGGAGGCAAAACGCTAAGGCGTCCGTGTGCTGTGCCGTGTCAGTGCACATTAAAGATCCTCAGGTGGTCGAAAATATTCCGGAGCCCTCCACTACAGCACCTCTCTCTTCCTTTCTTCTTTCACTCTCCTCTTTATCCCTTCCCCTACGGCGCGGTTCAGGTGTCTGCCGATATATAAGATATATACTGCGCCATTTCCGTTCGCCCAAAACCAATAATATTATTATTAATATTTTTCTCATATATCGTAGGAAACCTGAACCGCATTGTAATGGAAGGGATAAAGGAGGGGGTGAAAGAAGAAAGAATGAGAGGTGCCGTAGTGGTGGACTCCGGAATACTTTCAACCACGTGGGGATCTATAACGTAAATATACATCGCACAGCACACGGGCGCTTTAGCGTTTTGCCTCTATAAAAACGCAGCCGCCTAAAACCTTTTACAAATTGTACCCCGTTGCTAAATGCAGTGAAACGACGAATCTGTAAGAGACCTTGAAAATACTCTCCGGATCAGTAGTCGAGCGCTCTAACCACTTAGCCACAGCGGTGGGTATTAAATATCCCGAGCTGGTCGAAATTATTCCGAAGACCTCCACTACGGCCCCTCTTTCTTCTTTCACTGTCAACTTATGCCTTTCCTTTTCTGCGCTGTTCTGGTGTGCAATAAAATATGAGACAGATATTGCGCCAATTACTTTCCCCCAAAACCGTTTATTTTTATTATTATTACCACCACCATATTCCTCTTTCACTACCTCCACGTACCTCAAATCACGATTGAGGCGTCCACTGACCCAGGGAGCCAGTTATGCGTTCCTCCTTTCTTAAAAATTATGAGAGTCTAGAACGCTTTCAACGCCAAAGCCTATGAACAAACTGAACGCCGACAGTTTTCGTTTTTCATATCCTGGATTAACTGAGCTAATCCACAGCCTCAGGATGACTATGCAGTTCCTAGTTAACAAACCGCTGCCACTCTTTTGGTGCCGTAATGAGTGGAGATGTATAAAGCATCGATTATATTTTGCAGCTTGCTTAGCACGCCTTTCTAGTCTAATCGCTGCAGCCTTGCGCGCTGCCTACGAAGACTTGGTGTAGCGAAGTTCAGAAACCGGCTCCATCCGCAGTGAAGTAGACGCCGAGAGTGGTGTCGCCGTTCAATTTTCAGCTTTACTCGATTAGTTCCTGCAAATGTTTTCACCGGATCGTTAATAAAGCCGCGTACGAATAGGGCGGATGGCGAATCATTTGTCAAACTTTATGAACGCAACTGAGAATTTCACAGCACGAACTCAATGCATTACGACGAGAGATACTCTCTCCCGTTCAATTGCTTGCTTCGAGCTGGCATTGCTTTCTTACACGAACGCACCTCGAACGCACCGTCGTCCGAATTCTCGAAGTGTGCCTGCCCCAATCCGAGATTGGTATGTTTAAAGCGAAAATCTACGCTTACATCAAGCTAAGCCGAAGGTCAAATGACGCTTCAATTTGAACCCTAACTGAAGGCTCTCCTTAGATGTGGCTGTGACGTAATACCACGCGACATACCGCTTGCTCCTTGGCCAGCGCTCGCCGCCTTGACACCGCAGACGTGGAGCCAGAACCTGTCTCCGGGACGTGCTCTTCCACAGAGCATTAGAAGCGCCGGGCTGCTTCTAGCGATCCCTACGACAGAGAGCGTCACGAAGCCGCGTTGGCTAGAGAGAACTCACGAAAGCGGGCTCGTGGAGTTGGTGAAACCGACGAAGAACTGAAGGCTTGTCTGGAGAAGCAACGACACAGGTAGCAAGGGTATCTCAATTTGAAAAGGGCAGCGGATGCTGCCAATGTCTCTGCGCGAACATCGGTTGTCTTTCGATTCTTATAACCTGACCTTATAGCCACATTCCGCGACTTGTTCTGCGGTTTTTTAAGAACGCTGTTTTCGTTTATTTTTCGGCAACGGTTAGTTTCTTGTAGTGAATAACGTCCTGCCCGGCGATATAATGTATTCGTATGCGGTGAAGAGTCATTGCTTTGGACGGAGCAGTCCATTGATGGCTAACACAAAACGGACCGAACATACATTTGTGTCCGTAAAATAAAATCTGGTACCATTAAAACAAAGCAAACGCTACATGATAATGAAGATACTGAATTGTTATGACGCAAGGTCATCTGCGCCCAAATAGTGCAATGGCACAAGGTATTTTTGGTTTGCTAAAAGCGAGTCAAAGGCCCATTTCCCAAGCATTTCGCCCAGATTAAGCCGAGCACCAGGCCGTGGAAAGCCTGTACCCACAGTATCACCGTTGGGTGCCCGGCGCCTATGGGGATTGAACCCCGCACCTCCCGCATGCGAGGCGGATGCTAACCCACTAGGTCACCGCTGCGGTTTTTTTTTTGTCTTTATTGCCAGTTCTGCAGTTTTTGACATGATGGGGTTTCACATAATGTCTGCATGATGGAACCGCTATACAAAAATGGAAGTGCAAATTTATTTCTAAAAAGTCAGCTGTCTTGTTTTCATTGGGTTGTTGCACTTGGCTGAACGAGGCAGGGGCGGGGCATCACGCGGTCTCTGTGTTGATCAAATTAGCCAATGAAACTACCGCGCACTCCCGGGTGTAGCCGCCACATCACACTTTTCTGACGCTTATGCATGGTTTTCCTTCAAAGTCCTAACACGCAGTGAACTGCCCGAAAGAGGGTGGCGACCGTGACCGAACAGCGTTACGTTAGGAGACGACGTCTGGCGAAGATATGGAGCTCAGCGGCCGTTCTGCACACACGTTACCACTGTTGTGCTACTTAATCGTACCATCGACTCTCCACCCCTCTGGCTTCTGTACTGTGACGATTATTTTCTACTCCTACTGGGTGCTATTCCTACTCTATAACCAGGTAAATGTGGCCAGCTTGTCAAGGATACTGACTGTCATAAGGGTGCATGCTTGGGCTTCTTGGTTCCTAACCTTAGCCCGCCCTTATCGAATAATACCAAGTTTTGAAGGTTTAATTTCGTGTACTTTCACTGTTCTGCATTCTTCGGTTTAGAAGAATGAATCGTTTGCCGCACAGCTGTATTTTATGCTTTTGTTTGTATGCATCATATTATGCTGCTTTGGATTTGCTGTGAATATATTTTTCATTGTCTCCCTTCAAGTATTCCTATGATTGTGTTGTAACGCTCTTCCCACAACTGTAATGACAAATAGGCGCTTTGGGTTATGTGATAAATAAAGAAAAAAGTCGAACCCCTTACTTATGACGAAGGTTCCCAGCCTTCGGTAGAAATTTTCTCTGTCAACAGCGAGTAGCCGTATTGACGTGACCACCTCGCTCTAAGAACAAGATAGGCAGGACAGGATGCAAAAGAGAACTAGCGCCGAGACTACAGATACGATGAACGAGATATAACATATCTGTTTATTCAACTAAAGAGGAAATGAGTGGAGATGTTGACAGGTCATATATGAGGACACGCAGTTTGTGTGCCCGATGTATTGATAATAATTGCCTATATTACAGATAACAAAGCAAATTGTTTAATTGCTCAGATGCCCAGTAGGCCTCTTTTATGGCTCCACTTCAAGTCTGTTGTCTCAAAGAGATATAATATAGCTCTATATACACATCACGTCCATGACAATGAAGCTACAGGTAACCAATGTATTTAATTTTTTTTATGCAGTTTGTACAAAATAAGTTTTCACTACTTCTAGGGGCAAACCTTCGAATTTTCAGAACTTTTTAAACACATTCTTCTGTCATTTCGCTGTCTAGTAAGTTTACACTTTTGCTGTTTGCAGTGGTTGTCAAATTACTTCCAATTTTTTTGTAATCCGGATAGCCTTTGGACGATCTTGGCTCTTCAACGTGGGTTTTACAGAGAGCGTAAGCACAGTTGGTAACGGGGTTGCGTCTACTCGCAGAATCCCGGCGGAAGCGATAGCGCCCCATTAGAAACTGTGTTCCGCAGCACGGATAGGGCCTCGTCGCCGTGCATGATGTCCCACGTGACCGGGCCCCTGATGAAGTCCTCAGCGGTCATGGTCAGGAAGCGCAGCTTGGGAAAGAAAGGACGCATCACCAATTTCAGCTGCAGCGGGGAACCCGTGCCGCGGCTCCTCACGCACTGCTCCTGGGCCCAGCGCACGGCGAGTTTCGCCACCAGTATCTGCGGGACGTACCTGATATGCCCACAGAACACATCAAAGAAAGAATGAGTGTTTGTGTAGCGACGGCTACATTACGGTAGTATTTCGAGCCTTCAGCGTGGCGGCTCCGCAACCCTGCGGCTGCGCCACCACGCCGTGGCTGAACCGCCACGCCATCGCTTCACTACCGCGCTGTCACGTGGTTGGTCCATGGTCGAAATGAAGAGGAAGAAATCAATCCTAGTCGAAATCAAGAGGAAGAAATGGGCTTGGGCCGGGCACGTAAAGCGACGGCAAGATAACCGTTGGTCCTTAAGGTTAATAGAGTGGATTCTAACAGAAAGTAAGAGTTTGAGGGGGCGGCAGCAGGTTAGGTGGGCAGAGCAGATAAGGAGTTTACAGGCATAGTGTGGATGCGGCTGGCGAAGGACAGGTTAATTGGAGATACATGGGAGAGGCATTTGCCCTGCAGTGGGTGTAGTCAAGCTGATGAAGTTGATGAAATAAAACAAAAATGCAAGATTTTATTAAGCAACAGTTATCACGCAACATATATGTAAAGACATAAACAAAACAAGAAAATAAATAAATATAAAAACAGAAATGAAGCAAAAATAATAGTAGTTACAAAGCAAAGAAAAACAACCAGTAAGAAGAGACACTAAATGACGCACAAAATAACATGAAAAATGTAGGGACAAAGAAGACAGGGAAAAAAATTCGCAATTCCACTGACAAGCAGACTTAAGTGCAATTCTCTGGACAGAAAGCAAACCTTTATTAAGGAAATAGAGAGGATAAGCCGACGTAGTTGGTGAGTACCGATATCTTCTTGGGCCGCGTCCGTATAGGCTGGGATGCCCCAAGATCCCGCCGCCTCACGAGTCCGGCGTGCGAGGGCAGCTTGTGGTGTCACACTCGAGCACTCGAGGCGAAAGATCTCCCAAGCCTCTTTAGTGGGGGTGGGATGGGGAGGGAAGTGCGGACTGTGTTGACAGGCACACCCCATGTGGGTTAGGGAACAGAGCTCATCACAGTGTGGACATAAAGGATTCACTTTCGGGGCCTAGCGAGCCGCTATGGCGGTACACCAGTAGGCGTTCGTCTGTAGCTGTCGTCGAATGCGTTCGTCTGCCTTCGACAGCCCCTTTGCCGGAGGAAGGAACTGGTGATGCCTGTCTTTCTAATAGTCGACGATATCTCGAAACCGCAGAAGCGGTCGGCTAGGCTGATCGGTAGGAGGAAGGGAATTTTAATGAAAGAAAGGCGGGGAGGTCGGCCGGTGGTAACAGGGCCCTGGCCTGCTACTCCACACAGGGGAAAGGGAAGAGGAGGAAAAGGAAAGTGTGAATGAAGGCTGATGATGGCATAATACAATGAGTTTCACGGGTGATGTCTATGCACACGCACACACACACACACACACAACACTGGCTGGCGCTCGCATCGCGGTTACTGGACACACATAAAACTCAAAACTGGTGTCTGCAACACAACACCGACACATGTCATTAACCATGTAGGTTGTGCACAGGCGGTCACAAACGAGTATCCAGGCCTGTTTCACACAAAAAGTTGAGCAGGGCTTTTGTCACACGCCACCAATCAGAACGTCTCGTCCTTGCGCCCAGAAGAGTTTCCTCAGAGAGAGGGCGAGAGTCCAGGTTTTTCACGGTCGCCTCCAATGTTGTTCTTTCAGAAGTATACTTCGGGCACGCGCAAAGAAGGTGTACAATAGTCTCTGGTGTGTTGCACTGTGCGCAATTTGGGTGACTTTCGATGCCGATCTTGTGAAGATAGTGTTTGGTGTAGGCAACGCCAAGCCGTAGCCGGTGGAGTAAACTCCCATGACGTCGCACCACCACAGATGGGAAATGTAATCGTGAGCCAGCGTCAAGCTTACATACGCGGTCCTGTTGATGACTCGGATCATGCCAGTGCGACTGCATTGCCGCCTGCATTAAATGCGCCAACAAGGCTCCAATGTCTGATCTTGAAAACGCTATCTCAATGAAAGCACCATCACTATGTGCCATCCGAGCCTCGGCGTCAGCACGCTCGTTTCCCGCTATGCCGCAATGGCTCGGTATCCATTGAAACTTTATAATATGGCCGCGGTGGAAAGCCTCGGCTAACAAAAGCACAATCTGTTGAACCAGCTGCTCGCATGCTCTTGGTTTTAGATAAGTTTGTACGACCTGTAATGCCGATTTCGAGTCGCAGAATATAGTCCATTGCTGCGCTGGCTGGCGACCAATATAAAGGACGGCTTCTCGTATGGCTGCCAATTCGGTTGCCGTAGAGGACGTTTTGTGCATGAGCCTGAAACGGTGACATGA
Organism: Amblyomma americanum; assembly: GCF_052857255.1. Taxonomy (NCBI): domain Eukaryota; kingdom Metazoa; phylum Arthropoda; class Arachnida; order Ixodida; family Ixodidae; genus Amblyomma; species Amblyomma americanum. Next base: position 79,122,612 of record NC_135501.1, on the reverse strand, counting down.
GGCATTTCCTGGCACTATCACCGCTGCAGCTGAAGAAGTGGTCGTAACGGATCCGTCCACGAAAACATGCTGGGTGTTAGTATACAAAGATGTAATGTATGACAGCGCCAGCTGTTTCAGTCCGACTGTTGGAATGTGCGTTTTCTTTGTTATCCCTGGGATTGTTGTCCGTATAGATGGTTTTGGTACTGCCCAAAGTGGCACCTCCGCAATCTGGTGTGGCGCGTAGTTCGAAGGCAGCGCATTGCGCTGCATCCAAAGGGCTCTGGAAAAGGCTGCATCTGGACGCACCGCACGAATGTTAGTCAGGGGGTGATGACGATGCCTGGTCAGATGCCGCAAATGCACACGAAGTGGCTCCTGTTGGAAATAAATTCGTGCTGGGCAGGCGCGGGCCTCATAAAATGTGCCCCATGTAGAAGTTTTACATGGCAAACCCAAGCATACTCTTAAAGCACGAGCCTGCGCGCTTTCAAGCACACGCAGGCCTGATAGGCTGACCCCCGAGAGAACGGGTGCACTGTATCTGAGAAGGCCGACTACCAGCGCCTGGTACACGTGTAGTAAAGATCGCTCAGAGGGACCCCAACATTTTCCTGCCATACACCGCACAATGCTTGCAAAGCTGTCGAGCTTTTTCTTGAGCACAGAAATGTGCTTCGTCCAGGACAGGTCACGGTCTATCGTAACACCTAAGAATTTGTGATGTGTTACGTATGGAACAATTTGCCCATCGATTGTGACCGGATACCACGCCATTATCTTGCGTGTGAAAGCCAATGTTACGCTTTTAGTTGGCGAAAGTTCAAGCCCCTGACGGCGCAAGTACGCAGACGTAATGGACACCGAGCGCTGCAATCTTGCTTGCACTTGGGGACGCGTGACACTTGATGTCCAGATGCAAATATCGTCTGCGTAGGCGGATATTGAAACAGTCTTCGGTAGTTGTTTGAAAAGGCCAATGAGCACGAGATTGAACAACGTTGGACTGAGCACTCCTCCCTGAGGAACACCACAAGCAACATGATGATCTGCTGTGTCACCTTCAAGAGTCTCCATGTAGACTTTCCGGTTTGTCAAATAGCTTGCAATCCAATTGTGTAGACGTCCGCCTATACCACATTCTTCGAGTGCATTTAGTACTGCATCATGCTGAACATTATCGAATGCGCCCTTTATGTCGAGGAAAAGAGCAGCAGTCAACCTGTGACGGCGTTTTTCATGTTCTACCGTTGACACGAGATCAATTACACTGTCGATGGCAGACCGGCCTTTGCGGAAACCCGTCATTGTGGAAGGGTATAGCCCATGTTTTTCAAGGAACCATTCTAGACAGGTTAGCACCATACGCTCCATCGTCTTGCCAATACAACTTGCCAGAGCTACTGGTCTGTAGGATGTTAATGTGAGTGGCGATTTCCCTGGTTTGAGCAAGGCCACAATGCGGCTTCTTTTCCACTGCTGTGGTACAGTGGCAGAGGCCCAAGAGTGGTTGAACAATGTTAAGAGGGCTTCCATTACCTGTGGGCCTAGATGACGAAGCGCATTGTATGTTATTCCATCAGGTCCTGGGGATGTAGGATGCGTGCAAGCAGAAAGAGCTGCTTTCAGTTCTTGAATTGTGAAGGGGATGTCCAGTCGATAGTCCATCGTGGGGGGAGCACATCGATGCTGCCGAGGTAAAGTAGCGCTTCCGGCAATTCTCGAGCAGAAATCCTCCGCCACCTCTAGTTCTTGCCGTCTATCATGAAGTGCCAATGCACGGAAAGGGTGTTTCTGCTGGGGAAATGTCGGCAGTGCTCGAACAACGTGCCAGATTGTGGAGAGTGGTTTGCGGGGATCCAATCTGCTGCAAAATGACCGCCACCGTTGTTTGCCTAGGTTCTCCAAATAGCGCTGTATTTGCTTCTGGGCACGTCGAGAGGCCCGGAGATCCGAGACATCCTTTGTCCTCCGGTATTTTCTTTCTGCGCGCCGACGAATCGCCCGAAGCTGCGCGTAGATCACATCCACTGGTGCTGTGGAATTTGGCGCTGAGATATTGCGTGTTGCATCGTGCATGGCCGAAATAATACGCTGTTCCACATCTGTTGGATCAGCGAGTTTCCCACAGGTTTTTTCTAGAACAATGCGGAAAGCACTCCAGTCGGTGCAACGTATTTTGGCATTAGGAAGACGGTGAAACCACCGTAGCTGCACATACGTCGGTATGTGGTCACTTCTATAACTTTCAATATCAGCACACCACGTTGCGAACGATGACAGGCGCCTGGATACAAATGCAAGGTCCAGGCAGCTGCTGTAGGTAGTCCCGCGTAGAAATGTCGGCGTGCCATCATTGAGCAAAACGAGACCTGCATTGTTCATGAACGTGGCGATATCCCGTCCTCGAACGTTCGTAACGGCGCTTCCCCAGCCGTGGTGATGCGCATTGAAATCTCCTACTATTATATGGGGTTCCGAAACGCTGTCAAGTAGCGATTGTAGTCGTAGGGCATCAAATCGACCCCTTGGTGGTATGTAGCCACCTATAATAGAGATTGTGCGCCCATTCAAAGTCACAGTGATTGCTACATACTCGTTGCTACTGCCCCCAGGAATTTGATGCCGAACGTAAGTGAGGTCACGACGGACGCATAGTAGTACCTTGCTCAAATGCCCAGCCGCTTCAGAGAGGAAACTTTCATAACCGGACAGTCGAAAAGGAGATGTGATATTAGGCTCACATATTACAAGCACCGGAAATCGGTATTTGAAGATCCTCTGCCTGAGATCTGCTAGGCGGCCTCGCAGACCTCGAGCATTCCATTGTAATACTGCCGATCGAGAGATTCTCTCCTGCAGTGAGGGTGCTGACGACGGTAGAGCCATAATTTTGACTGCTATTAAAGGGTGGCAAGCACCGGTTCAATAGCGTCTAAAATTTGGACAGCAGCCTTAGCAATTGGCGTGTCCACTCCAGCAATTATCAGCCGTAAGGTGCCTATCAGCTGTTTCAGCATCGCCCTGATGTGATCATCTGTTGTCGACACAGCCGGCGGACGCACAGGCGGACGTGTCACAGAGCTTACAGTACGCGATGGTAGAAGTGGCCACTCTGCAGGGTCCTCCTGGGGGGTTGTCAGTCTTGGCTCTTGCGGAGCTGGAGGCAGTGGCTTTTGCGCGGCAGAGCGGTCGCGGTCCTCCTGATGTGTTGACACGTCATTTACTGAGCTCAATTTCTTCTGCCGACTTCGTGTCCTCCTCCTGGAGCGACGTACTGCGATTGCTGCTTCACGGTGAGTAGAATGGTCTCTCACCATTTTCTTCAAGATCTTCATCTCTGTTTTCACCTTCGGACATTCCCTAGATGTTGCCTCATGAGGACCTTTGTAGTTGGCACAAACTGGAGACTCAATCGTACATGTAGGTCTATCGTGCACGCCACCACAACGCGGACATGTTTTCGTGCTCGTACACGCAGCACTTAGATGTCCAATCTTCTGGCATTTTCGGCACTGCACCGGTCGGGGCACATAAGGACGCACTCGGTGCCTCACAAAACCCACTTTCACATGCGATGGTAAATAGTACCCTCAAACACTAGTTTGACACACCGTGATTTGCCGAAACGATGGATGTCAGTTATGCGAACAGAACTTGATAGCAGTTGCACCAAGTCCATATCCTTGATCTGTATGTCCACGTCAGAAATCACACCAGCAGTAGTGTTAAGTCCATGAGCGAAGAACGAGCGGACTCGTATGTTGCCAAGGACAGACACGGTCTTCAACTTATCTAGGGTTGCTCGGCTAGAGACATCAACAGAGAGGATATTCCTTCTTGCGTTAATACGCACTTCTTTGAATTGGCCCGGAACCAGTCGTTCAAGAAGAAGAGTGAAAGTCTGCCTGTTGATGGAGTTGAGATTCTCTTCCTCAACAGGCATGTATGAAATTGTGTAAGTGAGAGATTGCTCACTTACATTGGCCTCGTTGGTTGTTTTCTTGCTCACACTGGATTGGTGAGGCATCTTCGCTGGCACAATGGACTTGTTAGCCCGCTTCGTACACACACTGGGCCCACACTCAGTCGGGGTTTTGGAAAGCTTCCTCTTCAGGCGCCGACTCACAATCTCGGTGTAGCCTCCGTCGAACTCCATGTCATCCGAGTCAGAGAAACTGGACGATCCCGGGAGCTCTGAGGGGAGATCCATACTGCATCCAGGCTGATCTGTGCAGTTCACACTGCTAGCCACAGAAGGCAGCAGAGGCGGCGGGTCATCCGCCATCGCCTGGGACGGCGAGGTTGCCTTGAAGGCTACAGAAGCACAAAGTATTTCAAAAAAACAGGAGCTCGATCAAGAGATGCTGCCGTTCGCAGCGCTCTTCTTCTTCACTCGCTAGGCTCATCGGTTGGCGAGCAGGCGGTAGTAGGTGTCCGGAGGATAATCGCTCGGGCAGCCGCAGTCGCAGATTCGTTACTACGGAGTCCCTGGTAGGCTGGCGAGCACAGGATGCGTCTAGGCAGGCTTGCACTCGTAGTCTTTATCGGTGTCGTAGAGTATATGTCAAACGCTAGAGGACATACCTCGTCCCTGTCATAATTCTCGCAAGCGAAACGTGAGTTGAGATGACAGCCTTTGCATTGGTGGTCTACGACCGCAAGGGCGAAAGCGACGTCTTCAGCCCGGTGGGCATTCTCGGCGCGGAAGGAGAGCTCATTGGTTTGCAAGTTGTGGTGGACTACGGCTGCCGTGTATTGGCCGGGTGGACTCGGACCTGCGATGTCAATGCCTTGAAAATTGGTTTTGAGGAAATAAACTGGGGCAGTAACTGTCTCAAATGTCGGTGGGCACCAGTACCACGCCGTAAGAGAAGGGAGGAAGGTGCGAGTGAAAGAAGAGAGACAAAAAAGTGCCGTTTTGGACGGCTTCGAAAAAATTACAGGATTGCAGTAGCTCTTGCCTCAGCCAAGACGGAGCTACTGCAACCCTGTAGGTGGCGCTGTGAGCGCGCGAAGCGAGTGGACATACAGCGCATCGTCTCCACCAACTTTTGGCTGGAGCCACGGTTCCTCGGCCGGAACCCCGTCAACACAGCCGCGTCTGTGTTCGCGAAGTCGACAGCTACCTGTGGACACTACTCACACACAGGTGGGGCAACATTTACGCATTTTAGGGCCGATCCTCACTTGCGTTTCGTGGCGACGGCGCTAGGCCTAACGCCTACGCCGACGCTCGGCCGTGAGTGAGTCGCCCACCCGTCTCAAGATGGCTGCCCAAAAAGTACAACGCGGCTACGACCCGGACGCCATGGCCTGGTACGAGGTTCCTTCAGCTCCAACGCCTGAGAGTCCGGATTCTGCGCCCATCGAGAACCCCAGGCTCTTCAAACTAGTGTAACGCCGCTCCCGCAAGCGGGACGCCGCCTCCAAGAAAGCGGACGCCACGTCGGCAGGCCGCTCAACACGGCACAGCGCTGCTGCGCGCGCTGCAGCGCTTCACGGAGGGGCCCAGTCTAAGACCGGACCCTCTTGGAAACCAAAGCCACTGCCGCGTCTTCATCCAGAAGACATCGTCATCATCCTGAAGCCCCGGGTGACCGTCGCTCTCAGGGATGTCTACCAACATGGCGAGCTGGGAGTAGCGTTCGCGGACTACCTGGGCGCCAAGGCCGCAGCATCCCTCAGCCTGCTCCCCACATGGGAGCAAAACCTGATCGTCGCAGGCACCAGAGGGCCGCACTTCGCGGACAAGCTTCTGCGGGATTTTCAACTAACATCACCGAAGGGCCAGCTCTCCATGTACGGCCAGTTGAAACTCACTGGAGACGTGTGCCGCGGCGTCATCACCGTGGCCAAGCACGAGACCAGTGAGTCCCTCCAAAACAAGATCCAGTGGCGTGCTGGAGAGCTTGCCGATATCCGCAAGCTTGGCAAATCCGACGTCGCGTCGCTCACCTTCGTGGGAAAAGTGGTGCCGCGATATGTGCATTACAACTCTGAGGTGACCCTTGTGCGTCCGTACAAGAGAACCATTCCGGCCTGCGTGCGGTGCGGCACTGTGGGCCACCGAGCAGACACCTGCCCCTGCCCGGATGAAAAGTGCGGCCTGTGTGGCCAAACGGCGCCGACCGTCGACGGAGTCAAGGCGCAGCATGAATGCAGTCTGTCCTGTGCAGTCTGTGGGCAAGCCCACGCTACCAACTCCCGCGACTGCACGGGGAAATTCCGGCAGCTCAAGGTGCATGGCCCCAAGGCTAAGCGCCCAGAGGTGCCAAAAAACCAGCGACCTGGCAAGCAGCCAAGTCATTCAAAACCAGGTGCCGGTGGTGGAACGCCGCGTTGTGCTCACGGCACCGACCACAAGACATCGTCACCTTCTTCACCGTCGGCGAAACCAGCGCCCGGGATGAAGACGGCGCCTCCACCGCCCAGCGGCAGAGACACTGGCCACTTCCCGGCCCTCAAGACAATTGGCGCTGCCGACGCCCGGGCATCAGCGCCTCAACACCACAAACAGGTGAGCAGCTGGGCTGAGATCGCCTCCTCTTTCTCCCATCCCTCACCCTCCCCCGTAACCGTCTCCGCACTCGACGCGGAATACAAAAAACAGATAGACGTGCTCCGGGCACAGAATGAGCTTTTGCTCAACAAAATTCAAAATTTAGAATCAAAATTGGCGTCCGCCGCACCGAGCCCGCAGGACTCGGACGCAATGGTGAGCGACGCGGAGATCTCGCCTGCCCTCGTGACAGCCATCTCTGCGATGGAGGAGCGCTTAACCTCTAAATTGCGATATATGATCGAGACCGCCATGGACCAGATCTTGACAAAGGTCAAATCTGCCATCCCCGCGGTGGTCTCAAAACACATCTCGGACAACCCCCGCCTCCTCCGTCGGACGGGACCCATTAGGGACGTATCCCGCTCTTCAAAATTCACCCGTCTGATTATTGATTCGGACAATGAGGACAACTGCCCCGCTCCTTCCGTCATCACCCCCTTGATGGCGCAAGTAGCTGGCTCTGAGGCATCCAATCCCTCCTCCTCCCTTCCAAGAATTTTAAATCATGGCGAGACACCTTAATCAAAGGAATTCCGCCATCTCCAATTCGGCCATGTCAACTACAATAACACAGTGGAACTGTAGAGGCTTTAAGGCACTCTAAGCGGGCCAATTTCCGCCTCTACCTTGAAAATTTCGAGTCCTTACCAGCCGTGGTTGCCCTCCAAGAGCCAGGCCTGGGCGCCACAATTTCAAATTACACGACGTTCCAACAGGATCCCGCGTCTTGTCTTCTTGTCCACAAAGACTACACAGCAAATCTAGTGCATCTCGACCTCCCACTAGAGTACTCTTATGTAATGGTGACCCTCCTACCAGTCCGCCGCAGGGACCCACCGTTGCATATACTCAACGTGTACTGCTCTCCCAAACTAAAGCGAGTGACTTTTGCGGACCTCTTTAGCCGCGCGCTAAGAGTAGCGGGCCGCGATCCCCTGCTTATTGTGGGCGACTTTAACGCTCCCAGTTAGGCAATGGGGGTATCGCAAGGAGGAGTCACGCGGGCGTAAGCTGGCGGAGCTTGCGTCCACGTTGGGCCTCACCCTCCACACGGACCCTGTCCACCCAACCCGGCTAGGAAATTCCGTGGCACGGGATACGTGTCCGGACTTAACCTTCACTCGCAACATACAACACGCAGACTGGCTCAACACCGAGGAGACCCTCGGTAGCGACCACTGCATCATTAACACTACACTACGCACACACCCCCTCAAGCGTCCCAGAACACAAGCCCATATCCCAGATTGGACGAAATTCAGGCAAAATTTTAACTCACATGATAATACACCCATTTCCGCGCAAGGCTACACAGCATGGTCCCAACAGCTGCTGGCACACTTTTCTTTGCATGAAACACACATCCAGCTCTCAGAGGCGGTCACGAACGTGGATAACCACCTTCTACACCTCTGGGAAGCCCGTCGCAGCCTCGTCCGCCGTTGGCGACGCCAGAAACACAACAGAAAGCTTAAAACTCGAATTGCCGAGCTTACCCAGAAAGCGGCAGAGTACGCGGCCCAACTCGCCGACTCCAACTGGGTAGATAGATGCAACACGGCCGCGCGACAAATGTCCAGCTGAAACACTTGGCGTCTCTTTCGAGCCCTACTCGACCACCACCACCAATCCTGTAATTTTTCTGGAGCCGTCCGCAATGGCACCTCTTTGTCTCTCGTCTTGCACTGGCATCTTCCTCCCTTTTCTTACGGCGCGGTTCAAATGCCCACCGAGATGTGAGACAGTTACTGCCCGATGTCCTTTCCTCAAAAACCCATTTCGAAATGGTGGTAGTGGTTTTATTGAACAAAATATTTTTGACAGCCCCGGCATCTGCCATCGATACTGAAGCACCTGAGCTGGGGCAGCAGAAATAAAGAATGGAGAAATGAAATGAAAGAGCTGAGGGTAAAGAAAGAGAGGATAGGGGGAGAAGTAATATGTACAGACTATTTACACAATAAGAAATGTGCCCAGGTTGTGCGCGTGATTAGTTCATTTTAGAGCAATTAAATCACACAGGCGCACAGCACTGTGTTGGTTAGAACTGGAGTGGGACTTCCAGTTTTTAATCGTTCAAGGTAGCACTCGCGGAGTGTTCGGTCACTGCGTGTAACTACCTGACGGAAAACAGACGGGACGTCAAGCCCGTGGGTTCGAGGAATGCACAGAGGCTCACCAAAGTTCGCTCACGAGTGCGCGCACTGCCCTGCGGCCACAATAGCGTCTTGATGGAGTCTGGTAGAATGCACTGCGCCCTACAGGCCGCGAGCATATCGCGACGAGCATCGGCGAATGCGGCACAGTGTTTCCACTGCACCGCACATCACTCGTCGCGATTCCGTGATGCACCCGTCGTTCCCCGGGCCACACGCAGCCACTGCGCGCGCGGAGGATCATTGCACGTTGTGACCGTGGAAGTGCGCGACAGCCGGTGACACTGTCGATGCGCTCACCTCCCGCGATGCGTGGGTCGGGGTGCTGCTTTCGGAGATGTTCGTGGATGGCCCCACGCACGTCCTCCAGCGCAAGGGGCAGATCGCTGGCAGGTAGTTGGTGTGCAGCAGTCGCGAGGTCGTCAGCTTCTTCGTTACCGGCGATGCCGCAGTGGCCGGGCACCCACTGTGCACGCATGGAACAACCTCTTTTCACGAGGCGCTCGATGCGCGAGCGAATTTCCCGCACTAGTGGGGTACCGCGGCCGTTAGATTGCAGGCGGCTGAGGGCGGCGCTGGAGTCGCACAGCAGAGCACTCCTGGGCTGCAGAGGGCCATTTTCAAATTCAACCCGAATTTTTTGCAGGTGGCCACTAGCGCAACATACTTCAAAGCGCGACCGAGGATAGTGTCCCAGTCCCGCCACTTTGGCTCAGTGGTTAGGGCGCTCGGCTACGCATCCGAAGTACCCGGTTCGAACCCGACTGCGGCGGCCGCGTTTCGATGAAAGCGAAACACAAAGCCGCCCTTGTGCTGTGCTATGTCAGTGCACGTTAAAGATCCCCAGGTGGTCGAATTTAATTCCGAAGACCTCCACTACTGCTCCTCATTCTTCGTGTCTTCTCTCAGTCTTTCCTTTATTACTTTATCTGTCTGTCGGTTATAGCCAGGAAGAAATAATAATAACAATAATAATTTATTTTGTGGGGACAGGAAATGGCGCAGTATCTGTCTCATACATCGTTGAACACCCGAACCGCGCCGTAAAGGAAGGAATAAAGGAGGGAGTCAAAGAAGAAAGGGAGAAGGAGGACCAGGAAGAAATAAAGTGCACAGGTCTGCTCACTGGCTCAAGCATAGCCACAATCGCTACCACGTGCAGATAGTAGGAGTTGAAAGATAGGATTGAAAGACAGGATAGTAAAGACCCACTAAAGACAAGGCTGATCCCGCAGGCAGTGCAATACCGGGCCAACCGGTGGCGGAAGTGAAGCATCCTTCAAACTCCTCGCCACCTTTTCAAAAATAAGTCTAATTGGACCCATAAGAGATATTCTACGGGGTCCGGACATTTTTCGCGGTTCAGGTGCCCGCTGAGACGTGCGACAGATACTGCGCCACTTATCCCACTTTACAAGCTTGCTTTCTGCGCCTGCAGACAGGCAAGAGGTACTTTTGAACCCACTTTGTAATGTGCTGCCAGCTCATGAGTCAAAAGAAAAACATTTATAGAGCTTAAGATTTCGTTAGATTAGATCAATATAAAGTGAATGAAAAATTGTAGACTAGGCCACGCGCGTCTTAACAGCCAAGTTTTTTTCATAATGAAAGGGCACACTGACATTTAAAGGATAGGTTACCTTTATCTGTGGCACTCGGTAAATGGGCATGCGTGCAGATGATGACAGTTTTGCAGATTAGGATGGATGAAATTTTTTAAATGTGGGAAAAATCTGTAGGAACAAATGACTTGAACTTTGTTTTGCCAGAATGGCTGTACCTGTTTACAGCAAAAGGTGTCTATCACAAGAGGTGAAAAATGTCTATTTCGCGATTTTTCAAATCGCGTTTGGACCCTTCCAGAACGGAACAAAATTTTCTGGAAACTGACTCTGTTTTCGATGTTATATGCAAGGTGTTCTGTTAGAAGCAGCACGTTAAACGTTACTGACTTCTGTACTATTTCATTAAAAATATCGCAAGCATGATTAGTGACAGTGAACGTTCCAAGAAAACCGTTTTTTTACTGGGCGACAATGATACAAATAAGAACTAGAGAATAAAATTATTCCAAGTTTTATTCAATACATTCTATTATCGTCAATTCATACTTCCTGTCGAGTAAAGTTTTTGTTTATTTGCTTCTGCAAATTTTCAGATATTGCTTTAATATTTGAATGAAAATCTTTTAGTAACACGAAATTCTAGAATAACGATATGAGTCGGATTATATCGCATAAACTGAAAATTAAGTTCCTATCAGCGAACATATTTCATTCAGCTACCGTTACTCGATTTCGTTCATTAAAACTAATAGCCCTCAAGAATGCAACTTCAAACTAAACGCATTTGGTTCTGTTTTATTAACAACAGATTATCACGAAATAATTTGATATTTACTATAGCTTAGTTCTTGTTAAGATCAATGCTCTAAGCACCCCATCTCACGTATACTTTCTAGGTATACCTAATGCAAGCAAAAAAATTATATACACCTAAATTAACTTTCTTAATGTTAACTGATTGTCATTACACTAAAATTACTGTTTTTGCTAATTGTTGTAGTTGCGCACGTTTTTGTTTATTTTTTGTGAATTTTATATCACCGCTAACTCCATATAGAAGATATTGTTTATGCATTTTAGGACGGCGACTTTTTGTAAGGTGAATTTCTATGTCTGTATAAAAACGCACTTTTAACTGATCAGGGCATCCTGCTGAGCTAGCTGATTGGGTTCTGTAGTTATGGAGTGTGCAGCGCTTGCGAACGACAGACATAGACGACAAGAACACACAACCGCGCAGTTGTTTCTCCTTCTCGTCTATGTCCGTCGTCTTCAAGCTCTTCACGTTCCATAATGAGAGAACACAATCAGCTAGCTAAGCGACATGCCCTGATCAATTAAATGTGCGTTTTGACATCCAGGTGTCCACACTCTGATAAGTTGAAAAGGGAACGCTGAATCCGTAGATTATATTTGGCCCCAACAGATCTTGCGACGGTCATTAAACCGGCCAGGTTGGAACTGAACGTTTTTACAAGAGATCTGTCTTTAACTCGAGCACTTTGGAGTAAGCGCGGAGTATCCCTCGCGTAGCACAATAGCACCATCAGATTCCCTAGGTCTGTATAAACTGGCCACAGCGAGTCTGAACACCATGAATGAGATCCCATCAGTGCCTCGAGCACTTTGCAATAATGCCCCAAGTATGCCTCTTTGACGAGAGAAAACATGGGTTGCGAGACCGCGCTGTCTTGTCAGGGTGGGGAACCTGGCTTGGGAAAAAGAGAACCCGGAAAGCGGCCCCTGAAGGGCAGGTTGTCTCGATGGTCGGAGCCGGTAAGCTCTCATTATGCCGCTCCGACATCTTAATTCTTTTTCCTTACTTTCTCTACAAACGCACGATTTCACAGGAGTTGAGCAGGATTGTTCCTCGGGCCTGATAAATGGCAGTGTTTTCGTTCATTAGTTCTAGTGATTAGTTTCGTTAATTATTTATTGACCTTCAGCTGAAAATATTCCCCCGAGCCGCATCCTCGGCGGATTCATTTATGACTACTTTTGGTTTAAGCCTGCTGTTATTAGCGGTGCAAGCAGAGGCAATTCCATTAATTGTTTTTTACGAGGCTTTGGCATAGAAAAATATCTCGGTTGGAATAAAGCAAAAATGGCAGGAAGGCGTGTGGACGAGACGACGGCGAGATGCCAAACCCGAAAAGTTATACTTAAACAGCTAGCGATGGCAAACTGTAGGGATATTACCTGCTTGGCATCGCAGTCTTGGGAGCTTTGCCGGCAGTCTTGTGCGTTGACGGGCGGAACCACTGTCATCGAAGCAAGTACCACTACCAGAACGACCAGCAAGTTTAAATGCTGAGAAGAGTTCATTACGAGAGCGCTACGAATGGAATAAAAAAGCACGCTTCTGATAAGGTATTGGGAGGGCAATCGGTTTTTTTGCCCTAATTCTAAAACGATAAATGGAATTCTTGTCTGGTTGAAGATTTATTGCAATCAATGGCTCAGGAAAACACAATTCGGGAGAAATTTTTGTCTTCCAGTTAAAAACTAAGTCGTTCGAACATAGGAAAAACAAGCAGTGTGAAGTATTTTGAAGATAGGATAAGCCGCACGTAAGTGTAAGCTGTAGCAAAGGATATCCTCCAGGGCACTACGTCGCCAGCAATTAATTAAACGTCCTGAGATCAGTCTAAGTTTTCCAGAGCCCACGCGAGCATCGGAGCTTCCAGCTGTTGTTGTCTTCTTCCTTCAGCGCCAGCCCCTAAATGTTCCGTAGCCAAAAGCCTGTGTTACGAAGCTTTAAGTTCAACACAGACCATCATGGCTAGCGCTCCTTAAGCTGCATTTAGATGTAGTGTACAGTCGGGAGGAAAGTATATAGATCACGTGTTCGGCAAACGATGCCGATAGTTCTACCATTAGTCGTCGGCTGGAGAGCATACTGTGGAGGCGACAGCCAGAGTTAAGTGTTTTCACCCCAAGAATGGCGGTTTCTCTCCAGCGATTAGCAATAGACCTGTGGGTTTCATTTACAGAAATTATTGGGCGCAAACTTTAGACTTCAAACTTAATTAGTATGCACATTAAACAAGCACACTGGTAGTAAAACTGCGCTATTCGACATTTCGGTCGTAAGCCAAAGCAAGTTATGGCTAGTACGATTTGTTCACTCTGAGAACTTTTCCTTTCGCAGCTCCTGATGTAGATATGCTCCGTCCGCTCGTGGTGATCTCTTTATGAAGCTTGGACTGGCAGATATTATGCGTCCGTTTTTTTAATTAGGCCAGTTGCCATATAGCACAGATAGCAGAATTATTGCTCTTTTTTTGTTGGACTGCGATCCTGTGCGGAAACGATACTGTAAACTGAGGCAAATGTTTTTTTTTATTCAGGAGTGTTCAAAGCGTACCTGCCACCATTTACGTCCATGTGTTAAAAATGTTGTTGTTGTTGTTGTTAGCCTATCAAAACATGGCACATACCCACACTGGGGGATCGGCCAAGAATCGGGTGGCTATTCACCTGAACGCAGTTAACAAAATGGGAAAGCACGTGGGAGCATAACACCGGTGAATTTTTCGTCATGAACAAAAAAGGGATGAGTGTTTTGATTTTAAAATTTTAAGAATAATAATAAAGAGAGTGATTAAATATTAATGATTTAGTCAAAATGTAATAATTGATAGAAAAGAAAAGGGTGAAACACTTAGCAAGGCAGTCGGTGAGATTCTATCAGGAAATTTTGAACAGCGGTGCAAACAGATCTGTGGCTGAACCCAAATGTGGTGGCGCCAAATGATAGCAAGAGCGGGCTGCTCAAACTAAGGCCAAGATGCTGCAAGGGCTCCTCCAGCAACCTTTTTCTCAGTGAGTTGAATCGGCGACAATACCGCCAAAAATGTTCAATAGATTCTGGCTCACGGCAAAATGCACAAAGGGGAGAGAGCGCCAAACCCGACTTGTGTAAATAGAAATTTAGAGGGGGGATGCGGCAGCGTAGCCTCGTCAGTGATACGTCAAGCTGCCGAGAGCAACAAATTTTCCTGTTCCAATAATATTTAAGGTGCTCATAATCCGCCGATGTTAAAAGTGATGTGTCTTGCGTGCTTAAAAACGCACGTCGCCGAAATCTAGATGCTGTAATGTAGGCTGTAGCCGGGATGATTGGCAACACGGGGCCGCTGAGGGAAGCCTTTGCGAGATTATCAGCAATCTCATTTACTGTCACACTGCTGTGGCCGGGAACCCATACTAAATGAACAAGGCTCAAATGCGGAGGAAGTAGGGATAAGAAAGTTGATAAAATGGGACCGTCAACCTGTGCAGCGAGGGACGAACACAAAGTTAAAGAATCAGTAATTACTGCAACTGCTGTAATAGAGGGGTCTAGCTTGCGTAGAGCAAGTACAACTGCTAGAAACTCTGCTTGAAAAATAGGGGTGAAATCTGGAAGGCGCAGAGAAAAGGACCAGTCTAAATAGCAGCAAAATATTCCCACACCTGCTTTTTCATTGCATCGCGATGCATCAGTGGCTATTGCTATATCGGTTGGTAGGGTCCTCAGATGATCTTCTAGAAGGCCATTTAGAATACTCGGTGGCAAAAGTTTTGCATTTTTTGGGAATATGTCGTCGAAAACAATGTGTATAGTGGGCCCATTCCGAAGCGCAGGAAGGATATCATAAATGTTTACATCTAAAGGCTGAAGTAATCTTTGCACAAACACAACCTGAGGGGAATTGAAACGAGACCAGGGGACACCAAAAAAGGAGGTCGGCTGAGAACAGAAAATGCTTTGGGAACGGTGGAAATGGGATTCATAGATCCTGAGGTAAGTTTGCACAGTTAAAAATTGAAGTCGTGATAAGAGAGACGGAATGCGGGCTTCAAGGTACAGCACATTGATAGCCACAAATTTTGGAAGGCCGAGGCACATGCGAAGTGCTTCCCTCTCTAAAAGGACGAGAGGGCGAAGTTTATATGTAGCCGAGCCTGAAAACAACACTGATCCAAATTCTAAAATTGGCCTGACATACATTATGTAGATCATTAATAGCGCATCTCTTAATAGCGCATTAATAGCGCCGTACCGGTGATGACATAATCTCCGTAACATGCCCACGGCACGAGCCCCTTTCGCCGCGACATTGTCAATGTGAGGTCGCCAGGTTAGTTTGTTGTCATAAATGACCCCTAGGTATTTTAGGGATTGAACCTGCGGTATTATTTTTAAGTGGCAAGTGAGAGAGACCACTACAGGAGTGAATAGAGGGAAAACAAGAGTAGCGCACTTGCGAACATTTAACTTCAGGTGTAATGAGCTCAACCAGTGCTCAAGTGTATTCAAATATGACTGCAACAGACCATACAGAGAATGTATATCCGGCGCAGCAGCAAAAAACGCAATGTCGTCCGCATAGACGTAAGTGCGTACATAGCGGTGGAGAGGAATTGAGCTTAACAGAATATTAAAGAGCACAGGAGAAAGAACAGCTCCTTGCGGCACACCTCGCGTTTGTCTATACCTCTCTGAATGAACACCATTATGGACGCAAAAGAATTCCCTGTTATGAAGAAATGCAGATATCCATGCAACTATATAATCTGGAAATTGAAGAGACTGTAGCCTATGTATCAGGATGGAGTGTTCTACACTGTCGTAAGCTTTGGCGACATCTAACGTAACCAAAGCCGTGACCAGGCGTTGACGACGAGCAAGGAGAATTCTGCTCTCAAGATCAGCATGTACATTCCACATCGAACACCGTGGCCGGAAACCGAGTTGGCACGGGCTGAGTATACTTTTGCGGTCCACAATGGCTGACACCCGAATTAGTAACAACCTTTCTATCAACTTTACCACGTTTGATGTTAAAGAAATTGGCCTAATATTATCCAATTCATAGCCTCCGCCCTGATGTTTAAGTAAAGGGATCACCTTGGACAGCTTCCACTCAGAAGGTATCCAAGCGTGTTTGAGAGAGTAGTTTATTAGGTGCAATAAGGAGTTGGGAGACTCTTCAAATAGAATCTTGAGCATCTTTGTGGTAACACCATCAGGGCCAGGAGCAGCAGCTGGCAATCTCTGGACAACTTGTGAAAGCTCTGATAGATTTACTTGTGAGGCATTATCATTTGGTACGACTGGTGCAAACAACAATGGTCGCATAGGTAGTAAAGACGTGAACCGCTTTTGCAGGCCTGTGGCTATTAATTCAACCGCCTGGATAGCTTCTACAGGTGACATAACAAATGACTGAAAATTATGAGAGGACATGAGCTGTTTCCTAGACCGTAGAAAACCGAATAGTGCACGTCGGTTGCCCACCTTTGAAAGATAATCTAAGATTTTTCCTTTGCGCGAGAAACTGTGCGTTTAAAGGTGGCTGCAATAAATTTATAATCACTCCAGTTATTCGGACATTGGTTATGAAGAAGCTTTTTCCATGCTGCCTTCCTCCGCCTGTAATCTCTTGTACAGTCCGCATTCCACCAGTTAGAGGAATTCCCTTTTATTGGCCTCACCAGGAACTCCGACTTTTTACGGCTTTCCTCAATAGCCAGACATATGCTTGCTGACTGGTGGACCTCGGCGATGTTAGACACTGGAGCAAGGGCAGAGCGCAACGCCGTCTGAAATCTGTCATAATTTACATGTGACCGCAACTGAGAAGACGCCGGAGTAACCCGACATATGATATCAAAATGAATAGGTATATGATCACTTGAAGTGCCGCTATCAACTGTCGACCAATTCGTTACGCCAATTCCAGGACTAATGAACGTGAGATCTAAAACAGATTGAGTGTGTGAGCGAAGATAAGTGGCCGATCCTGAATTTAAGCACATCAGGTTGTGAACAGAAACCCAGTCCCAAAGGCGCTTTCCGCATGATTTAGTCCTAAACCCCCGAGACACATGGTGAGAATTGAAGTCCCCAGCCACGAGAACTGGGTTTTTACAGTTTACGAGTAAAAAATCCAGAGGTCTGACATCCTAGACTCCATTGGGGATATAACAATTTGCTATTGAAAATGGAGAGCACCCAGGAAGTACAAAGTCTATTGCCAAAATCTCACAGTCAGGAGACATTTGTTGAAAAGATACCACAGCCCTGTGGCAAAATTTTGAAGAGACTAAAGTTAGTAAACCCCCGCCTCTTGACTGGCGGTCTGGGCGAAATGACCGATAATTTTTTATATGAAAATGTTTGTCGGTTGAAAGCCACGTTTCTTGCAGAATTATGACATCCGGATTAAGCTGAGTACAAAGGCAGTGTAAATCTGTGGAAGCGGAAAGAATAGAGCGACAGTTCCACTGCAGAACTCGCAACGACGCCATGGTTGCGAAAGTCTAGCTGCAGCAACTGCCTGCTCCAAAATGGTATCCTTGGGTTTAGTGCCAAGCTGCTGCTTCTTTGATTTGGGCTGGGTGCCCTGAGAAGACAACGAATGAGACATGGGGGACCCACTGCGCTTAAGAAGCCGCGCATCAGGCTCCACCATCTCGGAATCATACATTATATCAACATCCCTCGAAGTACCCGAGGTAGGTACAGCGGAAGTGACACGAGTTTGTTCCTGGGGTTGTGATGCTACTGGAATTTGAGACCGGATAAGAGAAGAGGGAATTGTTTTCGAAAGAGGTGCCAAACTAGCCTGCACGGCATGTGTAATCTGAGTCGCTAGAACATTTGTAAAGCACGTCGACACACTTGCGACAATCTTTTCTACCATTTTAGACATCGAAGCCTCCACATCAGCCGCAATTGCCTGGGACAGCATTGAGTCTAGCATGACACCTTGCCGAGCGGTCACACCGGCATAACCGCGGGCACGTTCTTTGACCTCTGAAATAGCGTCACGGCGCGAACAGCGTTTCCTGTCAATTATTTCCAGAATTTGAATTTCCTGAGCTCGAGAGGGACAATTTGAGTAGTTTGCAGAGTGTGCACCACCGCAAAGGCAACACTTCTCATTCTTCTCAGTGCAGGTGCTTGTTGCATGACCATCCCCACAGTTGCAACACCTCAAGTTGGATTTGCAACCGCCAGCGCTATGTCCATAACGCCAGCAGTTGTTACACTGCAGAGGCCGAGATGATAATGGGTCTACCCGAAAAATTAGAGGCCATGCCTTGATTTCAGAGGGGCAGGAAGTGCCGGCAAAGGTAGCAATCACTGATTCAGTGGGCATCCGCACGTTGTTTACATCCCGGCTACAGCGGTGCACAGCAACAACACCTGCAGCCGACAGAAGCTCAAGAGTCTCTGCCGGAGACAGGGAAGAGTCTACACCCCGTACAATACCTTTCGTGCACGCCAGATGAGAAGGGATGAAAGAACTTACCCGAAGGGAGGCAAAGGATGAGGAGTTTAGTAAATCTCTTACACAGGCGAGGTCTGGCGATCTGCACAGAATCCCACCGCGTACAAACTGGCGAACCTCTGAGATTGACTCATAATGAGAAGTCGTCGACTGGAGAGCAGCCCGAACAGCACCAGGGTTGTTCATCCTGATAGCACCACCATCCTTAGGCACCAGCGCGACAGGGATACTGCCGACACCACTGCGCAAAAAAGCTTCCAACAATAGGAGATCAGTTGACAGAGAAGCCGACCAGAGGGAACTCCCCTGGCCGGGAGACTGGGTGGACATAGTCCGGGCTTACTGCCTTACCGCGCAAAGACGCAGAGAGAAAATGCCACAATCAGCCACCCGAAACTTAGCCGATCGTTCCCAGCAGAGCAGAGCCGTCGGGGCAGCGATGAACAGGACGAACGCCACTGGGTCGAACGATGTCCTCCTAACAGAGCCAAGAGCACAGGATCTTGGTTCTCGTGCAGCTCAGGCAGCGTTGGCCACTGACTTCTTTTTTCATATAGCAGAAAGCAGCCGTTTCAAAAAGCGGTGCAATTGAAAAAAGATGTCCTTGGCGTTCACTCTCTTTTCCTTAATATTCGACCACAATATCGACATCCGGTTCTTTTTTTTTGTATTTTCCACCTTTGAAAAGGCATTAGTGACCCGCTAGAAAACCGCGTTGAGAAAACCTGGCACTGGGAGTTTTTCGAAAAAGATAATATCGTGCTTTTTCATTGATATTCATGCTCCACTTTTGCTTCAGATGTAGTCTTCTAAACAAGAAGCTTCATTTTGAGAGCTTTGTTCCTTATCGTTTCATAAATTTTGTCATGAAAAAGTGCATAGGCTGTAGACCTTAGAGAACAGACAGCCATAGCATACAAGCAGATTCGCACATGCAGCTCGAATTTATATTCACATAAGAAGAGGCAAAGGACAGGAGGTAATTTATATCCCATTAAGTGTTGAGATGCTCCTTTAAGATTTCTAAGACAGGGACAATGTGGCTTTCTACCGTTTTCACCTCAAGTGTGTTGTCTGCATCGCAGAGTCATTAGTGCAATTAATGAATCGAATGAGGTGAGGGATGTTCTCGTATTCCCACACATGCTGGAATGGCCCATTTATGTAGCTCTCTTTACCGTTGCTAGCACATTGCCATTTTTCATGTATGGAAGTTCGACGCCTGGTGCAATATTTTTTCGCAATGTGCAGTGGACGTCACTGGAGTATTCGTGTAGCACCTCGGCCTCTGCACAACCATTTTTACGTGACCGGGGACTTAGAGGCGATCAAAGCTGGCTATCTGCAATGTCCTCGTTTATGTTTAAACAATTTGTGACCATGAACACCTTTGTTGATCCTTTCAAATTTTTCCGCCGCCAAATTATTTTCTTTGCGGGACATCTTCAACATACTTTTCTTCCAAAAAAATGAACTTATGTATACGAATAGAATTAGAATACAGATGTAGACTACAAAGGTAGACGTGCGGGCTTGTTGGTGGTTCATACTTGGTTGAAACAGCGCGAAAGACGAGGACGTAGAAAGGAAAAAAAGACACAAATAGCGCTGACTCTAAACAATGTTTATTCATGATATTTACATGTATATATACAGATGACTTGATGCGCGACACGTGCGAATCAAAAAGCGCTCTGTGAGTCTTGTGTGTCCTTTCTACGTCCGCGTCTTTTGCGCTGTTTAAACCAATGTGTAGGCGCTGGGTTTGTTGACGAATCCGAATAACGTGTCTTTCATGAGACCCTAGATCCCCCCATTTCAGTCCAGTTGTCAACCAGGAATCACTGTCCTTAGAACAGAGTATTTTTTTCTGCCTCAGGGATAGTTGAGTGCATGGGAGGTAACCTGTGCATATAGCTCAACGACAGGAGAGGGGTGAACGAGCCAGGAATCTATGAAAGGCAAACGGATGATGCTAGCTCCGTGTATTGAATGGGTAGGGCGATAGCGAGAGGAAGGCGCGATGACTTCGCAGAAAGACCTCTTACCAGCAGCAAGGCTGGAAGCATGATTGGTCCCCTCACCTTTGGTATCCTGTCGCCTTCCATGGCAAAGGTGATTACGTTTGTATACATAGGGTAGTTGTAGAAGAGGTGCGGGTTGAACGAACGAGCGAAAGCGGGCACTGTTTTGGCTGCCGTACATTTTTTGCTAGCTATATGTGCGGAGGACTACATACATGCAAGGTAATGGCACCGCTTTGGTGAAAGTGGACGTGTAAAATGCGGTTGATTTGCCTAGTTAGGCCACATTCGAATTAAGAGTAGTAACAGTTCGGTTTTCACTTCGAATCACACACACACACAAGCATAGTTTTGTTGTGTCCTTTGCTCTGTCGTTGCTCTGTGCATAATTCAAAAGGAAACTGCAATCTCCAGCTAGCCCGCAAGAAAACGCTTCTGGTGTTGACATCCATGCTTCACAAATAAAGTTCTTTTTATAGCGGTAATCGGTTTATGTCCGTACATACAGAATTGATATTTCTGTACTTAACATTCATAGATCACTGGGAGTCCTCATGCCCCTCCTGGGGCTGTAGTACAGCGGATAAGCGATGCGCCACTGCCCTGCAATGGCGGGTACTGCAATCGGTTGGGTTTCATAGGCCCAGTTGCCGCTTCCTGAGCAAAATCTCGTGGTGAATCCTTAATGTAACTGCGACCTACCACAGTGAGCAGTCAGCTTCTTCCGGCGAGAAAGTTGCATGTGCAAATTTTAGCCACCTGTTCAGGTTGCCGACAACGAGTTATGCAAGTGGGCAGCCTGACACAAACACATGCAGGCCAAATGTACGGAATGGCCACTGTAAGTGCTAGCGCTTTAAAAAGGCCAGAAGTTCTGAGCATTCCTCAACTTATCCAGCCGGTTACTGAGGTTGGTGGCTGAAGAATCTGTGGATGCGCCATTGAGAAACAACACTTCTTTTCAGTTATATAAAACGCGACCAGCCTGTTTCTAGCAAGCTTCTTTGCATCTTATCACCTCTCGGAGGCTGGTAGACCAGCACATCGTGGACCTCTCCAGGAATCTCATCAGGCACGGGGAAGTCAAGAAAAAGCAGAGTAAGTCGACAAATAGCACGATGACCACCGGCCTTCAAGATAAAAAGTAGCCTTCTAATTTGATTGGCTTGGCGCGCGATGACCACAAAAAGCGTTCTACTGCTTTGGAAGCTTTCAGCTATTTCATGGGCGTGAAAGACGAACTTGACAAATGTCATATTCGCACTTTTTGTCGGTAGACCAACCTGACATCAAAATAATGACAGTTTGTCGGCAATGTGCATAAAGCCGGCTCCCTCACGATTTCACAAATATAACAAATATTGTAATAAATATGGATAAAAAAGAATTATTTTGTATAAAACAAAAGGTTCTTCCTTTCAACATTTTGAGAAAATGCATGTGCGTAATCCGGTGGAAATTCCTTCATTTTGGTGGATCTGTACTTTGTTGAGAGACAGGAAGAAGGTGGAATTCTTTACGCTAGTTTACAAGGAACAACGGTTTGCTACTCTTGCCCAGAACGTACCGAAAACAGTCATTAAGTGCCCGACAGCAGGCTTCAGCTAAAAAAATTGGCTGTGGTTTAGCTCTGGTTAAACCTGGTGGCAGCCAGAGCAACAGGCCACGACTACGCTTAGGCTTCACTTTGCTTATGCGATTTAATGCTAATGATGATTTCCTTAAGTAATTTCTGTCTATGCTTGTTTCGTTCCAATGCTAAAATCTGGCTTCCTTCAGAGAAGCCGAACTCGGCACGTCGTCTTCTACCGTCGCGGATTTACTGTAGGAGGCTAAGCCAGCTCCTCTAGCCGCGTCGTCATTAAGACGCTTATCGAGACTTTTGACACACTCTTCTTCGGTCTCTTCGGCACACGTTCTCGTCCTTGTTTCGTTCCGACGCCAAAGTCTGGCTTCTTTAGGCCTAGCCGACTCATCGTTGTCTATAACGGCCGAAGCACAAGGCAGCGTTTCTTTGGCGCCAACTCAGCGTGTGGGCTACTGGCGTCGCTGGAGGCGAAAATTCGGCGCCTGGAGCGAGGCGACGTAGGGAGACGCAGATATCTGGCGAGGCCAGATCTCACCGTCGGCGCCGGATATACCTCGAAGGTGGAGATTCTTGGGGCCAAAAGCCGCGGCCCGTTTCTCTGAAGGCAGCTGTGCCCCTTCTGTACCCTTGCTGTTGTCCCCTTGCATGCCCCCGCATAAGGTCCCCGTCGCCGCTTAATGGGACGATTAGCGATGGACAGAGGATAATGGAGGGGCTTTACGAACGCTGTCTCCCTACCCCCGTCTTGAGACGCCAGTTCGTTTATCCTGATGTGTTTGGTCGCCCTCTGCTGCAGGCTCTGAGAGACGACGCCGGTAGACGAGACGCTTACGCGACGCCGAACAAACGCTGCGGCTCGCTTCTCCCTATGCTGAACCTTTTGACCGTTTGTACATATATATATATATATATATATATATATATATATATATATATATATATATATATATATATATATATATATATATATATATACACTGCGAGAGCCCCTTTCCTTCTACTACGAATGCGCACAACTGGCGAGGCGAGCGGCGTGTGCTCCACGACGAGCGCAATGGCGGAAAGACGTCATGCCAGATGACGCCCCGAGCGGTGCGACCACGCCGAAAGTGCGACCGTGCTGAAGAGGCGAAGGAGCTGATGTAATATAGCCTTCGCTACAAACGATAATAGGTGGCGAGTTACGAATGCAAGTACTATACTTCCAGGAAACCATGATGGAGATATGTGTATTAGCAGGAAACATGTACGAAAATTAGTCACTGAGGTTATTTACGAAGAAATTGTTCCAATCTGCTATTTCATTGGAGCGTCAGGTAGCGTCACTTGAAGATAATGCTGAAAAAATGTGGCATGCACTTCGCTCGTTACAAGGAATTATAGCAAAGATATAGACACTGGCCATGACCTACACGTACAAAAATTTATTCAGACAATCCACAGAATTTGTAGACCTTATTTTATAAAGACTAAAGACTTTCTATGCACTAGTGTATAACCAGTCTATAGATTTATTGCCGTACACATTTAGTAGACTTTTGTCTATAGACAAGTGTCTACTGAAAGTCTAAGCGACACAGGTATACAGAGCGTCTATAGGCGAACTGTAGACTTGCGACCTGACACTTCCTATATATTTTTGTCTATAGAGAGTCTATACAGAACACAATTGAAAGTCTAGTAGACACAGGTCTATAGACAGTCTGTAGACAGGTTCTACAGAGAGACTTATGGCTGTACACTTCATGTAGATTTCTGTCTATAGAGAAAAGTCTACTGGTCCAGTAGACATAAGGCTGTGGACAGGCTACTAACATTCCATAAGTATATGGCATGGCAGTGCTGGGCACCGTTGTCTATAGACATGTATAGATGTCTATCTGCAAAACCTCCAACGGACCGTTGTCTAAGGCACACCGTCTACAACCGTTGGAAAAGGTCATCACGCAGTATTCAGAAATGGTATAACGATCAGTATGTTTACAAATTTAGTTTTTTTCTATACTATGAAACGTTGCTTTTTGAGGATACGAAATGGCGCAGCAACTGTCTCATATACCCCTGTGGGCACCCGAACCGCGCCGTGAGGGAAGGAAGAAAGGAGAGAGTGAAAGGAGAAAGGAAAAAAGAGGTGCCGTAGTGGAGGTCTCCCGTAAAATTGCACCTTTAACGCGCACTGACATCGCTCACTGGCGCCTATTGCGTTTCGACTCCATCGACACCCGGCCGCCACAGTCGGGTTCGGACCGTGTACTCCGGATCATTCGACGAGTACCTCACAACTGAGTCATCGTGGCGGGTAACCAAGCTAGCAATATGCAATACGTGCACCTTAAAATTGCACCACATTTATACATATAAATGCAGAAAGTAACAATCCGGGTAGTTTCCTCAGAAACATAATTGCGATCTGTCGAATGCAGCCATTCATACAGGCATGTTGACATGCAAAGCGTAAAGGAAATATATTATAAGGGATACGGAAAAAATTCCAACTCCATCTCTGGACATGTGGTTTCCATCGCAAAGCTTATCTCCAGGCTATCCCATTCCAGAAAGGTAATATGGACGCTTTGGTTTTTTTTATGGGGTTCACAGACACAAGGGGTCTCAGGATAAAATAGACGCTGTAGTGAAAGGCTGCGGATAACATCGACCATCTGCGGTTTTGAAGCGAAAAGCTTCACTACGCTAGTCAACACCGCGCTTCGGGCGAGCCGGCGTACGTCGCAGTATGAGTGCGGTCACGCACGGCGCAGGTGGCCGCCACCGACTCCGTCGCCTGACTTCTCGTTACTCTCCCTCTCTCGCTCCCTAGTCTCTACTGCGCATGCGCCACTAGTAGCACCGAGCCATTGGTGTTCCGCCGCTGCGCAGCGCCGTGCCTTTCCCTCTTTCTTCTTTTCCTCCCTCCTTTACCCCTTCATTTTCCGCGTGGTTCGGGTGTCAACCGAGATATGTGATACTGTTACTGTGCCATTTCCTTTCCTCAAAAACCAAACAAAAGAAGTGAGCCAACGGCGTTCACAGCGTTCCTTGGCGTAGACAACTTTGCAAAGGCCGTTCATGTTTACGCAAGGAAAGGTGCACAACCGGCTCTGTGGGTAAGGGGAGACCTCAATCTCTCTTTCGCTTTGTGTATCTCGGACTAGCTGAACTAATCCACAATAATTTTTTTTACCTTGCGCTGTTATTGTATAGCAAACGAGCCATTAGCATTTCTCTATCAAAATACGAACTCCGTGACCGGGATAGAACCTTCATCTTTCTGTTCACAATACGAACACAATAACCACTGAGTCATCGCGCCAGCTTTATTTCAGTAAATTCGCATGACAAATTCTCAGCGGTTTGTATAAAAAATTGTTACTAAGACCATGAATTCCTGGAGCAATCTACCTCTACAATGAATACCTACTGCTAATAGTGATGTCTGTACGACAACCTTTTGTATTAATTGAAACCCAAGCTTTTCAAGAATTGTGCCTGGGGATCTTAAATGTGCAATGGCATCGCACAGCAGACGGCCGCCTTTCCGTTTTGCCTCCGTCCAAACGTGTCCGCCGCGGCCAGGAAGGTTCAGACTTCGTTGATTTTGAGGAAAGGGAAGGCGCATAACTGGCTCCAGGGTCTGTGGGCACCTGGTAGTAGTGGTTGTTTATTAAAGTAATAGTAAAAAGGAAGAAAAATATTTTTTCTACCCCGGCCTCTGCCATCGATACTGAAGCACCTGAGCTGGGGCAGCGGAAATAAATGATAGCAGGCAGAATGGAGAAATGAATTGAAAGAGGTGAGGGGACAGAAAGAGAGGATAAAGGGAGAAGTAATATGTACAAACTATTTACACAATAAGAAATGTGTCCAGGTTGTGTGCGTGATTAGTTCATTTTTGAGGAATTAAATCACACACGCGCGCAGCACTGTGTTGGCTCCAAATGGAGTGGGACGTCCAGTTATTAATCGTTCAAGGTAGAAGTCGCGCAGCGTTCGGTTACTGCGTGTAACTATCTGACGGAGAACTGACGGGACGTCAAGCGCGTGTGTTCGAGGAACACACAGAGGCTCACCAAAGTTCGCTCACGAGTGCGCGCACTGCCCTGCGGCCACAATAGCGTCTTGATGGAGTCTGGTAGTATGCCCTGCGACCCTATAGGCCGCGAGCATATCGCGACGAGCATCGGCGAACGCGGCAGTGAAGGAGCAGGTGCTCTAGTGTTTCCACTGCACCGCATCCGTCACACACATCACTCGTCGCGATTCCGTGACGCACTCGTCGTTCCCCGGGCCACACGCAGCCAATGCGCGCGCGGAGGATCATTGCACGTTGTGACCGTGTAAGTCCGCGACAGCCTGTGATACTGTCGATGCGCTCACCTCCTGCGATGCGTGGGTGGGGGTGCTACTTTCGGAGATGGTTGTGGATGGCCCCACGTCTGTCCTCCAGCGCAAGATGCAGATCGCTGGCAGGCAGTTGGTGTGCAGCGGTCGCTAGGTCGTCAGCTTCTTCGCTGCCGGTGATGCCGCAGTGGCCGGGTACCCACTGTGCACGCACGGAACATCCGCTCGCGCGAAGCGCTCGATGCGCGAGCGAATTTCCCGCACTAGTGGAGCACCGTGGCCGTTAGATTGCAGGCGGCTGAGGGCGACGCGGGAGTCGCACAGCAGAGCACTCCTGGGCGGCGGAGGGCCGAGGGTGAGCAGCAGATCCAGCCCGAGCCGGGTGGTGGAGGAGCCCAGGAATGTTGTGCGTTGCTGGCTGTGCAGTCGCAGGGCGGGGATGGCCGCCGCCGCAGCAAGGAAGCAGCTGTCGTCGGCTACTGAGCCGTCGGTGTACACGAAGAGATGGTCCTGGAGCTCCTCGCGTATGACGGCTCTGGCCAGCTGCTGCACAGCACAGAGAGGTGTGCTCTGTTTTCCCGCAATGCCGACGATCTCGCTGTACCTCTGAGGCAGCAGGCCAGGGCGCGCAGGACCCGTAGGAGGTGGTCATTGTGTCAATTGCTCATACTCTAGCAGCACCGCGCCCATTCGTGAGCGCGGGTGCGAGCGCATACGCTGCAGCAGCGAGCCGCCGTGCGGTGCCCGGTGAAGCCGGTCGATGTGATTCAGTGCCCTGCGCGATGCTTGGAGCTCAAGTGGCCACGCTCCTGCCTCGGCCAAAGTTGCGGCGCACTGCGAGTTTTTGGGTAGGCCTAGGCACACGAGCAGGGAATTGCGGTGCTGGAGCTCGAGTTTCTTCCAGCACGGCTTGCGCACCGTGACGAGCGGCAGCGCATAGAGCACCGCCCCAAAAGCTGCGGCATTGTATAGCCGCAGCACGGCTTGCTGGGAGATCTCCTGGCCTCGAGCGGTGAGCTTGTGCACGGCGGCGGTGATCCTCTTCATCTGCAGACAGGCCTTGGTCGCCGCGGGGCGGAAGGGAAGGCGCCAGTCGATGTCTAGACCAAAGTACCGCACCAATTTACGCCAAGGAATTGGAGTCCCGTCGAGTGACAGTGGCGCAAGGTGCGCGCGCGATCGCGAAACGCAGGCCATGGCCACCAATTTGCCCGCGCTCAGCGACAGACCAAGGCAGCGCAAGCTGGCATCGATTGCGGTCAGGACTTCCTGAAGGCACCCCGCACGCAGAACGCTTCGGCCGGTGGTTCCCGGCACCACAAAGGCTATGTCGTCTGCATATATAGTCATGTACACATGGTGTCGGCCGCTCGTGGGGAGGGAGGCCGGCACCACCGACATGGCCACATTAAACAGAAATGGTGATAAGACAGAACCCTGCGATACGACCATGTCCACCGGGCGAGGCTTGGAGAGCTTACCCCTACTCGTGCAGGCATGGTGCGCCCGCTCAGGAAGCCATGAACGTATCGCAAAAGGCGCCCGCACACCGGCCCCCTCAAGCACCGCGAGAATTGGTGCACGGTGAACGTTGCCAAAAGCGCCCGACACATCTAGTAGTAGCAGCAGCGCAATCTGGCCTGTAGCCCTGGCATGCTCCAGCTCTGTAACAACGTCCAATGTAGAATCAGCCGTGCTCCGCATCGCACGGAAACCCGTCTGCCGCTCGTCAAACAAATCAGCCTCCGCAGCCCGCTCGTTCAGACGCTGCAACGACATATGCTCCATGAGCTTACCTGCCGCCTATTTTAATGCCACTGGCCGGTATCCGCTCAGCTCCGTAGGTGGGCGCCCTGCCTTTCGGATGGGACAAACGACCGCCGTTCGCCAATCATCCGGCAGCTCCCGCGTTCCCACACCAGGTTGATCTGCTGCAGGAGGATCTGTCGTTGCTGCGCATCCAGGTTTCGCAGCATCTGGTATGTCACCGCGTCCGGTCCGGGCGCCGAGCGGCGTCGGCAGCGCTGCAGCGCACTGTTCACTTCCGCCACAGTGAACGGCGCATCACATGGACCTTCCGAGGCGACGAGCCAGGGACTGCTGTCGCTTCTGGGGCTCTCAGGAGCAGCTCTGTTAGCTGCGTTAGCGGGGCTGGTCGGCGCGAACCGATCGGCAAACTGCTCTGCCAACTCTTCAAAGCTGAGCCCACTGGAGATTGCGAGGGCGGCTAGTGGTTGACGGTTTGCCTGTGGTTTGGTGATGCGCCGCAAGGTGTCAATCAGCCGCTGCGAGCTTAAATCTTCCTCCATCCTTTTGGCATAGTGAAGCCCACTGCCGGCGGTATAGCTTGTTGGTTGCGGGCGCTGCCGCATCCAAGCTGTTGTAGACAGTCCAGTCGGCGGCTATGTCAGTCAGTTGCGCCCGTCGCTCTGCGCGATCTCTCTTCTCGCGCAGATTGAGCAGCTTCATATCAGGCGTGGGCTGCCCTGCCCTTACCTCTGCTCGTTGGTTGGCTGCGAGAGCGCTTCGGACTAGGCTTGAAAAGAAATCTGCGCCAGTGGCCGCCGCCTCCTCGACCGCCCACCTGAACGCACTCCAGTTGGTAATAGAGTAGGCACGTTTGGGTCGCGCCTTCAACGTAGTGGGTTCGATTAGGATGGAGTAATGATCCGAGGCCCAGAGAGATGGTGATCGGCGCCATGTTGCCTCGATGCCTCTGGATGCGAAGGCAATGTCGATTCAGGAGGTGGTTGTTCCGCGTCGTCGAAAGGTGTGCTCGCCGGTGTTCAAGGGGGTGAGTCCCACCTTCGTTGCTGCGTCGTGCAGGTCGTCTCCACGCGTGGAGTGGCGCGCACTGCCCCACGCACTATAGCGGGCGTTAAAATCACCACAGATGATTTGGCGCGGGGCACAACACTAAGACACAGCACGAAAACACAGCGCGTTCCACGCGACAGCTGGACGCACATAAACACAGGCCACCGACAAGTCAACACCACCGACGCACACTGTCACCACCACGCACTCCTGGGCATCAGATATCGCCGCCGCCGAGCCGACGAGGGTGTGCTGAACGTCCTGCCGCAAGTATATCGCGCATCTTGATTTACCGGGGCGATGATATGTGTCACAACAGGACACTGCGGCACAGGTGGGTTCCCCGCACGTGGTGGCTGAGTGGTAGCCAATGTAGCCAGATAGCGGCATCTGGGGCTCCCCGTCATGTTAACACACGTACGTCTCCTGCAGCGCGATAACTTCCGGCGAATCCTGTGCGATGCGAACTCGCATTTCGGAGTACCGCGCCGCAAGTTAGCGCACGTTCCACTGCAGAATAGATGGTATGCGGGAGGGAGTCAGGCGGCTAGCCATCATGCTGGCTTATCTGTTCGGGAGCACCCACTGCTTCTAAGCAAGCCTGGTGTCCATCGGTGCCCTCCGGGAAAAGTGCGCTGAGGGCGCGCAACGCCAGCTTTAGGCGCGCGATCTCCGCGTCCCGTGCTTATAGGGGCTGGCCATGAGAAGCGGCCGCAGGCTCGGGCCGCGCTGTACGGGACGCCGGGCATCCGGATCGCCGCTGCTGCTGTCGGCGCTGCCGCTGCTTCGGTGGCTGCTGCTGGGGTGTTCCCCTGACGGCTTCCGCATAAGAAAGCGCGCGCGGCGTCTGCTGATGTTGCTAGGATGGGGCCGCTGTTTCAGCCTGGACGACGGCTCGGAGCACCCGCCTGAACATCGGTGCCATGGATGTGTCCATTAAAGCGGCCGCGTGACGCTCTCGCTGCCAGTGCGGGCACGATGCTCAGGCCGCCCGCGCACTATCTCCCCGGGCTATCTCCCTGTCCTTGGAAGGGCACTCCCAATCAGACAATCTGGCCATTACATTCAAACAAATCACCGATTACTACAAGGAGGAGCACCGGCGCTACCCGGCCCCTTGTAAGGGTCTGGATCGCGCTGACGAGCGCCTCCTCATCAAAATTCTCACTAACACTGTACTGTGCCCGGCGGTGCTTAAACACTTCAATACATCCTTTGATGGCACGTGCCAGTTCTGTGGGGAGGTGTCTGACACCTTCCACATGGTTTGGGGGTGTCAATCTAACCCATCTATCCCCCCAACCCCAACCCCACCAGAGAGGACTGGGAGGCGGCCCTGCTCGGCTGTCAAGACCTGAAGAGCCAAAAGGCCTTGGTTCAACGGACGCGGGCGGCGTTGCTTGCCAATGGGGCCCTGGAATAGGGGCTCCACCTAGTACTGTGAGGGGAAAGGGCCAATAGGGCCCTACCCCAATCACCTTTCTGTAAAAATTTAATTGCTTATAAATGTTTTTCACTACCGCCCCCGCAGTTAATGGAGCGGGGCTTGCTCGCGCAGGTGCCAGGCTCGTGCGGCCCGCCGCAGCGCGTGCATCGGGCAGAAGTGCGACATACCTCAGTAGCATGCCCCAGGCGGGCGCACTTGCCACACTGGAGCGGCCGGGGACGGCAGGGGCGGACCGCAAGCCTGCGCTTGAATATGATGATGAACGCCGGTGGTGTCGGCGCCGCAAAACGGAGAGCGAGAGTGCTGCCCGACAGATATGCCGACACCATCGGCACCGTTGACTCCGCCACCGGTAGCAGCTCCTCCGCCATCCTGCGCCCGTCCACACTGAAGACCAGGCCGGAGCTTTGGTTCCGAGGAGGAGGCTCCTAGGCGCAGACCGGCACGCCGCGGATGACGGCTGTGGCTAGCAGGGCCTGGAGAGCATCGCTGCTCACCGCGTCCACTGCCGCCACATTCCGCCGCATGTCTACCCGGACGGCGAGGACGCCCGGGCGCGATCCGATCTCCTCGGCCAACTCCTCCTAGCCCTGTTCCCTGGTGAAGGCGGTGCCCCGGTTCGCAAGCCGAAACAGCACCGTCCCCACCTGGCTGGACGGGACGTCCACGGCAGCCGCATCTCGCTCCAGGGCAGCTCTCCGACGCGGCTGCGCCTTGGTAGAGATAGTGCGCCACGGGATCAGGCTGGCACTAGCATCAGCATCGCCGTTGTCTGCGGCGCATTGCTGCGGTGCGCCGCGGAGTAGGGCGCGCTAGCTACCAGCAGACGAAGCCCCAGCCGCAGTCTGGTCTCGTGCGGTGGGATTTGGTGAGGTTTCACCCCGTTTTCTTCCGGACGCCGTCGCCCCAACATCAGCAGCAGGCTGGAGGTGGGCTCCATGGGGCTCGTGCTGGGCAGACCCTGCTCCATTGAGTGTGGAGAAAGAGGGAACAGTGACGGTGGGGGGGGGGGGGGGGGGCTTCGAGCTTCCCGCCTGGCCACCGCGATGTCCCTTTTAGTTTCCGAGTCCTCCTCCCCGGACCCCGTTGAGCGTCGCCGTTTCCCGAGAACAGACTCGTCCATCGGGGTGCACATGCTCTCCTCGGCTGCAGTTGTCCGCGGTGAGCCCGCAGCAGCAGCATCAGGGCGAGAGGGCATCACAGCCGGTTCCCCAGGTGTAGCAATGTCGGACGTAAGCGTAGGGGTAGACAGAAATGGCGGGGAGGGAGCCGCCATGGAGTTCTGCATCTGGTCAGCGAGCGCCATGGCATCCCTCAAGGCTAGAACGCATGGGTCCACCGGCCACACGTCAAAGGTCCTGATGACGGACTCGAGTTTCTCCGAGGTGGTGATGAGCGCCGCCATCAGGCACCTCACCGTGTCCCGCAGATCAGCGATCTCAGCCTGCATTCGCCGAATGGTGCTGGACGACTTCGCTCTGGATGGCGTTCGTCTTTTTGATCATGAGCGTGAGCGGCCTGCCCTGCGTTGTTCATTGTCACCGCCGAACACAGGCCTTCGCTCGTTCACGGTGTCTGTGGCCTCCATCGGGAGACCCCGCAGCGCCGCGAAGCCTTAGGCCCAGCGTCCGAAGGAGCAGAGAGCTGAAAAACACCTCCGCTCGCTTCGAGCGCCCGCCGAAGAATCTCCCCCGTCGTGACGGAGACTTATTTATATTTCCCTAGATGTGGTTTATTTTAAAGCGATACGAAAAGGAAGGAAAATAAATTATTACTGGGGGCAAAAGCCACCTTCGTTCGCGTCACGCAGCCTCGGTTTCTTTGCTTACTGACGCACAGAAGGCAGGTTTGTCGCCATGGTATTCGTAGTGAGCTGGCGCCCTGTGGGCACCTAAGCGTAATTTTCAGGCACGTGGCGGGGCTATATCAGAGTTTTAACCAAGTTAATACCTTTTTTTTATTTGAGCCGAAAAAAAAAACAAAAAATGATGTGTGGTTAAGCATTGCTAAACATAAAATAAGTACGAAAACAGGGCTTTTTGGAGCCCCTGTGGGCACCTAGGCGGCGTTTTCAGGTACGTGGCGGGGATGCAGAAAGCCGTGTCCTCGTACTTATTTTATGTTTAGCAATGTGTAGGGTTCAGCGCGCTGTCGCATTTTTTTTGTACATGTGTTGCGAATATTCCACGAGAGGGCAGTGACCTAGGCTGCGTGTCCGGTTTTGTTTTATTTTGTTTTGCTTTGGTGCACACCGTTAGAAGGGGACTGATGCCTTTTTGGTTAGTCTTCCCATTCGTCCTTGTGGTTTCCTTCGCCGCTCCGGACGGCGGGGCTATCTGCCGGCCTCGACCTTGGACCCCTGTCCCCTTGGCGAAGGATTGTGAGACCACCTAGGGGTAAGGGAAAGCGCTGACATCAGTTCTGAGCTTTCCTATTCATGAAAACTGATGAGCCGCAGTTAGCAGTTTGTTTTTACGTGTGGAAAGGGGCGCGGGCATCTTCGGGGTGTACCCACGATGGAAGCCGCGCCCGTGTGCTTTTTCTCTAGCTACTCCTAGCTGGGAGGCGCTCGGTCTGGCCGAGTGCGGAGGGAGTGACCGTTGAGAGCTGGTGCAAGGCGCGCCATTTTTGCTGTTGGGACGCAGTGTCCCTTGCCTCTGTGCAGGCGGACGGCTAGGCCGGCCGCGGAGAGTTGTGGCCGCATACTGACTTTTGTTTGTACCCATCTGTAAATAGCCTGTATAAAAGTTCGTTTCTCACTAAATCGCTTCGCCTGCAAGTCATATCATCGAGAAGCCTTCAAGCAGTGCATCCAGTCCAGGAACGGACGAAGACATCCACGGAGAGAAAGACGAAGTTCGGCATCCAAGGCGAGATACCGAAAGGACGACAGGCTCCGGGGGTACGAAGGTGCGAACCGCATCGGGCGTGAAAGGCCGAAGGCAAGGTCTTCAACAGACACAGAGTGGTATCCCTGAGCAGCGGCGGCAGTTGGAAGACTCAAGCAGACACGGCCTTCAGCGGACAGAAAACGGCATCCCCGAGTAAAGGCAGCAGCTAGTGGCTTCAGTCGGCACCTGGTCCGAGGTCGCCGCCATTCCTGCCCGAAAAGAGGACCCTGAGCGCAGCTCCGAGTGAGTTCCCTGGTTGCTTCGTTTTCTTAGCGGTCACTGTTTGACTAAGGCTTGTGTAGTTGATGATAACCCGATTTGGTCAACTTAACCCCGACAAGGCATCTACGATGGACAGCGTAGTGACAGTGGTGACAGGGGGGACGGTGGAGACAATGGCAGCAACGAGGCGTCGGGGTCACGGCATGGCCAAAACATTGAGAAAGTGTTGGAATTGTGTGAAAAAAGATAAGAGCCTTAGAGCTCGAGATGCAAATCATGCATGCTTGAAGCCAGAATCCGGCGCCTTCCGAGGACAAGCGGTTGAGACAGTACGCTAACCTACTCGCCGGCGCGTTCCCCAAATTGCATTCAGACGGTGAAGTACCCGTCTGGTTTGAGTCAGTGGAATGCTCGCTCGTGGCTTACAACGTGGCGAAGGAACATTGGGCGCACCTTGTGTTCCAGGTGCTGGCTGGGCGGGTAACCTACTTATTTATCGACACGGCTCACGGCAGAACAGCACAGGGACTATGACAAGTTGAAGGCGGTGGTCCTAGACGAGTTCAAACTTTCAGCCGTAGAGTATCAAAGGCGGTTTTCTGGGGCCACCAAGCGCCGCGAAGAAACCTGGAAGGCTTTTGTCACACGCGTCCAGAGTTATTTAAATTTTTATTTTAAGTCACGATGCGTGTCGTCTTTTGACGGATTATTCAAGCTACTGGTTGCCGACCAGCTCAAGACGGGGCTATCAGAAGAAGCACATAAATATGTCAAGCTGCGCGAGGGTGAGAAATGGCTGAATGCGGATGAGATAGCTGCACTGCTACAGACTTGCGAGGAAGCCGCCGGGAAGGGAAGCGCTCAGAGGAAAGCCGACAGCTTTAAAGGTTTTGACACGCCCCCAAAACCGAGAACTGAAGCCCCACCTACGCAGAAGCATGGAGCAGAGCGAGGAGATAGAATAGCCGAAGTCAGGCCAGGAGGAGAAAAGAAAAAGGTATCGCGGTCGGGTGGCTGCTTCCGATGCGGAAGCTGGAGACATGTCGCGAACTGCCCATTTCATCGTGAGAACCCAGATGACACACGAGAGAATCCACCGCGCGATGATAGGCTAACGGCACGCGGGTCCACCCTAGTCTTGCAATCCACGCGTCCAGCGCTCAGCAACATTAAAATCTGCTCTAGGGAAGCGGTTATGGGCGCTATTGTGGACACCGGTGCAGATATCACCGTAGTGCGCGAAAGCCTTGTACCTGGGGAGTTCGTACCCCACATGGGACGATCGATCTCGTCTCCGCTTTCTGAGAGAAGGTAGAGGCAAAACTGGCAGTAGTTCCGATGGCGCTGTGTCGTGGCGCTCCCCTGATCAAAAATGTGGACGATGCGACACAGGTGTTGTGTGCGCTCACCGACAAGCTCACACAATCCGATTGTCTAATTTCCGCAGACGCATGGGAACAGCTGCACGACTCGGGCAAAACGGACAGTGAGGGTCTCGTGCAGGCGGTGGGAACTCTGTCGCCGCCGGCTGAAGACAGACCAGATAGATCAGGGCCGGATGTGAGCCCCGAGCCCGTCCTGGTATTCGCAGACGAAACCCTGCCCCATCAGACAGTTTACAGTAATGAGGTCGAGCCATCACAGGCGGGCGGCACGGCTGAGCTTAGCGGGGCACAGAAGTTTCGCGTGGAGCAGCATGAGGATGGGACTCTGCGTCAGGCCTGGCAGAACGCCAAGCAAAGAAAGGCGGGCATGTCTGTCGTAGACAGAGTTTTGTATCATAAATACCAGGTGCTAGGCCAAGGGGTAGAGCAGTTAGTACTGCCAAGATTACGGCGCGAGGCCGCACTCAGCCTAGCACACGAGTCCTACTGGGTGGGACACCTGGGCTTTCGCAAGGCTAAAGCTCGCCTAAAGTACAGTTTCTACTGGCCGGACATGGAGTCGGATATTCGCAAACACTGTGACAGCTGCCATAGCTGTCAAGTGCGTTCAGACCACCGGCGAACCGATAGGGCACCAATAACGCCTCTCACTCTCCCGAAGTTTCCCTTTCAGAAAGTGAACGCGGATATCATAGGTCCGATTGAGCCATCGCATGGCCGTGGACATCGATACGCACTTTGCATAATAGATCTATGCACGCGTTGGCCAGAAGTAGTCTGCCTGAGGTCTTTGTCCACCACGGAAACCTGCGACGCGCTGCTTTCGGTGTTTAGCCGGACTGGGGTTCCCGAGGTGGTGTGCTCAGACTGCGGCACCAATTTCACAGCTGCACTTACGAAGTTCCTCGAAAGACTCGGCTGTACCCCACGCTTTTACCCCACGCTGTACCCCAATCATCCGGAGAGCATTGGAGTGGTGGAGAGGTGGAACAGAGTCCTTAAGACCATGCTCTCACACGTAGTCGAAAAGGAACCGAAAAACTGGGACAAGTTCATTCCCTTTCTTCTTTGGGCCTATCAGGAGGTGCCACACGGCACCACAGGCGTGTCACCTTTCCGAATGCTTTACGGCCGAGACCCAGTAGGATCACTCGGTATACTGAAGCAAAGCTGGGCAGGAGACATTGAGGTACCCGGGGACCTAGCGAGTGCTCCAGCTGAGTATTTGAAAAATCTGAATGCACAGCTCAAGACCGCGGCCGACATTGCGGAGCTAACGACTAGAAAACAGCAAGAGGCGTACTCGTCGCACTACAAGCACGCAATGGTAAAAACATTTCGCGAAGGTGAGGCGGTCCTCGTTTTTGATGACAAGAGGCCAGGGAAAATGTACCCGAAGTGTCTAGGGCCAGCGGTGGTGACAAAAAGGTACCGCGAGCACTCGTACTATGTGCAGATGAGTGATGGTCGCCGCATGCTAATACATGCAAATAAGCTACGCAGTTACGTCGGGAAGGTAGGTTCGGTGAGCGTCATATTTGATGACGACTGCGATTTTGGAGAAATCGAATATACCCCGCGAGCAAGCAACGTCCCGAAGGACCGGGTAATGCCTACGCCGGATAAAACAAGCCACTTAGACAGGGATGCAGCGGAGCTGGTGCACATCACGTTCGAGCAGCACCAGGCATTATTTCCGAACGAACCGTCGATCGCACGCGTGGGTGAGCACAGCATAAAGCTCACGGAGGGGGCAACTCCAAGGCGAGGCCATCCTTATAGGACCCCAGAGGCTTTAAAAGACGAAGTAACGAGGCAAATTGATGAGCTCCATGCACAAGGCCTCATCTACCCCTGTAAAAGCCCTTTTGCACACCCGATCGTGTGCGTTCCCAAAAAAGGCGGGTTGGTACGTCTTTGCATAGACTACCGAGCGCTGAACGCGGTGACCGAGACGGACGCATTTCCTATGGTTTGCCCCCAGGAGCTGATCATGCGTGTCAAAGCCGCGAGGTTCATAACACTTCTGGACCTTAGGCGCGGCTATTGGCAGGTGCCACTCGCTCAGGATTCTCAGCTTCCGACAGCGTTCATCTCGCACCTAGGTCAGTTTGCCTGGCGGGTGATGCCTTTCGGTCTTAAGAACGCAGCGGCAACCTTCCAAAGGAACATGAACCAGTTGCTAGCCGGGCAGGAAGAATACGCTTGCGCCTATCTAGACGATATCGCCGTATTCAGCCAATCTCTAGAAGCGCATATCCATCATTTAAAGCGGGTGTTTTGCACTCTGGAGAGGGTGGGCCTGCACGCTAGCTGGGAGAAGTGCAAGGCAGCGATGCCTTCAATCCGCTACCTGGGGCACGTTGTCGGCTCAGGCCGGCATGGCCCAGCCAAAGAGACAATTGAGGACATCGAAGGAATTCAAGCCCCTAAGACAAAGAAAGAATTGAGGAGCACCCTTGGGCTGTGCCGCTACTACCGTAGCTATGTTCCCAATTTTGCAGAAATCGCTCTGCCACTAACGCGCTTGACAGGAAAAGGCGTGCCGAACAAAATACCGTGGCCAGATGACGCGGAAAAAGCCTTGAAAGCCCTGAAGAAAGCTCTAAGCGTTGCGGTTTCACTGACCATTCCGGACCCTCGAAAGCCGTATCTGCTTTTTACAGGCGCGTCGGCAGTAGCAGCCGGCGCCTGCTAAGCGCAGCTTTCTGACAACGGCACTGAGGCGCCGGTAGCCTTCGCCAGTCACAAGTTCACACCATTGCAGATGCGGTGGGCGGCAATCGAGAGGGAGGTATTCGGGGTAATCTGGGCATGAAAAAAGTTTAAGACGTGGGTGTGCGCCGCCACCATGACTGTCATCACTGACCACAAAGAGAGAGAGACTCCTTAATGAAAAACCAGAGAATTTAGCCGGCGTTTCAATATCGCTGGCATGCTACTCTGCGTAGAGAGGGGAATTTGGGAGATAAAGACTGAAGGAGAGCAGCGTGAAGAGGTGGAAGGAAGAAAAACGAAGATAAAATGCAGCCTTGAAATGGGTACTAAGGATGCAGTGGCGTGTATTGATGTAACCTATGGAATGATGGAGTGCATAGTCCGACAAATGGGCTGACGAAGTTCACTGCAAGAAGAATGCATGAAGGTAACCTGCAAGTGAATTTAGAGCTTATCGAGATGTCCAATGTCTTTTAAATATGTAAAAAGAAAGTTCATTGCAAGTCTCTTTTGCCTGAAGCAGGCTAAGGGGCCTAAAACTTTGTCCATTGTTAGGGGCACTGGGCAGAGCTTCTGCATGCAATGTTCATAGTACGCACGCTCGTTAGCATACGCAGGGCACTCAAGCAGGATATGTTCCACAGTTTCTATCGAGGCACAGTTGTCACAATGCGGACTGTTCATTTGTCCAAAACGGTATCGCAGGCCGTTTGTATATGCAGCATTCAGACGAAGTCGGTGATAAAGTGTTTCGAGTTGTCGAGGAATTCTGGGTGAGAGTCTTGATCTAAGATGTGGGTCGATTGAGTGAAGAAATTGGTACTGATGTGTCGGCAAACTCCAAAGACGATACGTTTCTTCGTACGCAAAACTTTTAGCCATTTGGGACGCATCAGATTTCGTGAGAAAACTTCGAATGTGTCTCTGATGTTGATGGCCCTTACGGGCCGCTTCATCGGCTTTTTCATTAGCCATAATGCCACAGTGAGCAGGTACCCACTGAAATGTTATGCAGTGGCCTGCGGCAATAGCTAAATGATGGATATACCCAATGTCCAGGGAAACTGGCTGGTGATTCGTTTTCTTCAGCAGGTTGGCCAGGATCTGCAGAGATGCTGTTGAATCGGTGAAGATAACCCAACGGCCGGCGGTTCGGCGCAGGATCTAAGAAACAGCTTCCTTAATGCCGTGAAGCTCAGCTGTTATAGAGGAGGTCCTCCGCTGCAGCCGGTAAGAAATGGCATGGCCTGTTGAGGGCACATAAAGGCCACAAGAAGAAGTTTCTTTAGTAGTTGAACCATCGGTGAAGATATTGGTGTGCTGCGTATATTATTCGAATAAGTAGGCGAGAGTAGCTTGCAGAAGTGCTGCCTTTGGCATGCGGCTCTTTGCATTCACACCTGGAGCAGACTTCTTCGCCTTTGGAGGAGAGAGTGTCCATGGAGGAAAGGCCAGAGGGAGTAGTTTTTCTGGCTGATTAATAGTAGGAAGGGGCAGTAGCTGCACTGCCTGGCCAAAGATAAAGTTGCTGTGAGTTAGGTGAACACGGTGTAGGAAGTGCTTCTTCCCTTGCAGGACATGGCGGAGATGGGTACGCATAGTTTCCTGGGCGGCAATTACCTCTAGTGGGAGACATCCTGCCTCCGCTACTGTTCCTGATGCAGAGGAACCCTTTGGGAGGCCAAGACATATTCGCAGGCAGTTGTTCCGTGCGGCATTGAGAGTCTTATTGCTTGATGAAGATAATCTTTGAAGCACTGGTAGACAGTAGCGCAAGGTTCCTTCAACATAGGCTTTTTCAAGCAGAAGCATTGATCGGCAGTTGCTACCCCACCTTGTTCCCGCTATGAACCTGAACACTTGCGATGCTGCAGTAATCCTCTCGCGGCGTTTTTTGATCTGAGGCGACCATGACAGATTATAGTCGATTACAACACCCAGGAATCGCTGAGATCGTACATATGGCAGCGATCGTCCGCCTAGGAGCAGCGGATATCGGGTCATCGTTTTTCTTGTAAACGCCATTGCAACACTCTGTTCTGGCGAGAGACGAAGACCTCTGGAAGCCAGGTACATCGAAATGTGCAATAGCGCTCTCTGAAGACGTTGCTGGGTAATATAGCACGAACGTGACGCGGTCCAGATGCAGATATCATCAGCATAAATTGTTATGCGGACCCCTCGCGGAAGGTGTCTTCTTATGTGAATAAGGACAATATTGAACAGGAGAGGGCTGAGCACCGCTCCCTGTGGTACGCCCCTCTCCACTGCGTGAAAGCGTGTTGGACCGTTTGGAGTGGTAATAAAAATTTGTCGTTCTTTTAAATAATGCCCAATCCACTTGTTGGAGTGGTAATAAAAATTTGTCGTTCTTTTAAATAATGCCCAATCCACTTGTATAGCCTTCCTCCAAGGCCAAGACTGCCAAAGGCTGCGAGAATTGCATGGTGAAAGACGGAGTCAAAAGCGGCCTTGATGTCTAGGAAAACGGCTGTTGGGATGTACCCAGCATGAAGGTACTTCTCAATTGATGAGACGAGGGCGATGA
Organism: Amblyomma americanum; assembly: GCF_052857255.1. Taxonomy (NCBI): domain Eukaryota; kingdom Metazoa; phylum Arthropoda; class Arachnida; order Ixodida; family Ixodidae; genus Amblyomma; species Amblyomma americanum. The sequence goes on along the minus strand of NC_135501.1, from coordinate 79,082,081 downwards.
TATTGTCAGTCGCAGACCTGTTTGGACGGAACCCGTTCATTTCTTGGGGGAACTCATTTCGGCTTTCTAGGAACCAAGTTATGCGCTTGCAGATCATGCGCTCCATGAGCTTACCTACGCAGCTCAGTAGGGCAATGGGCCGGAATGATGCGTAGCTTGTTGGCTGCTTACAGGGTTTCAAAACGGGCACGATTTTCGCCAGCTTCCATCCGTAGGGACCTCACCAGCCATCCAGGAAGAATTGTAATACTCCAGGAGTCGAAGACGGGAGGTGTGGGGTAGCTTTGCAATGGCGTCATAGGTCACCTCATCATGACCCGGAGACGTGTGCCTGTTTGTCTCCGCGATAGCTGTGGATAGTTCTTCCATAGTGAAAGACAGGTCTAACGCTAGCACTGCCGCCTTTGGGATGCCTGTTTGACCATCTGCGGAGAGTGTCGAATGCCCTGACCCTGCCGACAGCAGCTTGCAGTATTCTTCTGAGACTTCTTCTATAGATTTTTGTTCGTGAAGGGAGAGTGCAGCGAAGGGGTGGAGTTGTTGAAGTGGCGTGCGCATACCTCTAACTATCCGCCAAATATTGGTTACTTGTTTGCGCACAACCAGCGTAGAATAAAAGTCACGTCACTTTTGCCGACTGAGTTTATTCATGTACCGTCGAATGTGACGCTGTGCCCGTCGGCATGCACGTAGGTCACCGAGGCTTTTTGTGCGCAGAGCTTTCCTTTCAGCTCGCCTGCGTATAGCGCAAAGCCTTTGGAATGTGTCATCATTTGAAGGTAGGTTATCATTTTTAGGTGTAATTTGTTTACTCGCCCTCAGGCAATACGCAATTGTCGATGCTAATTCCTCATTGCGAGTTGCCGCAGTAACTCTGCTTACAGCGTCCTTGTATGCGTCCCAGTCTGTAGATTTTATAAGGAATTCCTTTGGGTTCATCTGCACATGGAAAGCCGATATGAGGATTGGGTAATGGTCGCTTCCACGTGTCTCCAAATCAGTGCACCAGCCAAAGTTGTGGGCGAATGAACTTGTGACAAATGTCACGTCGATGCTGCTGGTAGTCGTCGGGCCTCGGAGGTAGGTGATGCTGCCGTCATTTAATGGCTGTACTAAATGCTTGGAGAGAGGTTTTGCAAGCTTTGCACCTCGGGCACATGTATGTGAGCTGCCCCAAATTTCATTATGAGCATTGAAGTCTCCGCAAATAATATGCGGAGAGGGCGTCCTTGCTATCAAGTCTTCAAGTCTCAAAGCATCAAATGGCGTGCCTGGCTCAAGATATACTCCAATCAGAGTGTACTGTTGTCCGGCAATAACTGTGACAGCGCATACGTATTCATTGTCGTTGTGAGGGGGGACATCAACCGGTGAGGCCGGGATATCCTTGCGAAAGCCAATCAGCAATCTGCTGACGTTATCTGGTCGTTGTGAACGATGGAAATAGTATCCATTGAGTCGGAAAGTTTCCTCGACGCGTGATTCACAGATGACTATGAAGGGGAAGGGGTACGCTCGCACGAGCTGCCAGAAATCTGAGAGTTTAGAACGTAGCCCACGAGCGTTCCACTGGAAAATGGTGCATGTACGAAAGATGTTGTGGATTGTCAGCTGCGGTGAAGTTCTCGCTGTGGAAGCCATGATTACTGAAGTGTGGTATTACGCCCCTGCGGAGCGTAGGAGACCGACACCAGCGGCTCCATTGCAAGGACAGCTTCTACTTCTGGGGGTCCTCCTGACGAGGGGTTTGCACGGATAAGAACCTTTATGGCTGCAAACAGCATCGGAATCAGTAGGCATGTGACATCTTGTTCAGAGCTTCCGGTTTGCTGCCTGCCGCTGATCTTGTCATGTTGTGGCGCCCTAGGGTCAGAGCGAGCGACGCTGTTTGTCGGGTCTTGTGTAGTGCGTTGCAGTAGCTTTGATGAAGGAGAAGAACCAACGGACTTCCCACGCTTCTTTTTTACCGCATCTGCGCGTAGGTCTTGTCAGCTGCTCTGCCACGCTGTGTTGACTGATTCTCGGAAAGAGCTGCCGTAGTCGTGAAAACCACGTCGGGGTTAGGTGGTGGTTCATGGCGCTTAGGGGGTTTCCCTTGTGTTTGCTCTGCCGTGCGAGCAACTGTGGCTGCTTTCTTTTTATAACACCCTCCATAGGAAGCAGGGTGTGGGCCACCGCAGTTAGCGCATTTAGGTTGCGCTCTCGAAGTGCATTCTTTGTGCGAGTGGTGGCCAGCACACACTTTGCAGCGCACGGGGCCGTTACAGTGTCTTGATATGTGGTCATGCCTCTGACATTTATCGCACTGAGTTGCTGCTCCGACGTATTCAGTTACAGGGTAACTACAGAACCCCAGCGTTACTCGTTTTGGTAGCGGCGCATCTTTTGCGAATTCCAATATAACTGTGCGACGGCGTACCTCTTTTATCTTTCCACCATCCTCAGGAGTGTAGGCGGTTAGCCTCCTTGCTGAGAGGACACCTTGGTCGCGTAGATATTCCTGCAGATCGTCTGTGTAGGTGACAGGTACATCTTGTATTTTGCCATAGCTTGCCATGTAAGAGTATGGGACTCGGGCCTCTACAGCCACTCCAGCCAGCTTAGTTACCGTGAGCAGACGGTTGGCGGCGGGCAGCGTCGATACTGTAATCATCAGGCTCCCATCCTTGTGAATGCGATGGCTGAGGACTTTTTCTTGAGCCGATGCTACAACCGCCGAAGCCGCAATGTTGGGGTTGGCTTTCCATAGGCTTCCTCCTTCCTCAGTGGGCCTGAAAACTACAGGAACACCGGTAGCTCTCTTTTTCTTGTACGATACAACTGTAAATGATGCTTGGTCCATGTCCTCTGGATGGTCGGTCAGAGGCTCGTTGCTGGCATGGTCGTCGCGCAGTCTCTTGTTTGGCGGGGCCTGGTCTGTAGCCGCAACTACAGGGGCCGCTGGACCCGCTGGACCCACCACTGGCGCTGCTGCCATCAGTGCAGCTGGGAGTTCAGCTGGCGGTGATGTTCTGTGTCGGCGTTGATACGGCGCACAGCGCCAAGGAGGTCGCTTGACGTGCTTTTGCCGGCGGCCAGGGACCCCCAGGTCGTCGCACGTCGAGGACACACGCCAAAAAGACTGGAAAACCTCTGAAGTGAGAAACTAAAGCCGAAAATTACGGCCCGGTGTCAGACAGCCGGCCCATTAATCGCCGTCTTCCACTGACCACAATCCGCTCTCCTTTCTTACGAGCAGTGTGCCTCACGGTGCAAAGCTTACGTACTGGGCTCTTGCGCTCCAACGCTACAATGTTACTTTTGAACATCGCAGAGGAGCCGACCACGCTAACGCAAATGCCTTGTCTAGAATACCCAACGCTTGTTGGGATAGTGCACTGGCTGACGTAGCAGTGACCGCTGGGGATAGTGGACCAGGGAACCGTGTGCATGGACAACAAACTGTACTCGTTGTACTCAAGAAAGGCGCACGTCGATCGAACGGAAGTATGGGATTTCCGTGCGTGTTTTTTTTCTATATTTTGAGGACGTTAGTAGCATGTATCTCTGTGTGACGAAGGGTCGCAGCATGCGGGCTGGCAGGCTCCAGTTGCTTGCTCGTGCAGAGGTACTCAAGCGCCTCAACCGCCACTTGTCGAACCCTTTTTGTTGTTTGTTGCCACGGCTTATCTCTGAATAGATTAGCCGAGTCTTGTGGGGAAGGTGTAGGGTTTGGCGCGCTGTGGCATCTTTTTGTACAAGTGTTGCGAATATTCCGCGAGGGGGCAGTGACCTGGGCTGCGCGTCCGGTTTTGTTTTATTTTGTTTTGCTTTGCTGCACGCCGTTAGAAGGGTACTCATGCCTTTTTGGTTAGACTCCCCGTTCGTCCTTGCGGTTTCCTTCGCCACTCCGGACGGCGGGGCTATCTGCCGGACTCGACCTTGCACCCCTGTCCCCTTGGCGAAGGATTGCGATACCACCTAGGGAGGAACTCTGGGGTAAGGGAGAACGCTGACATCAGTTCTGAGCTTTCCTATTCGTCAAAACTGATGAGCCGCAGTTAGCATTTTATTTTTACGTGTGGAAAGGGGCGCGGGCATCTTCGGGGTCTACCCGCTAACAGAGCCGCGCCCGTGCGTTTTCCTCTAGCTACTCGTAGCTGGGAGGCGCTCGGTCTGGCCGAGTGCGGATGGAAAGACCGTTGACAGCTGGTGCAAGGCGAGCCAGTTTGACTGTTGGGACGCGGTGTCCCTTGCCTCTCTGCAGGCGGACGGCTAAGCCGGCGGCGGATAGTTGTGGCCGTATACTGACTTTTGATTGTACCCATCTGTAAATAGCCTGTATAAAAGTTCGTTTCTAACTAAATCGCTTCGCCTTCAAGTCATATCATCGAGGAGCCTTCAAGCGGTGCATCCAGGTTCGGGAAATCACCGGACCAACACCACCGGCAAACTTTTACTCAATGCTTAACCACAAACCATTTTTGTTTGTTTTTCGGCTCAAATAATAAAGAAGTTATTAACTTGGTTAAAACTCGGATGTAGTGCTCTCAGTGCAGTCTCATGCACCCGTTTCATGCCTTGGCAAGACATACCTAAATTCTCATTCACTATAATCTGTAGCCATAAGATTTATATTTACATCGCCCATAAGTATGAAACGAAGTTGAATAGAAGCTAGATAGTCAACCAGGCACTAGGGAAATTGAAAAAGTCCGCTTATCAACCATGGGTGGTCGGTACATTGCAGTAATTATAACGTGTGACAAAGATATGGAAAGGCACTGATAATGGGGAGTTTTGACCAAAAACTCTTCAATTACAGTAGGTATGTAGCAGTCTTTCACATAAATTGCAAGACCGCCGCCTACTCCATGAAGCCTCGTCAAACTATTGTACTTATAACCATCGAGATAAATAGGTTCATCCTGTGTGCAAAGCCAGGTTTCAGATAACAAACAGCATCGAACTTTGTGCGCAGTGACGAAAGTAGGAGGGAGCAGAAATTGATTCCAATCTTCATATTAAGAAGTACGGATATCTGGGAAACTTGGCAAGAGTTTGTTGTGGGCGCTACAGTGTGAATGGGAAGAAAGAAAAAATTAGAAGGCGACACAGGGGAGCTTTACCTCCCAACTGATTTTCTTATTGAGAAAAAAAACACGCTTTATAAATCACGAATATACGGTTCTAAAGTGCTTAGAGAACTTGCACAAAGCCCTTTCAACGGGTGTACTTTTCACAACTCATCTGCTACTCGGTCAACCCGGTGTCCAATAACTAAGACTTATCAACAACCGAGACCTCCTCTACAAAGAGCAATAAAAAGGATAGTAGTCCAGATGGTGGAGTAGCATAAAACGGATAACGGACTTCGTATAGAGAGGAACACGCGGGCGCTGACTAGCAACTACATTTTATTGGAAAAACATGTGAAATATATAAGATGAAAAACGCACGAAACCAAACAAAAAAACAAACGCATCGAAGATTACACTGCCGATGGAAGCCTCCTATCGAGGAAGGCTATCTCATTTTCCTGTAAAGCCACAGCTGGTATCTCCACATTCGTGTCTGTGTTCTTAGCGATGCAATAAGCTTCGAAGATTTATCTGCTTAACTGGTTGCTGCTGTAGTAATGCGTCTCTTTGTTATGAATGTCAGGCCGGCAAGGGTTGTCATTTTGATCTTTGCAATAACTGCAGTTCTGCACTAGGTGGGAAGAAGGGGTATTAAGGCGAGTGCCTTTTATGGCTCATACTCCCGGTCGAGGTCCTGTTCGTCCGCTATATCACCAACCGGAAGTCACGACAACGAAAGTGACACCATGCCATCGTTCAGTCAGTTACGCTCTTCAATTCAATAACAAAAAAAATATTTGAGCACGATTGGATTCGAACCGACATCTTTCCGATCAGCAGCCAATCGGGCTCTAGAACGCAGCTTGCTGCCAACGTTTATGTATTTCTCCTCATGTAGGACGCTGGAGGGTGTTTGCGGGAAGGAGTCAAATCAGACGGATGCCTCCTAAATGCCCTCCAGTGTCTCCAGCATTTAAGACTCACAAACAGTAGTGTACTGAATCAACATCTTAACCACACATCAGTTAGTAACACATGCACCAACACCGCGCTAAAGGCTTTCCTCTCGCAGCACTTCACGTTAACAAAGTGCCCCCTGAATATTTTTCTCCTAGAGGGAATTCTCGTGCTCTTTCAGTTTGATGCTTATGCACCTGTCCGCCTGGCCGTAATACACCTTTCCACAAGAGAAAGGTACCCCATACACGACGCCTTTTTTCCAGTTTATGAACTTTTCTGCGTGTGCAACTGAGCACTGTCGATTATATTTTCTATGAGAGCCCGGATTCAGCTTCTTGAACACAGCAGCGCGTACTTTCTCAACTTTATGTTCGGCGAACACCACCTGCATATTCCACCGCGCAGCGAACTTCTTCAGGCGATGTGAGACACCGTGCATATACGGGATGCACACGACCTTCCTTCCTGCCTCTTCCTGCTGCCCCTGAGGATGAGGTGCCGCCTTTAGATTCCGCTTGCACAGGATTCTTTCCGCTAACCTTGCAAGGTTGCTGCCTTGATCTATTAAAAATACAATGCAAAGCCGTGGATCGGTTTCGTATGGCAATGCTGCCAATTTTTATGCATAGAAGTTCTATTACTCTTCTGATGATAGAAAAAGTTGAGACCAAGAAGACGTCTGCATAATCGACGTGTGCATAATCGAAGTTCCAAACACATGGCTACAGGTGCGTCCCGGTCAGTGATTTTCTCAACCACATCCAGTTTACAGTCACAAGAGCATTAAATATGCTTTTCCTTATGACAATGCCAATCACAATCACGGCAACCAAATTTTCTAAGAATTTTGACCCTTCCTCTTGATTTTGCCTTTGAAACTTTTTATATCCTTTCCATGTCTGCCGTAAACAAAAAACTAAGGAAAATTGAGCGACAGAACGGCTTCCGACCTGGTGTATAATTCCTAGACGTAGCACGGCGATCACCCACGGTATTTTACTTGGCTGCTGTCTTTTACGACGAAATGAACGTTGACATATTCTCCTTCCGAGCACAGAATTCAATGCGACCCGAAGTAGCGATAGTGCTTTCTGCCGCCCACGCCAATTCGAAAGTCATCATCACGGACTCCCGAAAAGCTTGTGACCATTACTTGGCAGGGGAGATCTCCCCCTTAGTCGCTTGTATTTAAGACGGACTGCCGTTGATCGAACACCGAAAAGAAGCATTTGGCTCCTGGCCACCAAGGCTCACGAGATAATGAGACCGCTGAAGCGGCTGACCGAGAGCTTCCTTACCAGGCTCCTCATCTCAGCTCTTCTGCCTCGGAGAGAAGCCAGCCACTGCTAAGGTTCAGGGGAATCATAACAGATGATATTGACAACCACCGCCTTTTCCCGGCCCTCGCAGAGGGGCTAAGTAAGACGAAGGAGCGAACTTTAATGCGCCTCCAAACAGGTACTCTATTTTGTCCTGCAATCATCAAACATTACGATCCTAGCACGGATGGGCGATGCCCGCACTGTGGGGAGACCTGTGACATCTTCGAAATTATGTGGGCATGTACTCAAAATGCCCAGCTCCCCCTTTCCCTATCCCTTCCCAAGAGACACGGGAGACAACACCCCGGTTTGCAATTTCTCCCACATTATTTCCTCTTTTCTACTTAGCTTTTTATCTACTGCTGAATACGTCTTACGACCGAGCTTATAATGAGAAATTATTTCATGGAATGTTGCGAGTTCGACACCCGATGGCAGGTCTTCCTCGTGTGGAGGCGGCGCGTCAGAGACGATCGACTGCAAAGTGAGCCTTCGGGCGGTCGCGTTCGGCTTCTTGTTCCCAAACAGGCCCTGATGAGCCGGGGACCAGATCCTTGAGATTAGCTGTGATGATACTTGCCCTTCTCTCAGAATTTGGCGGCTTCAGCAGACATTCTTCCCATATCATAGTTCTTAATGGCTGCCCTATAGTATCACTATCACCCTTGTACCGTTTTGTATTACTGCTATAGCAATGGCAACTCATTCTGCATCAGTTGCACTTTTCTTTTAATGGTGCAGCACGAAACGGGGCCTCCACTCTCACGAACCACTACCGCTGTTTGTGCTGCCTTTCGATCGTATTTTACAGCGTCCGTGAAGAGCAGATCGGATCTACCTCGAAATTTGCTCTGTAGGGCTACAGCCCTATCTTTGCGTCTACCTTGGTGAAATACTGGATGCATGTTCTTTGGCAGCGGTGGAATATTGAGTCTATCCCTGGTGGCTCTACGTTTGCTATCTGTCCACTTTCAACATTTGAACCCTCCTAGGGTTCTAACCCCAGACGCTCCATGATTTTCCTCCTAGATTTTGGTTTTTAAAAGCCTTTGATGCTGCGACAGGGCGGCGGCTTCCATGAGCTCATTCAGATTGTTGGAGACACCTAAGTTTAGATGTTATACCATCGAAGTGTTCAGAGGAAGACCTACAGCGGTTTTGATCCCTTTTATTATTATGATTTCAATTTTGTGTTTTTTTGCTTTGGCCAGTTCGAGATAGGGGGCAACGTATAGCACTCGGCTTATGACGAAATCTTGAAGCAATCTCAAAGATTGGCCTCGTTCGTACCCGCATGCTTGTTAGAACGGTCCTTGGGTAGCCGGCACGTCTGGCTGGTACTCGCTTAAAGTCTCATGATAGTTTCGGTGTTTTTACCTATTTCTTTGCATGCGCGGCCCTAGGACTTGAATACTGTCTACCACCGGAATGAAATTTCCACCAACTCGCAAAGCAATATCACACAATTTTCAAGGGGGACTGTTTCTTTTCCTTTTTTTATATGAAACAAAAAGAGCCCCCTGATTTTTCTTCCTAGCGTTTTAACTCAATCGGCTCGAGATATTTCTCTATTACGCCTAAGGCTCTCTGAACTTTGCTTTCAATCTGTCCATCGCTACTCCTGCTCAACCACAGCGTCAAATCGTCGGCATATATGGTGTGATGCAAATTTGTGGTCCCGTTCAGCTGCCCGGGGAGCCCAACTTTCGCTACATTAAACAGGGTCGGAGAGAGAACGGACCTTTGCGGCGTCCCTCTATTCCCCAATCTAAAGTTTTAGAGTGATTGTCCACCCAGGCTGATGGTAACAGTCCGATTCGAGAGAAAGTCCCTTACATAGTTTAATGTCGCGACTCCAACTTTTAGCGTGCTAAGGTTCTAAAGTATGGCTACGGTTGTGACCCTATCAAAAGTTTCGAAGACGTCCAGTGTGACAATGACCCTAGCATCAACAGTGTTTTTATCGATTACCTGCTCCTTAAGCTGTAGAATGGCATCGCATGCTGACAGGTTTGATCTCAAGAATATCAATGTATCAGGATAAAGTGTTTGTGGGGATTTAACGTCCCAAAGCAACTCAGGCTAGGAGAGACGCCGGTATCAGGATAATAATTTTGATCTTCCATGACTCTATTCATTCTAGATTGAATTATGTGCTTCATCAATTTTAAAACCCAAGATGTTAAGGAAATGGGTTTGACATGCTCAAAGCCTTGCTTCTTCCCTGGCTTCGCAATGAAGACCAGGTTCTCAGCTTTCTATGCTTGCGGTATCTCCCTTGTTCCAGCATTTTTGCACACAGGTTGTAAGATTCTGAATGGAACTATCGTCAAGATTCCTGAGCATTCTTTTGTTGATTCTCTCCAACTCCGCTGCCGTTTTGGTTCTTAGACTGTTGAGTTCAGCCCCCACTTCCCCGACAGTGATGGGACTGTCCAATACCGGGTTTGCCGAGCCCGCGTACTCACGGACTCCAGAACAGCTAAGGTAGCGATCCCTAACCTCGGTTATAATTTCCTTTGTCGGACCTGCATAATTATGCACCAGCTATTGAAGCTGCTGTCGAGCCTCCGATATTGTTTTCTCTGGAGCTAATAGATGTCGGAGCAGTTTCCACGTCCGGCGCTGCCAATATTCCTATCCATTTGTTCCACAAATATTACCCAACTTTGCTTGGTGATTTCCAATGCATTCTCTTTAAGTCTTTGTTGAATGCTGCAGGTTGTTTTCTGAGATTCCTGTCACCTTTTCTCTGGCTGATCTTTTATAGCGGCGCTGCCGTCGCCAGCTGCGCTGACGAAGATGCTGTAGAGGGCGCGGCCTCGCTCCCGCAACAGAGAACGCATTCGACAACCGGCCGGGCCAGCAACATCGACAGGCCACTCCACCGGCTCACCAGCCGTGGCTACCGGGACCTCTAATGGATGTGGATCACCCTCCTCATCTTGTGACTCAGGACGACAGCTTCGACGCACGCAACGCCGGTCCCACCGGCTCCGCGCTCCCTCCGTCCTTTCCCACCAGTTGGCCTTGCCGCTGCACGCCCGCTGTTCGCACCCGGTGTTCGCCAGCTTCTTCTATCCGACATGTACGCGCCTATAATCGCATCCGGTGAGTTCTTCCAGCAGTATCAGCGCTCCTTCATTCCTCGGGTGCCCGGTGCACCCGCGTTTTATGCCAGGGACCCCGTTGTGTGGCTGGCGCTGCTGGTCTCGCTCTTTCACATCCACCATGTGTCCAGCCAGCTACTGCACTATCAGCACGCCGGCCGCGAACTCCAACCCAGTCTCCTGGCGAAGCTGCAGTTGCCGCCTCCTGGCACAGATTTTTATGCTGACTTCAAGAAGGGCCTGACGGCGTACATAGATTTGGAGCTCCCGCCGCCTTCTTGCGCTCCAGTTCCAGATTGAGAAGCTGCGGCGGCACTCCAGGCACAAACCCTGGCCAGACTCCCTCACCGAGCTGCTTCGGATTTCCCTCTGCCAGATAACGCTACCACACCAGAGCAGCTCCCCACACCGGTCTGTTCACTTTCGCCGCCACTGGATGTGCCCTTACCCACGGTACGGGGAGTGCCGCGCATGCACGCGTTGGTCTCGTGCCAACCTTCTGAACCAGCTGCCTCATACTACACCGCGGTCTTACCTAAGTCTGCTCCAGCGGCCTCTACGCACGGCCATCCACCGGTGAACTCCCGTCCCAGGGCGCCTCCTGCACATCCCTGCTTGCCAGCTGTGGCGCTTGGACCATACCCAGAAGAACCCTCTCTCGACCCGGGCCCCAACTCGTTTTTAATCGCATGTTCGCTTGCTACCTCTAGCCTAACCAGAGTGAGCCCAACTCTTCTTATCGCGGGGCGCGCTGCAAGCCCCACTTGAGCATTGTCGCTCATTACACGCCACCTGAACCGCCTGGCTCGGATACCTGCCAACCTGGCGCCTTCACAAGTGACTGTACGTTCGCGACAGACAAGATAGCCATCGAAGGAGGTGTCTTTCTTCCGACTCATTACAGCATGCCCCATACAATGCCGTCAATTTACTCGGCACTATTACTTCCTTCCAACTCCAATCCCTACATCACGGACTTGTGCCCTCAGTTCCCAGCAAGCAGCCCCAACGCCACAGTGGGCTCACTTCTGCAAACAGTCGGTACACACCGTCGCCCGCTTCGACCACTTCCCTACATGGCAGCCCCGGCCCCACAGAGCAGATCGCAAGCCCAATGGCGGCCGCCGTCATTTTGCCGTCGCCTGCGGCCGAGGCATCCCCTTCTCTTCTACGGCTGTGGTTTTCATGCCATACCTTCGCCTACACTTAGTGGACCAGCACAAAACTCATATCTCCCGTAAATCCCCACGGGGATGCGTTTTTTGTATTGGCGTTTCCCGGACAGCTACTGCAGGGTACTTCCCGGCCCACCAGTAGGCCCTACGACTGAAGCACGCCTAGCTCGCCTCACGTTCCTCGATGACTTTTCGAGCCTGTTTTAACCATCATCTTCATCGTCTTTTGGCTCCTCTCGCACATTGTGAAGCCGCCAGGCTCAAGCACCCGAGCTTGTTTCTCCATCACGACGGCCTTCACGAACTCTGACGTGAACTTCACTCGCCTGAAGAAACTTGGTAGATACCGTTTTTATATTGTCTTTTATCACGTATCGCGCTAGGGGGGAGAAGGGCACCTTTAGCGGCGCTGGCATCGCCAGCGGCTGTCATGCTGATGGGATCGACACCTCGCTCGCGCAACACAGAGCGCATTCGGCAACCGGCCTGGCCAGCAACATCAAGAGCCCGCTCCGCCTGTTCTTTTTTTCCATAAACCCACGAGATATCAATCAACGACTTCCGGATCACCTTCAAATTAATCTCTTCGGTAGCGTCCCGAAGAGATTGAATAACTCTCTAGGTCCAATCGTTATTATCGCTTATCATTTCCGATCCCGACCTGATACTTCTAACAGTATCCCAATGTACAGTCTCAACTCTACTGTTACTGAAGACCGTTGGGCCATTGTCAACAATGATCTCTTGTATTCTATGATCTCTACGTAGGTCTTTCCCGGTGTTGCACCATGTAGCAGTGATGCATGCCACTACAGACCAAGGTTGCATCTGGTGTCGTGTCCACGGATACGCTATTTCTCTTCCTAGTCGGCCTCATCGCGTCCGTAATAAGAATAAGCCCATGTTGTTGAATTTTATGCTAGAGACTTCGGCCTTTAACCTGCGTGAATTTTCATCCCCCTGCCGGCCCAGTATCAAGATGGAATCTTTTTTGAAATAACCTTAGTCTTCGTAAAAAAATCGCCAAATTCACATTTGCGCTGCCTGGGTGAGCTATACACATTCAGGAAGGAAAGATTGTTGTTGCGATTACGAGGAATGAGTTCGACCAAAATACGATCGATATGCGCATTCCCCGTCTCGTGCTGCAGCCTTGAAGTGTTTCTTTTTTACAAAGGTAGTCACTTGGGTAGCGTACCCGACCAGCAAAAGATTTGTAATAATAATAATAATAATAATTGGTGTTTGGTGGAAACGAAATGGCGCAGTATCTGTCTCATATATCGTTGGACACCTGAACCGCGCCGTAAGGGAAGGGATAAAGGAGGGAGTGAACCCGCTAATTTAGGAATTTCCCACACTACTTCTTTGCAATAACCTCCGTTAGACCGCCATTGGTGAGAAAGCGCTGCATAACCACACGTTTACGCGAGAAACCTCTACAGTTCAGCTGCAAATCTTTGTTATTACAGTGACGCGCAGGTCCATTGTGTTTGAGTATTTGAGCCTCTTAGCATAGCCGTTGCAACTGCCTGTCCCTACAACAAACCTTCCTTTGCTCGACAGCAGTTCTCATCTGTTTCAGCTGCTCAAGTATAGTTTGAAGCATCGCCACGTCCCAATTCCTCTTTCTAAAACTGACGCGGCACGGAAGCTCCGCCTACTTGCTCGGCAGTGCACCGAGTCACAATGGAATGAGCCACAGTTAAGAAATACGCGACTGTACTCACTTGATCCAACATTAAGTCTTCGAGCGCCATCACAGCTTCGCCGTAGAGACGCCACGCTTTTAATCGGCTTTGGTTGGGGGTTGCCTTTACTAAAGCCTATGCCTTCCGAATAGGGATGGCCGACACCCCAACCTGTGACCACTGCGGCACATTGTGCTCCTGCCCGCAGTACAGTCCACAGAGGGCATGCCTTAGCCACGAACATGACCAACTGGACGACCAACCGCTTTCCGAAAAAAAGAATTCTACAACATCGAAAGGACCTGCCGTCGCAGAAGAAGGCCGTGCAAGCGCTTTTGCGCTTCTTGCAATCTACCGGCCTGTGTTAAAGACTTTATCTGGAACGCCTTGTGTGTGTGTGTCTCCATGTGTGAACGTTCCTTTTTTGCGTTTTCCCCAGTGTAGGGTAGCAAACTGGAGACTCTAATCTGGTTAACCTCCCTGCGTTTCCTTTTCATTCTCTCTCTCTCTCCATGCAAAGATATTGTTTCAACCTCAAGAGCTACAATTCTCACTCCATGATGATCCTCGACCTCTGTTTCCTTAGCCCTCTTCCTCTTTAAGGGAGGAGGAATAGGTGTCCGGGATATATCCGGTTCCTGTTCAGGTTTATTTTCTAGCTTTTTCCTAATGTTATCAATTTGTTTTCAAATTTGCTCTTGTAAAATCTCGTTTTGCTATTTAAAAGCATTATTATTTTTGCATTAGCATCCTGGGAGACCTTATATACCCAAACCAGCTTTGGTCCAGTGGTCTTTGTCTTCGTCTGCGTGCCGCCACTACGCTCCTGGGGTTCCTTCTGTCTAGGTTTATCTTTTCCCGGTGATGGAAGTCGAGGGAAAGATTCCGAGCGCCGTCTCGACTTGCTCTGATGCCCCGAATCACTCCTCTAACGGTCTCTAAACCGGCTATTCCAGCTGCGCCTTTGTTGTTCTGTATCAGCCTTGCGGCGCTCTTCATTCTTTCTCTATTCGAATTCCAGTTTCATTTCCTATGTCGCTTCTAGAATATACAAGGTGTTCGGAATAGTATCTTGCACCTCTTATCTCCGGTGATGTGATCCTTGCCATACAGTTGGCTCCTATTCGTGACGGCACACACTCGTGGGCCTTCGTCGGGGAGGTTGCCCCACACCCTCTGCACTCTGCATGTGTACGGTCTCACACGTCACCACACTTCAACACACATGTAGCATAATTGTTATCTCTTCTTGTATAGAAAGCACTTCAGTGGCGCCCCGACACAGATCATCCATTTCGGCACATAGTAGTGACCAGTAGTGATGATCACCGAGTTAAAGTCGCCCATCCTACGCGCCAAGAATGGGAGGATTCTGCTGGGGAGAGAAAGCCAATTCCAATTCTTTCTCAGACAGACTCAGATCGAGACAGCGTACCACTTGCTTGTCACAGCTTTCAGGTTCCGCCTTGTAATAGACACCTCGTACTTCTCCTTGTCGAGCTTTATGGACTTCAGTCCCAAAACTTTTTTTGGCATCGTCCTCTTTGGGCGTGCTGTATATCACCATTTCCTGCTTGTCTTGCCAGACGCCATCCTTATTACTTCGCCAACCACTGGCACCGAGAGCTTGGTTAGGGTCAGTCGTTCTTTGGTCCTGACAATAATCTTGTGATCCGCGTTCGGAGGACGCGGCAGGTGCGACGCCACCCACGGCTCCGCGAGCTTTCTTCCCGCCGCTTTATACGAGCGTCACCCGCAGACACCTTACTTGTTGCCACTGCATCCGACCGGCGTCATCCTGCCGGCTTTCCCTACTCCACCGCTAAACGTCACTTTTTTAGCGGTGCCATCTGGGCGTTCTCGTTGTTGGCGCTCCTGAACCTCCGCAACACGTTCCGATACTTTCGTCACCAAGTCCGAGCTTTGAAGTTCTGCCGGATTGACATCCGTACCCTCAACGCTCACTGCCATCGTGATGGTGACGCCATAGTGTTTACGGCCTGACGTCGGTCGCCCTCGGCCACCGCTCAGGCCACCTCAGCATTAGGCCGAACTTTTGGCTGATTGAGGCTTTCGGCGTGGTAGAATACACAAGATGCGATAAAATCCTCCAAGCTTAGCTTACAGTCTTGGTAATAGTATTCACAGGATCCTTACCACGTTCGCGGCACACATACGACGCTTTATCAGTACTCCTTTGTAGTTTTCCATCCAAAAAGATGGTCATTCCACGGAGCCGCAGAGCCAGACGTCGCGCCCCTGGTGGTTTCTTTGAAAGCTCCTTGAGTCCCAAAGGACTCTGGTGAAATGGGCGCGAAACGGGGTCTCGTCATGCGGTGTTCGGGAATAAGGACGCCGACCATGTAGCAGGGCCACTCCCAAGAGGTTCTCTTCAGAGGCCTCCAGACCCGCTCTCTGTCATACCCTCAGCTGTTATCCCACTAGTGTGGCACGTCCCCTGCATGCTCCCTGTGCGGCGACCCTCAGGACACACTCTCCCACAAGCTTTTCGGCTGCCCTGCTGACCCTTACCTGCTGGCACAGCACGCCACCTCGAGCAGGGAGGACTAAGAGGTCCTGCTCACGTCGGCAGCCCGACGTGAGTTTTAGACCAACCAGCCGTGGTGTCTCAGTGGTTAGGGCGCCCGGCTACTGATCCGGAGTTCCCGGGTTTGAACCCGACCACGGCGGCTGCGTTTTTATGGAGGAAAAACGCTTGGGCGCCCGTCTGCAGTGCGATGTCAGCGCACGATAAAGATTCCCAGGTGGTCGAAATTATTCCGGAGCCCTCCACTACAACAGCTCTCTCTTCCTTTCTTCTTTCACTCCCTCCTTTATCCCTTCTCTTACGGCGCGGTTCAGGTGTTCAACGATATATGAGACAGGTACTGCGGCATTTCCTTTTCTCAAAAACCAATTACATTACGACGGTTGCCAGAGGAGATCACCGTTTTTTGCCAACTGATCCCATATAGTCTGGAACGTTGTCAACGCCAAAGCGTATGAACGAACTGAACGCCGAGAGTTTTCGCTTTTTGTATCCTGTATTAACTGAGCTAATCAACAGCCTCAGGACCACTACACAATTCCTAGTTAACAAACAGCTGCCACTCTTTTAGTGTTCTGTCATGAGTTTAGATATATTAAGCATCAATTATATTTTGCATATAGCTTAGCACGCCTTTCTAGTTGAATCGCTGCAGACTTGCGCGCTCGCTGCGAAGACATACTGTAGCGAAGTGCAGATACTTCGGCTTCATCAGCGACGTAGGGTAGGCACACGTTATGTCGCTGTTCAATATTCAACTCCTCTTCTCTTTTTGATAGTTCCCGCAAGTGTTGTTTTCACCGGATCGTTATAACAACCGCCTACAAAAAGGATGGTTGGCGCATCATTTGTCATTAAACTTTAGAAACGCAACTGAGAATTCCACAGCACGAACTCACTGCATTACAGCGATAGATACTCTCTCCCGTTCAATTCGCTGCTTCGAGCTGGCATTGCTTCCTTACACGGGGCTTCAGCCTCCCTCGACCGCACCGCCGTCCGCGTTCTTGAATGAATGAATGAATGAAAAACTTTATTGTACAAGGGTTATTTCTCGCAGCGTAGGTGGAGCCCTCAGTCCAGGGCCCCAGCGGCCTTTGCAGTCTTGCGAGCCCTGTCGATCAGCTTGAGCTGCTCTTCAGGCTTCGAGCTGGACAGCGCAGCCTCCCACTGCTCCGGTGTAGGTGTGTTGTTTATCGGCGCTGCCTGCATTTTCTGACAGGCCCATGTAACGTGGTAAAGCGTTGCGTGTTCACCGCATAGCGGGCATTTGTTTTCATAAGTGGATGGATAGATTTTGCTGAGTAAACTCAGATTGGGGTATGTATTAGTCTGTAGTTGTCTCCAGGCAACCGACTGCTGTTTACTAAGTTCTTTGTGGGGAGGCGGGTAGGTCCTCCGGAGGGCTCGTTGGTGTTCTAAGATGGCTCCATACCGTCTAGTGACTGCGTCCAGTTCCCCTTCGGTGCGCGCCTCCCGTTTGGCGTATGCTCGGGCATTGGCGTCCGCACATTGGTTCCCTTTGACAGCCTCATGGCCTGGTGTCCACGTGATGAAACATCTCGTAAAAGTGATTGTCCTCGCCTTGAGTATGTGAATGGCTGCAGTGGATATGCGTCCACTGCTGTATCTTCTGCACGCCTCTTGCGAGTCTGTAATGATGTGTGCATGGGGCTCGTCACTCTGCTGGGTGATGGCGAGTGCAATTGCTGCTTCCTCAGCCTCGAGTATGTTGTTGGTTTTTATCGAAGCGCAGTTGATTTCCCTGAGCTGGTGATCCACGACGCTGGCTACCGAGCCATATCGGTGTCTGTATGTTGTTGCGTCAACATATAATACGTCTTTTGCCCCGGCGAAGCTTCTTTCATGGAATTCAGATCTTGCCTTTCTTCTCGCCTTATGTAAATCTGGATGCATGTTTTTTGGAATCGGACTGATCTCAATGATCCTCCTGATTTCATTTGGAACGCTCGCTGTGCTATTGATTTCTTTCAAAGCGTCCCTCATGCCCAGCAACCGCAGCGTGTTTCTGCCTGTTGCGGACAGCATCAGTCTTGTTTTCTGCGCGATAAGGTGGGCCTCGATATGTTCTTGTACTGTGTTGTTTATGCCCAGTTTAAGGAATTTCTCCGTCGAAGTGCTGACCGGCAGTCCGAGAGCGCATTTGTATGCTTTTCTAAGAATTGCCTCCAACTGCTCCTTTTCTTGCTCGAGCGGTGTTTGGTAGGGGACGCCGTATAAGATCCTACTGACCACGAGGGCCTGTACTAGCCTACATGTGTCTTCCTCCTTCATACCTCTCCTTCTGTTGGAAATTCTTGCAATCATCCTGGTGATCTGTGCTGTGGTATTTGCTAGCTGTCTGATCGTGTGATCAATACGACGGTTGCTTTGGACCCACATGCCGAGGATCCTAACTTTCGATACTTCTGGAACCTTCGTTTCCCCTAGGTAGATATCTATGGAGTTTTGCAGATCATACCCTTGTCTGTAGACTCTGAGCACCTCGGATTTTTCAGGGGAGCATGCAAGTCCACAGTGTCGGGCGTATGCGTTGACCGTGTCTGCCGCTCGCTGAAGAAGCTCTTGTTTTTCGCCTAAGGATCCCCTTGTCACCCAGATTGTGATATCATCTTCGTAGATGGCATGCCTGATTCCTTCAATTTCTTCGAGCGCCCTCGCTAAACCAATCATTGCAATATTAAAAAGCATAGGTGATAGCACAGAGCCTTGTGGTGTTCCTTTTTCTGGGGTGTTGAAGGTGTCAGTCCTGATGCCTCCTATTCCAATGGTAGCGGTTCGGTTAGTCAGAAATGCTTTCACATAGTTGAATATTCTCTGCCCACAACCCAGTTTGCTGAGCCCCTCCAGCACAGCCCTGTGACTGGCGTTGTCGAAGGCCGCTTGAAGATCGAGAGCGAGCAAGATGTTTTCTCCATATTTTGGAACGGAAGTAAGCACCTCCTCATTGTTCTGCAGGAGAACGTCCTGTGTCGATAGGTATTTTCGAAATCCAAACATAGTGTGCGGCATGAGTTCGTTGTCCTCAAGGTGGGTCTGCAACCTGTGATGCACAACTCTCTCGTACACTTTTCCCAAGCATGATGTTAAGGAAATGGGTCTAAGATTGTCCAGGTGTGGAGTTTTTCCGGACTTCGGAATCATTACTATTTCCGCATGTCTCCAGTCGTCCGGGAGGGTCCCCTGTTCCCAGTGTTTATTGATGAACTCCCTGAATCTTTTGATTGAATTGTCATCCAGATTCCTTATCATGGCATTGGTGATGCCAGCCCTCCCTGGTGTTGTGTTCTTTGTGGCGGACATCACAGCGTGTCTGACTTCTTCTATGGTAAGGGGTTCGTCCAGAGCGGGATTCGTTTCGCCCGTGTATGCCAAGCTGCTGTCGGCGTATGTTGCATTGCCGATGTAACGCTGCTTGATGTTCTGTAGCATTTCCTCGTCAGTGCCTTGGAACTGGTGCGCGATCCTTTGGGTCGTCTTACGGGTTTCGGATTTTGTGTTGGTTGAGTCTATGAGAGCCCTTAGCAAGGCCCATGTCTTGGCTCAACCTAGAGTCCCCTGAAGTTCGTTGCACTTTTGGTTCCAGTCGCGCCTCGAGAGCTCCGTCGCATATTCTTCAGCTTGTCTGGTGACCTCAGCGATCTTACGCTTGAGCCGCCTATTATGCTTTTGCCTTTTCCACCTTTTTAGTAGGCCCCGTCTGGCGTCCCAAAGGTGTAAGAAATGTTTGTCCACCTCGGGTGTGTTGGTAGTGAGGGCGACCTTTCGGGATAGTTTTCGCCAGTCTGTCTTGATTCTTGCGACGCAGCCTTCTATGTCGGTGATCTCAGCGTCTTCATGCTGTGCCCTGGATTTACTATAGGCTTCCCAGTTTGTCAGTCTAGCCTGGCCATGTTGTCGCCTGATCGGGAGGGTTTCTATATGGATGCGCAGGATGCAGTGGTCACTGCCTAGAGTTTCGCCGTCGTTTTCCCATCTTGCGTGCCTTACCCCTTTGACAAATGATAAGTCTGGGCACGAATCTCGGTTGATGCTGTTCCCCACTCGCGTGGGTTGGGTGTGGTCAGTGATGAGGGTGAGCCTTCTACGATCAGCTTCCCTGGCTAGATCCCTGCCTTTCGGGGTTTCCCGAACGTAGCCCCAACTTTTATGCCAGGCATTAAAGTCCCCCAAAATAACGATACCGTTCTTGCCTGCTGCTTCTTCTGCTTTGCCTAGCAGGTAGCTGAAATTGGCTTTCCTCTGGCTTGGCGGGCTGTACACGTTAAGTAGGAAGGTGCTTTCTTGGCTTCTCTTTTGGGTAATGATTTCTATAAGGACGTGGTCAATGTCCGTTCCGTCGATGTCGTGTCTGATTGCGGTGACTGCTTTTGCAACCAGCGTGGCGACCTTGCTTTGCCCCTGCCCCTCGTAGACGGAGTACCCCGCGAGAGTGAGTGAGCAGCCGGTTTCCTGTAGGGCGATTATGTCTGGCGGAGAGGTGCAATTTGTGATGTGTTGTTTAAGAAGACCCTGCTTTCGGCGGATCCCACGGCAGTTGCACTGCCATATTTCAAGGGTTTCCAACTTGACCAAGCGTTTACGGTTGCTCGCCATACTGGGATGGCCTGTTATAGGGTTTTCCTCTGGATTTCATGGCTGTGAATTGTACTAGACGCTCTCTATCCTTGCGCGTCTCGTCTTGGATGTTGGAGATGAGGTTGCTAAGATTTGCCAGTGCGTTGTTAACAGCAACCATGGCAGTTGTAAATTCATGGCGCCCTATAGTTGTCGCCTGAGCTTCGTCTGTTTGCGGGTTAGTGCTGTTCTGCCTTGTTCTTTGGGCCTTTAGTTCGTCTATCAGATCGTTTAGTTTCTGTCTCAGCTCGGCGTTTTCTGCCCTGAGCGTCTGAATTATTTGTCTTAGCTCTTGAACGTCCTCGTTAGCTTCCCCATTAGCGTTGTTACCTATCACTGTTTTCTGTGTGTTTGTGTTTTTTGGAGCAGTGGGAGAGGTGGGGAAAAGATGCTCTTTCCAGCTCACCCTGGTTGCTTCCTCCTTTTTTGGTGCGGTCTTCTTCTGCTCCTGCTTCTTTTTGGTTTCTGGATCCTCCCGGGTCCTGGACGCCGATCTCGACTTTGATCCTGATCTCGATGCCGATCTGGACTTGGATCTCGAACTGGAGTCCTCGCTGAACCAGCGTTTCCCGGCCGCGTCCGCCGTTGTCTCCGCCGCCTGGGTCCTCTTTTTTTCTCGTCCGTGGTCTCGGTTTCCTGAGGCGTTCCTTGCACTCCTTTGCCCCCGTAGGATGCGCTTCCGTGCAGAGCACACACCTGGGCTCGCAGGAGTGTCCGTCCTCGATCACTGGCTCGGTGCATTTAGAGCAGATGACAACGTCAGGTGTCGGGCATACGTCCGCCCTATGTCCGGCCTTTAAGCATGTATAATACACTTGCCGCGATGATCTATAGAGGTACCAACGTATCTCGCCGCCGTAGTAATAGACGTAGCGCGGAACGATCTTTCCCTCGAAGGTAATGACCGCGCTTTGGGATTTGCCAAGCAGTCTTGCATAAAGTATTTTGACTCCTTGGGTACGTACCCAGAGATGCGATAGTAGTTCAGTTGGCGTGGTCCCGGCGTCCACTCCATGAATGACACCTTTGCACGAATTGTCCGGCGCGGCCACGTAAGCTGTCACTGCATAGTTCTTTGCAGCAAAGCGTAGACTTGAAATACACTGCACAGCACTGGCAGTCTCCATGCTTGGCGTGCTGAGTATAGCGATGTTGAATCCGTTGTGCAGCCGTGTAAGGAAGCTGCCTTCGTTGCAGATGTCTGGTTTTCCGCATGCTTTCGTTATAGCCCGGGCCATCTGATGCGTGCTCAGTTCTCTGATGTTGAGTCCATTCTTCGGTCTAAGGATGACTTTGAAGTCGTTTTTTGGCAAAGGAGGTAGCTTCTCTCGCCGAACGGGATTCCACTTGAGTTTGGGTTGGCTCGGCGCTGAATTGTCCGCCGCGTCTGTCCCGGCCTCTGGAACGGCAATCAGTCTCGAGTTGTGGTATTTGGCAGTGAACCATCCCCCGTTGTCGATTGTTCTCTTCTGCGAGAGGTCCGTAGCGTTGTCGGTAGCGTGGTCGGTAGCGTTGTCGGTAGCGTTGTTGGTAGCGTTGTCGTCGCTGTGAAGATTCTCTTCGAGCGGTGTCGTGGCTCCAGCCGACGCCGCCGCGTCAGCGTCCGCCATCCTCACGGGTGCGGCGTGAGCTGTAGCAGCGTTGCTTCGGGCCGACGGCCCGACGCCGCCTAGGCTTTGAGCGGCATTCTCTGCCTTGGATTTTCCGACGGGCAGAAAATGGCAAAATCTGGACTCACGGATGTAAAGCGGGTATCCACGGATTCCGCTCGATCAGTAGAAAGCGATGGAGTACTCCATTTTCTACTGCGTTGTTGTTTGCCGGGTGTAAGGAAGCGTCGAGGCAGGAGCATTTGCGAAGGGCGTTCTCTTCGTCTGGCCCCTAGCGGCCTTTTCTTGAACGAAAGGAAAGGTCGCAGTAGCTCTCAGATCTCAACATCTCGGTGAACACCTCTACCCCGCGAAAGCATGTGTTCTGAGGACTCCGCGTTCTTGAAGTGTTCAAGTGTGCCTGGTCCTCTCCGAGATTTATAGGTTTAAAGCGAAAATCTACGCTTCTCGCAAGCAAAGCCGAAGTTCAAATAACGCTTCCCTTTGACCCCTAAATTAATAAAAATAATTTGTCTTGGGGGAAAGGAATTGGCGCAGTATGTCTGATATATCGTTGGACACCTGAACCGCGCCGTAAGGGAAGGGATAAAGGAGGGTGTGAAAGAAGAGTTGAAGAAAGAGGTGCCGTAGTGGAGGGCTCCAGAATAATTTCGACCACGAGGGGATCTTTAACGTAAACTGACATCGCACAGCACACAGGCGCCTCAGCGTTTTTCCTCCATAAAAACGCAGCCTCCGCCAGCGGGCTCGAACGCGGGAACTCCTGATTAGTAGTCGAGCGCTCTAACCACTGAGCCACCGCGTTGTGTGTTAAAGATCCCCAAGTGTTCGAATTTATCCCGGAGCACTCCACTACGGCACCTCTTTCTTTCTTCTTTCACTCCCTCCTTTATCCCTTCCCTTATGGCACGGTGCAGGTGTCCGCCGATATATGAGATTGATACTGCGTCATATCCGTTCCCCCAAAACCAATTATAAATATTAGTACTGTTTGTCTCATATATCGTTGGACACCTGTACCGCGCTGTAATAGAAGGAATAAACGAGGAAGTGAAAGAAGAATGAGAGAGGGACCGTAGTGGTGGGCTCCGGAATACTTTCGACCACGTGGGCATTTTTAACGTAAACTGACATCGCACAGCCCACGGGCGCCTTAGCGTTTGGCCTGCATAAAAACGCAGTGGCCTCAAGCCTTTTACAAAATGTACCCTGTTGCTAAATGCAGCGAAATGACGAATCTGTAAAAAGAACTTGAAAAAACTCTCCGGATAAGTAGTCGAGCGCTCTAACCACTTAGCCACCGCGGTGGGTATTAAAGATCCCCAGGTGGTCGAAATTATCCCGGAGTCATCCACTACGGCACCTCTTCCTTCTTTCATTCGCTCCATTATCCCTTTTCCTTTCGGCGCGGTTAAGGCGTCCAACAAAATATGAGACAGATATTGCGCGATTTCTTTTCCCCCAAAACCAATTGTTTTTATTTTTATTACCACCACCATATCTCTCTCACTACGGACACGTACCTCAAAGCATGATTGAGGCGTCCACTGATCCAGGAAGCCAGTCATGCGTTCCTCCTTTCCTCAAAATCTTTAGAGTCTGGAACGTTGTCAACGCCAAAGGCTATGAACAAACTGAACGCCAACAGTTTTCGCTTTTTTGCATCCTGTATTAACTGAGCTAATCCACAGCCTCAGGATGACTACACAATTTCTTGTTAACAAACAGCTGCCACTCTTTTCGTGTTGTGTCATGAGTTTAGATGTATTAAGCATCCATTATATTTTGCAGCTAGCTTAGCACGCCTTTCTAGTTGAATCGCTGCAGACTTGCGCGCGGGCTACGAAGACATATTGTAGCGAAGTGCAGAGACATTGACTCCATCCGCAATGTAGAACAGGCGCAACGCTGTGTCGCCGTTCAATATTCAGCTCCTGCACTCGTTTTTATAGTTCCCGCAAGTGTTCTTTTCACCGGATCGTTATAACTGCCGCGTACAAACGGGATGGTTGGCGCATCATGTTTCATTGAACTTTATGAACACAACTGAGAATTTCACAACACGAACTCACTGCATTACGGCGATTGATACTCTGTCCCGTTCAATTCGTTGCTTCGAGCTGGCATTGCTTCTTTAGACAGGGCTTCAGCCTCCCTGGAACGCACTGTCATCCGCGTTCTTGAAGTGTACCTGCTCCTCTCCGAGATTTACAGATTTAAAGCGAAAAACTACGCTTCTCGCAAGCAAAGCCGAAGGTCAAATGACGCTTCACTTTGACCCCGAAATTAATAATAATTTGTTTTGGGGGAAATGAAATGGCGCTGTATGTCTCATATATCGTTGGACACCTGAACCGCGCCGTAAGGGAAGGGATAAAGGAGGGAGTGAAAGAAGAAAGGAAGAAAGAGGTGCCGTAGTGGAAGGCCACGAAAACTCTTCCATGCAAACGCACCTTTCTTTTTAAGAGAGAGCGCCCCGCCGAAGTGGCTGGGGATTCCTGTTTATGCAGCTCGACATGCTCTCTCCAAATGATCAGGCTAAACGTATGCGTTTAATATTAGGCGGGGACCCCGTCTGCTCGTTTCGGTTTTCTCGCTTCATACATGTCGCTCGAAGATCCGTTGCCCATGGTTCCATATACTAAGCAGGTTAGATTAAATAGGCCCTCTTCTCCTACTGTCCGAGGTTCCGAGGTGAGGCCCTGGTCTGCGGCAACCTGAGCCCCCCCCCCCCCCCCTTCTTAATCCAGTGCTGACAATAACGGGAGGCAGAACTTGAGCGCTTCGCTATCGTGAGGCACATTTTTGTCTAGGGCTTTGTAACCTGGCACCAGCGCGAAAGGAGGTACCCCCTGCTTCCTGTATGTGGTACAGACAAAAGCGAGAGTGACAAGAACAGAACTCCCACAAAATCATGACACAACATACGGGCTTTTTAATATAGATATAGGTGCTCATTTGAGGCCAGTATCTCTATTGTCGTTGCTCTGTTATGGCACCTCGAATGCCATTATTCGGAGACAGGAAATGCAGCTGGTGCCGGGCAAGTGGTATTATTTGGTGAAGTAAACGAACTTATTTCTCCACAGCGGTCATGGCTAGCACAGAGTTCAAATCAGTTAGCTACATATCAGACATTATATATGCAGTGAAAATAAAAGGTGCTCTGTTTAGCTTCAAGAATAAAATTTTGCTACTGTATGTTGTCGCAAGGCGACCAGGGCGCTGTACTGTCGCTGTGCTGTCGACGACGACGTTGCAGCCAGTGCCGATGTGACCCGGACTTTGTGTGCTGCTCCACTACGGACCGTCGTGCCTAGCGCTCAGCTAACTCTGGTCATAATATATGTGTTGGACATTACAAATGTGCCCGGTGAAGTTTTAAAGCAAACAACACGTTGTATTCGAATATGTAACATTACCGCCACTAAGACTGAGTAATGACTTGCCGCTGCCTCGCTGCGACAAGTAGCCGGAAGTTTGTGTTGTATTTACGGAAAGCCCCGCCGCGGTGGCTCAGTGGTTAGGGCGCTCGACTACTGATCCGGAGTTCCCGGGTTCGAACCCGACCGCGGCGGCTGCGTTTTTATGGAGCAAAAACGCTAAGGCACCTGTGAGCTGTGCGATGTCAGTGCACGTTAAAGATCCCCAGGTGGTCTAAATTATTCCTCAGCCCTCCACTACGGCCCCTCATTCTTCCTTTCTTCTTTCACTTCCTCCTTGTCCCTTCCCTTACGGCGCGCTTCAGGTGTCCAACGATATATGAGACAGATACTGCGCCATTTCCTTTCGACCAAAACCAATTATTATTATTATTTACGGAAACGAACACTTCTTTAGTCTTTACACTGCCTCCTGCTGATATTGTTATGATTGATGCTGCTATTTTAAGAATGGAGTTCAGCGTTGTCCACGGAAAAAAAGATCAGAATTTACACTTACGGGTTTCTGTGCATTTGCAATAGCCTACAAAGCATTGGTCCTTGTTGACGTAGTCTAATGTGAACAGGTAGACGGCGCTGCTATCTGATAAAAGAAAGAATGCAGATACGTGTTGTATAAATGCGGAATTTTCAGGTAGGTTCTTTAACTATCTTCGTACAGAAGTAAGCTGCTATCGTAACTGCTGAGAAAAATTTCAATCTCTGTCGTATTTTCTTAAAGCTAATGACGAATGGCGTCCTGTTGCTTTCGACATCGCTCTGGAATCAAAAAAGGGAATCGGAATTGGGAATTTGAGACGTCGGTAATTATTTTTAGTCCGTGTAGGTACAACCTCTAGGCGCCTTCTTGATGGTTGTGCTGGATGCCAGTACTTGACATGGAGTACAAATGCACTCAAATGCGATCTTCGCCCAGTTGTTTCCTCCCCAAATCTAAAGAATAAGTTCCACACCTCCTCATCTGTCCAAATTCTCCGTGCTGGGAGATATGCGGACCTAACAAGAAGCAAAACTCTAACGGTAACTGTATTGCTAGGACGCGGAGTCTACATATAGATTCATAGCTGTGAAAACGTTCTCATCTGCGTTTTTTTGCAGGCCCATGGGCTGTGCATTTCGGTGAAGGGTAAAATTCTGAACTTTTCGCTGCACCGCGGAAGTGTATTTTTTGTCAGCTGTGGTTAGGTCGAGAGCAGTAAAGTTCTTTGAACAATAAAAGAGGCAGCAGGTATTGCTGCATTCAGAAAAAGAGATTTCATCATTGGTGGTTAGAATAACTTTTTCCTGAATACCTCGCTTTATATGAATTTCAAACCAAACACGGTAAGCGACCTTTTATTTTATAAATCTCTTGTGTGGTACGTAAATCCTACTCCTGCTGAGCACGAAGCAATTTATTGGGGCATCTGTCAACAACTCCGCATTTTGTCCACTCACCGCTTCCGTAAGTGACATAGATGCGTGTATTATTAGCGACATCAAAAGTGGAGGTGTCAATGATCCTGAAAAAAAATGGAAATGCATGAAAATCATTTTCATTACCCTATCTTCATAGCAGCAATGGTACCACCTGACTATTAGGTGCAGCTGAAGATTGCATTTTGTATGCCTTTAAATCCGCGGCAGCAAAAACAGAGGCATGCCGGTGTAGCTTACACTGCTCCTGTAGCGAAACCGCGTCTATATGCGCTGAAAACCTAAGTGGCGGCTCCTTAGGCACGAACTCGAGGGTATGCGAAAATTTAGCTGCTAAAGTAAAACTGATTTAATGGCAGTTATTGTGCACAATTGATAGCGTAGCTTCCGGTAAGTCACTGGAAACAAAGTGCCGAACAGCGAGGGATGCGATGCTGTTCAGATGCCATTGTGATCTGGGGCACTTCTCTTTCCAAAGAGTGATACAATGTACTTCAGAAAATTGCACTGTACATAAACAAAATTCGCTGAAGTTTGACAAAATAAATTTGTCAAGCACATACAAAGAAGGAGAAACATCTGAATTTTTCACATTGTGCAGCAGTCACATTTTTTCACCAATATCCGTATTTGCGGGGGCAAAAGCGGTTGTTGATGATTATGGATTTTTATGGCGCAAGGGCAGCTATGGCCAAAGAGCGCCATGTCACAAGGTATCTTTTTCTTTTTCTCAAGGTGGGGTCAGAGACCCATTTCCCAAGCATTTCACCCTAAACAAGCCGAGCACCAGACCAGGGGAAAGCTTGTACCCATTGTATCACCGGTGGGTACCCGGCGGCACTGGCAAAAACGGTTGTGTCTATACTTGTCAGACTGTGGTTTCGCGTCAGTCACCGAATCAAATATCCGAGAGAAAACAGCGAAGGAAGCATTGTATCGTAGGTAGATATCCCACTCAATCCTACGGCGTCCTCAAGTGCAGAAGCCGCGCTCAGTAATAACTCACTAAGCCAAAGCGATCATACAGCCAGCGAGAAAAACACGGTTACTTGGAAGCGTGCATTGGGAGACATGAAATCACTGTAGGCTGGCAAACTGTTCAGAAACTACTGATTTATTCCCCTGTTAGGCTTTAGTTCAATCACTATAAGTTTATGCCGCGTGGCTCTATGGTTGTTCTACACTTACGAGGAACCGCAAATCTTTACCACTGTTTTCCTCGCATACGCGCCTAATTTCTTATTCCCTCATCGTCATGTGCAACTGGTGGTGAGTGCCTAGATAGTACATTGCCCGGCTGGGGCAGCTTTCTATTTTGCTTCAGAAAACCGTGAAAACCTTACGCCCGTCCTGTACACAGCCGCATCGAATTCGATTCATCATCCAATTGTCCGTAGCGGAATAAATGTCTGCATCAAAAACTGGCTATAATTGCGGCGAAAAACATCTACGGCTATCTTTTCCAGGAACTGTGCTAAATCTCGTCCCTCCACCCGGATCTCCAACATTGCTGTCTACGTATGGCATAAGTCGTAACCCACTGCGTTATTCCAAGCGGCTCATATCCGGATTCCATGGCCTGCCCACGTTCGTTTGCTCGTCTTCGCCTGAACAAGGACATCACAAACTTACGCATGCTTCTTCACCCGTTCTACTACGTTTCTGGCTGCGAATTGCTGTTATGATTTTCTCTTCCGTAATTCAATGCGTTTTCCTCAGTGGACCTTGAAGCTCACGAAAAGCAACATCGAGCTGTAAAGCTGATAATAATGCACTGGAAATACGTTTCATGGAGTCTCTTCCCGTCGTTAATATTTTAACGATTTTCTTCTTGTGGTCACAATATGCGCTCACCCCTTGACCTACACAGATGGATTCGCTAACCACTTCCAATAGGTCAATAGATACTGTAAACTCTTTATTTTCTTATCTGGCTATTAAACGCTTTTGGGGAGCAAAAGAAAAGGTAGTGTACAATGAAATAATAACCACTATAATTACCTGATCCAGGCCGCCCCACTGCTCTTGCGCAGCGTATACAGGGGATGCAATAACAGGCTGGCAGTAATTCAAGTATTATTATACAGGGTGTTTCACCTAAGACTTCCCACCATTTTTAAACACAGGCTATTTGAGTTACAAGACCTTTTTTTGGCATAGCATTGTCCGCAGTCTAGTAGAACGGAATAAGGCTACGATGGTGCTCACTTGCAGGCCGATTAACTAATATTAAGTGGCTAACTTTTTAACTACTAGTGCTAGTATTTTTATTTATTATGAGGTGTGTAGCCCAGCGTAAGTAATATCCATATCAGTTTTTAGAATGTCGTTAACATGGCCGCCTCGGTGCTGTAGAAGAACAAATTTTGGCTATTTCTGCGAGTTATGTGCACTGCAGAGGTTGCTTTGCCTGCAAGCGTCTCTAAAATGTATGTATTTTAGCTCGAAATAGCCAAGATTTGTTGAGCCGCAGCACCGAGGATAAGTGCACTTTCGAAATTATAGAAACTTATACAGCTATTGACTCATACGGTGAGCTACACGACTCTCAATAATTCAGGAGCCTAACAGTAATAGTTTAGAGGTAAACCATTCAATATCAGTTAATCAGCATGGTAGTTAGCACGTCTTAATTG
This sequence comes from Amblyomma americanum, assembly GCF_052857255.1. NCBI lineage: Eukaryota > Metazoa > Arthropoda > Arachnida > Ixodida > Ixodidae > Amblyomma > Amblyomma americanum. The sequence continues at coordinate 79,052,472 of NC_135501.1, read as the reverse complement.
TATTCTGATGTAGTATACCGATGACAGTGCTGTGCTGAAAAAAGCGTTCATTTAACTGAAAAAGCCTATTTTTCAATATTTTGTTAAATCTTAGGTGAAACACCCCGTATGTATTCCTATACGTTGCACTGAATTGTCATGCAGTTTTAAAAGGGATTTTGTTGTGTCCTGTATGCAGCACCTTCATAATTAACACATCGCATGAATATAGCAGCTGTGCCTACGTAGCCAAAGGAACGCCGAAGCCGAAGAGCAAGAAAAAGCGCCTAAAAGAAAGTGTATAATTTCCTTTTGAACGCCGGATTTTTAATCTAATAAAAATATTAGCAGATCTGTAAGTGGGCAACGTCTTACACCAGTATTTGAAGTTGTGATGTTTCTTCAGAGCTGAGAAGCACAAACATTAATAATACATCCTTGGACGCAAAACACTGCGTTCTTAAGTGCTAGCTATCATAGAGTCCTGGCGTTACCATTACCGGACCTTGATCATGAATTTTAGTGCACCAGAGGAATTGATAACGGAACTAAGGAGAGAGAAAAAGGCCCAAGGCAGGTTTCTCCTCAAACGTGAAGGTTGCGATGGGAACGCCACTATTAATAGAATTAGAAAAGTGAAGCCTATTGCAGCAGTTAAAACATCATTTGTTCGTTCGCACAACGCTCTTGCGCCATCGGCTAACTAGTTACACTCTACAAATGGCGAAACGACACTTTTTCATAAGTACGCCGCGAGCAGTCTAACTGCGAGGCCGGAAGTCTGTATATGACGGCGAGGCCGCGTGACCGCATGTGGCGGCGCCTACACGCCCGCGCTGTAAAGAGCCTGCTCTGTGTGCCCGTTTCCCACTGATACAAACAGACGAACGATGCTCGTTCGTGTGCGATATGCGCGGCAGCTGCGGAGATGGTAAGGCACCGATGCGAAGGCAGTCGCATCTGCTCGTCCACTCGCGCCAATCGTTACAACGAGATCTAGGTTGCCACAGGAGGAAAGGCACGTACACTCAACATTGCGGTGAGGCGCATGCGCACTACACAATCTTGTAGTTCTAAGATGTGGATCCTGTAATGATGGGACGGGTTGTTGCTTTCTTATGTCACGTTTTGTCACTTGTGAGTATTTAACGTGGCCTAGCTGACATTGCACAGCGCATAGGCGTTTTCGCATTTCGCTGCCATCAGCATGAGGCTGCCGTGGCTAGGATTCAATCCCTCAAACTTTGTTTGGGAGCAGCAGCTGAACTCCGAAGCCACTGAGTCACCCCAGGCAGTATATATATATATATATATATATATATATATATATATATATATATATATATATATATATATATATATATATATATATATATATATTAAGAGAGCCTTCAGTGTCACTGTTGATGTGCTCCACAAATAACGGTGGGGAAAATACCGATTAAAGTACAACTGCGGGGTGGAAATAAACATCTGAACTGTAAAATATAACGGATCAGCAAACTTGCAGCGCACTCTTCTAATTTGTGCATTCTTCTTTTCCACTAACAAGATATAATATAGAGAGTCTATTATTTCCGGTATTGTCGGAAATTTTATGATTTTTAACATAATTTTGCAGCGTTTTTCGCCAGTGCATCGCTTTGCTATTGCCTAAAGGTTAGTATCATATGTATTAGCCTTTTTTAAGAGTTTTAGAGAACTGACAAGTTCTCTATTCTCTATAAGAATAAATCGTTAAAGAGAACAAAAAAACCGTTAAGAAGCTGCCACTGAGCTGCGCTGAAGAAGGCCTACCTACGCAGCAGGCGCTCATCGCAGCGGTGAAAAACCCGCTAAACGGAGCGAAAGCTCTTAAAATTTCTGTACTGGATTTTCTCCGTAAGCCTCTTTTTTATCACGCTGCTCAATTTGGAAATCTAAAGTTCTGGAACTGAAGCGGGTGACGTGGCTTTGAAGGTACTTTCTAGATAAAAAGCTGGTGGAATGAGAGTGTGTTTGCAGTGTTTCAACTTTTATTGAAGTTTTATTCCCATAAAAACTAAATTTTTGAAAAGCAGTTGTGGTATGGTGAAAGGAAGCTTACTAGACATCATTTAAAAAAAACTGCGTGAAGACAGAGATACCTTTCCCTATTCTTTACGATCGCTTTCCCGGAATCTGTTTAGCAAGAATTGAATAACTAGTATTTGAAAGGCATATAGTTATCCTATCCTTACGCGCCGTGGAGCTCGTTATAAATTTCACAACTTTTGAATGGTTAAGAATTGACAGCTGAAATTTTGATTCAGCTCTAAAGGTATAAGGATTAACTGTTGGTCATACTACCATCAGATTCACCAGAGTGGTTCAAATATTAACCGTACCACCCCCGCCTGCCTCCCTACCCCCCATCAATTATGCAAAAAAATGGCAGTTTTTATTTGTTGAATGTTTCTTTAGTGGACAACAGCGAATATGATCTGCCTATAGCCCCTCAATACACATACCCGGTTTTTAGTAAGGGTTAACTAGAAAGAATGACTTGAAGACGGCTTTTGGTAAATGATGAGTCTCAAATAAAGACACCCTCGCAGGTCGCTCATTATGTGGTTTTAAAGTAGGTGCAGCCGCACTGCCGTCATCTCTTCTGCTGAGAACTTTTTCACCACGCTGTCATTACTGCTCTCTCTTCGCATGCGAGCTGAACTACGTCATGTTAAGATTCGCGTGTCCTGATGGCGAACCCAGTCCATCGAGTGCAACCAAACGTAGTAGGCAAACAAATGTGGTGCGCACTGTCACGTCGCCAGAAACGCGAACCAATGGATTGATTATTTAGGCGTCAGTTTCAGACCGCCAAGTTGTGTCTATTCTAATATATGGTAGATTAACAGCGCTAACGCGATGTGCTGTGACGATCAAAAATGCACAGGGCGCTTGTTCTACTGCATCTAGAGATGAACATATTGCAGGACTAGACGACGTGATTCTACCGACATGGCAAAGTTCCTGTCCTGTCATGGTCATGGTCTTTATCCTATCTAGTGTGAGTGTTTTTTTTCGTGCAACTTTAACGTGCCTGAAAAAAGAAGAAAACATTATTGTGCACATTCCTAGGATTTATTAACTAACGCACAAATCAATAGAACATATCCTTGTTTTTGCATAAGTAGATGCCCTCTATTCTTTAGATCCCAGCTGATTCATTTTTCGTGAAGTTTTCTTCTTTAATTTTGAACAAAAATGAAGCTGTTAAGAGTTAAGCACCTCCCATACTTTTATTTGTGGATGGCCTTCCAACTGGGCTGTTTAATTTTCCAGTCGATCACATGAACCGAAAAGGGTAGCAGCATATTTCACATTAGAACTGCTGTCCTTGGCAAAGTAAAACGACGCACAGAATCAGGATCGAGCGGACGCTGAAGCTTTTTCACGTGAAAGTATAGGACTAAAAGCATGCAACCATATATGGTAGAGCGGTTTTGTTCCCTTTCAAATGGACGGAGCGCCTCACTGTATAGGAAGCTGGAAAATAAATTCAGTGACAGGTTTAGACATATGCAATTCAGTGTTCATTAAACTGACTTTATAGTCTGTACTAACGAATGGTGCACTTTTGTTTGTGCAATATGCCACCACGTTAAGCACGCAGCTTCAGCTCTCTACACTAACCAACCTCATAACTTCCAACGTCTTCTGTCTCCTTGAGCATTGTCTGAAATTGGTGAAATACCCCACTGTCAATTATTATGCTGCAATGTAAAATTTGTTATCTTTTTTTTACGGAAACTCACGGCGTGTAGTCCCCATTGGCATCCCTATAAACGATGTCATACTCCGTCGTGGTGCCGTCGTCAGAGAGGGAAGTTCTGTCGTACCTCTCACAATACATCGTGGGCTCCGGGTCGGATGTGACGTACACGTTGAACGCGGGGAAATTTGACAGCATCTGAGAAGATATGCACATTTTACTGGTATAGACAACCACAGGCAGTTCATAAATTTTGCAGCTTCTTTAATGGAAGGCTTGCCAGCGAAGTGGCACACCAGTTCTACCACCTTACCTCCTGCTCTCGTAGCATTTAAACTGTGGGAAAATACTGCCACGAGTGTACATACCTTTAGAGCATGGCCGAAAAAATTATCCCGGAAGGACACTAAATTTACGCGGATTTTTCATCAAACATAAAAAAATGGCTGGCGGTTTAGCATTCCTTAGCATAAAATATTGTGAGACCCGCCGCGATGGTTCAGTGGTTAGCGCGCCAGCTACTAGGCAGGAGTTTCCTGGATCGAATTCGGCCAAGGCGGCCGAGTTTCGATGGAGGCAAAACACAAAAAAGGCGCCCGCACGCTGTGTGGTGTAAGTGCTCGTTAAAGATCCCCCGGTGGTGGAAATTATTGAGGCGTAATATTTTCTTGCTTTATGAGTGGCGGGGAAGGCAGTTGTAGACGGAGTTTGTCCGCGCGAACTGCTAATGATAAGTTGTATGGCAAATAAAACAAAAATGCAGAACGTCATTAAGCAACAGTTATCAAGCTACATACACCTAACTAAATAAACCAAAATATAAATAAAAATATAGAACGAAATTCAAAGAAAAGTACGAATAAAAAGGTATAAAAAGAAATTAAAAACAAACAGCAAGTAGAAACACTAAATGACGCAGAAAAAAAATAAAAATGAAGAAAGGATAGGGAAAGCTTTTCGCTCATAAGCAGACTGAAGTGCAATACTCAAGTGAGAGAGCAAGCCTTTATTAAGCCCATGTACTGTGCGATGTTAGTGCACGTTAAAGAGCCCAAGGTGGTCGAAATTTCTGAAGACCTTCACTACGGCGTCCCTCATAGCCTGAGTAGCTTTGGAGCGTTAAACCCCCATAAACCAATAAACCAAACCTTTATTAAGAAAATAGAGAGGATGATCTGACGTAGTTGGTGAATACCGATATCTTTTTGGTCCGCGTCAGTATAGCCCGGGATGCCGCAAGATCCCGCCGCCTCGCGAGTCCGGCGTGCGAGGCCAGCTTGATGTGCCCCACTCGAGCACTCGAGGAGAAAGATCTCCCAAGCCTATTCAGCGGAGGTGGGGTGGTGAGAGAAGTGGGGACTGTATTGACAGGCCCACACCACGTGGGATAGAGAACAGAGCTCGTGACAGTGTGGGAACAAAGGATTCACTTTCGGGTCATAGCTAGCAGCCATGGTGGGACACGAGTAGGTGTTCGTCTGGTGCTGTCGCAGAATGCGTTCGTCTGCCTTCGACAGTCCCGTTGCCGGTGGAGGGAACTGGTGATGCTTGTCTTAGTAATGGGCGACGATTTCTCGAAATCGCAGAAGCGGTGTGCTAGGCTCATCGGTTGGGGAGGAGGCGGTAGTAGGTGCCCGGAGGATAAGCGCTCGGACAGCCGCAATAGCAGCTTCGTTACCACAGAGGCCCTGGTGGACCGGTGCCCACACGATGCGTCTAGGCGTGGGCGCGGAGTCTTTAATGGCGTTTAATGGAGTGCATGTCAAATGCTAGAGAGGATATACCTCGCCGTTGACACAACTCTCGCAAGCGAAAAGAAGTCTGAGATGACAACCTTTTCATTTGGGGTCTACCATCATGAGAGCGATACCGACTTCTTCAGCCCGGTGGGCATTCTCGGCGCGAAAGGAGAGCCCATTGGTTTGCAAGTTGCGGTGGACTACGGCTGCCGTGTGGTGGCCCGATGGAGTCGGGCCATGAGAATTGGTTTTTCAGGAAAGAAGATGGGGCAGTAACTGTCATCTCGATGGACACCCGAACAACGCCGTAAGAAAAGGGACGAAAGCGCGAGTGAAAAAAGAGAGACAAAGAGGTGTCGTTGTGGACGGCTCCGGGAAAATTACAGGATCACAGTAGGTTGGACGTGGCGGAGAGTTTAAGTGTGCTTCAATCCCGCCACCGGTTGGCCCGGTATTGCACTGCCTCCGGGATCGGCCTTGTCTTTAGCGCGTCTTTACTATCCTGTCTTTCTATCCCATCTTTCAATTCTCCTACTACCTGCACGTGGTAGCAATTGTGGCTCGGCTTGAGCCAGTGGGCAGGCCTGTGCACTTTCCTTTTCTTTCCTCCTGTCAACAACTTCTCTCTGGACTTGGCTGGGGCAGAGCTACTGCAACCATATAAATTTTCCGGAGCAGTCCACAACGGCACCTCTTTGTCTCTCTTCTTTCACTCTCACCTTCCTCCCTTTTCTTACAGCGCGGTTCGGGTGTACGCCGAGAAGTGAGACATTTACTGCCTTATCTTCTTTCCTAAAAACCAATTTTCAATTTCAACACAAATTTTCCGCAGGTGGCCACCACCGCCACGTACTTCAAAGCGCGACAGAGGTTAATGTCCCATCCCCGCCATGGTGGCTCAGTGGTTAGGGCGCTCGGCTACTGATTCGAAGTACCCGGGTTCGGACCCGACCGTGGTGGCCGCATTTCCATGGAGGCGAAACGCACAGGCGTGCTTGTGCAGTGCGATGTGAGTGCACCTTAAAGATTCCCAGGGGGTCCAAAATAATTCTGAAGACTTCCACTAATTTGCCACTTTCTTCGTCTCTTCTCTCAGTCCCTCCTTTATCCCTTACATTACACCACGAATATGTTGTCCGCCAAGATGTGAAGCATACTGCACCACTTAGCCTACTTTATAAGCGTGCTTTCTGCGCCTGCAGTCCGGCAAATGGTTCCTCTGAACCCACTTGGTAATGTGCTGGCAGCTCAGGAGTCAAAAGAAAAGCGTTTTGAAGCGAAAAGCTTTACTACGCTAGTCAACACCGCGTTTCACCCGAGCCGCCGTATGTCTGAGCACAAGTGACGTCACGCACGGCGCTGTTTCTCTCTCTCGCTTCCTAGTGAGTAGTGCGCATGCCGGACTAGTAGCATCGAGCCACAGGTGTGCAGCTCAGCGCCTTTCCTCAAAATACAAGTTTCGATTTTCAGTTTTCTCTTTCCTCTTTCTCTCCCTCCTTTACACCTTCCTTTACGGCGTGGTACGGGTGTCCACCGAGATATATGAGATGGTTACTGTGCCATTTCCTTTCCTCAAAAGCCAAAGAAAACAAGTGAGCCAACGGCGTTCATAGAGTTCATTGGCGTTGACAACTTTGCCTTCCATCATGGAAGAATTATGCAGACACCGGCAGGAATTAACTTAGGCAGCTGGCAGCAGGAAGCAGAGAGCAGGCTCCTTCCTCACAAAATTCGCAAACCCGCTTCTTCTGAAGCGGTATCCGACTAGCACAACGTGGCGCCACAACCCAATTACACCATCTGGCAGTAGAACTGCCGAGGATTTAGCCGCAAACGAGCTGTACTCCAACAATTCCTCAACAATAGAGACGGACCGGACTTAATCGCACTACAAGAGACACAAACTAATAGCAAGCTAGCTGGGTATCAATCCTTTTCATCGGGGGGTGGAACGCTTGGAGTCACGACTGTTGTCAAGCGAAATATTACGGTAGTACAGTACGATACCCCAGTCACAAATGTCACACCCGTGCTAGTCGAATTAATTCCGCCTAGGAAACCCGACCACAGTCTGTTTGCGCAGAATATCTATAGCAGCCCAAAGTTACGGAAAGCAAGCTTCAGCCTGCTTTTTGAGGCGACCCTGAAGCTCGCGGGCAATCACCTCGTCATTTTCACGGGAGACTTTAATGCCCAACACCCGGCTTGGGGTTACGCGCAGAAGGACATTAAAGGTAGAAAACTGTGGCTCACCGCACAACAGTGTGGGTTGACTCTTCTTACAGATCCACTAGTCCCCACCCGCTGCGGTAACAGTGTTTCCAGGGATACGTCTCCAGATCTGACTTTTGCTAAAAATTCGGGCACTCCAACATGGATAAACACTCAACAAAATTTCGGCAGCGATCACTACATATTGGAAATAGTGACCTCAACTGGCCCCAAACGTCGTAGCGCTCGAGCCCCCACCCTTGTCGATTGGGACACGTTCCGCGCTAAAAGAGCCGCTCGAGAAGCTGATACCCCCGAAATACTAGACATAGATATCTGGGCACAGGATCTTTGTCAAGATGCCAAAGCAGTCACCCATACGTTAGCCCAGGCTGACCACCTGGAGATTGCGAACAGCCGGCTTCTTCACCTGTGGGAGGCAAAGAGAGGACTCGAGAACCGACTCAAACGACAGCGGTGGAACCGCAATCTGCGCAGAAGAATAGCTAGGATAAACAAGGAGATCGAGGATCATGCAGCTAAACTTGCTCAACAAAACTGGGATGACATATGCAACCAAATGGATCGCAATATGGGAGTCTCTAAGACTTGGCACTTGCTACGTCATCTACTTGACCCTACAGGTAGCAGAACCACCCAGAGGCAGAACCTGCAGAAGCTTGTGCATGAGTATGCCGGCCCACCAGAGGACCTTTTCCTTGAACTTAAAGATAGATATATTGGCAATGCTCCTATCCAAGCCATCCCAGATTATGCTGGTCCGGAAAACACGCAGCTCGACTCCCCCATTACTGTGGATGAGGTTAGGGCAGAGATTGCCAGGCTAAACTGCAAATCCGCCACTGGCCCAGATGCAGTATCCAACAAGATCCTCCGAAACCTGGATGAAGTGTGGCTACAATCACTAACTGAGTATATGCAGAAATGCTGGTCGGAGGGCTCCATCCCACAAATATGGAAAACGGCAGAGATCATTCTCATCCCAAAGCCAGGGAAGGCACTCAGCCTTGAGAACCTCAGGCCGATTTCGCTCACGTCTTGTGTAGGTAAGCTCATGGAGCACGTAGTTCATACCCGCCTTAACCGGTTTATGGAGGAGATCGAGCTGTACCCTCCAACCATGATTGGATTTCGACCAAAACTTTCTACGCAGGATGTAATGCTTCAGCTCAAACATCAGATTATTGAGGCAAAAACGCGGGACACCAGAATAATTCTTGGACTTGACCTGGAAAAGGCCTTTGACAATGTCAGACATGATGCGATCTTGGAGAACCTTCATGAACTCGGGGTGGGAGCCCGCACCTTCAACTATATCCGCGACTTTCCCTCAGGTAGAAAGGCGCATTTTCAAGTAGGAGGTCTCCACTCGCATGACCTCCCCCTCGGCAACAAGGGCACCCCGCAGGGATCGGTCCTATCACCATTTCTCTTCAACGTTGTAATGTTGAAACTTCCACACCAACTAGCGCAGGTTCCGCAACTCCACCACAGCCTCTATGCTGACGATATCACCTTGTGCATTTTAGGATGGCAACTTTTGGGATGTGAATTTCTATGTCTGTATTAAAAACGCACTTTTAACTGATCAGGGCATCCTGCTGATCTAGCTGATTGGCTTATGTCATTATGGAGTGTGCAGCGCTTGCGGACGACGGACGTAGACGACAAGGACACACAACTGCGCAGTTGTTTGTCCTCGTCTATGTCCGTCGTCTTCGAGCTCTTCACATTTCATAATGACAGAACCCAATCAGCTTTTTTAGCAACATACCCTGCTCAGTTAATAGTGCGTTTTGAGATCCAGGGGTTCACACTCTGATATGTCCAAAAGTAAACTCTGAATCCGTTATTATAAGCGGCCCCAACAGATCTTGAGACAGTCCTTAAACAGGCCTGGTTGGGACTGAACATTTTGAAAGGGGTTCTATCTTTAACTCGAGCACCTTGGAGTAAGTGCGGGGTATCCTTCGCGTAGCGCAATAACACCATCAGATTCTCGAAGTCTGTTTATACTGGCCACAGCGAAACTGAACACCTTGAATGGGTTCCCATCAGTGCCTCGAGCACTTTGGAGTAATGCCCCAAGTATACCTCTGTCACAAGAGAAAATATGGGCTGCAATACATCGCGGTCTGGTCAGGGTATGGAAACTGGCTTGTGAAAAGAAGAACCAGGAAAGCGGTCTCTGAAAGGCTGGTTGTTTCGACGGTCGGAGCCGGTAAGCTGCCATTACGCCGCTCCGAAATCTGAATTCCTTTTCCTTACATCATCTACAAACACCGGATTTCACAGGAGTTGAGCAGGGTTGTTTCACCGGGCCTGATCAATGGCCGTGTTTTCGTTCATTAGTGTCGTTGATTAGTTTCGTTAATTAGTTCTTCACCTTCAGCTGAAAATATTCTGCCGAGCCGCATCTTCGGCGGAATCATTAATGACTACTGTTGGTTTACGCCTGCTGCTAATAGCGGTGCGAAAAGGGGCAATTTCTTTCTTAGTCTTTTACGAGGCTTCGTCATAAAAATGCCTCCGTTGGAATAAAGCAAGGATGGCAGGAAGGCGTGTGGACGAGACGACGGCGAGGTGTCAAACCCGGGAAGTTATACATAATAAGATAGCGATGGCAGATTGTAGGGATCTTACCTGCTTTGCATCGAAGTCTTGGGAGCTTTGCCGGCAGTCTTGTGTGTTGACGGGCGGAACCACTGTCATCGAAGCAAGTACCGCTACCAGAACGACCAGCAAGTTGAAAAGCTGAGACGAGTTCATTACGAGAGCGCTACGAATGGAATAAAAAAGCACGCTTCTGATAAGGTATTGGGAGAGCAATCGGTTTTTTTTGCCCTAATTCCAAAACGATAAATGGAATGGCTGTCCGGTGAAAGATTATTTGCGCTCAATGGCTCAGGAAAAACACATATCGGGTGAAATTTTTGTCGTCCAGTTAAAAACTAAGTCGTTGGACCGTAGGAGAAACCAGCAGTCTGAAGTACTTTGAAGATACGCTACGCCGCACGTAAGAGTAAGCTGTAGTAAAGGACGTCCTGCAAGGCAATACGTCGCGAGCAATTAACGAAACATCCTCCGTTCAGTCTTAGTTTTCCAGAGCATGCGCGAGCATCGGAGCGTCCCGCGGTTGTTGTGTTCTTCCTTCAGCGCCAGCCCCTAAAGGTTCCGGAGCCAAAGGCCTGTGTTACGAAGCTTTGATTTTAACACAGGCCATCATGGCTTGCACTTCTGAAGCTGCATGCAGAAGTATGGTACAGTCGGAGAGAAAAGTGTTCGGACCAAGTGTTCGGCAAACGATGCCGACAGTTCTACCATTAGTCGTCGGCTGGAGAGGATACCTGTGGAGGCGACAGCCAAAGTTTTGTTCTTTCACCCCAAGAATTGCGGTCTCTCCCCAGCGGTTAGCAATAGACCTGTGAGTTTCGTTTACAGAAATTATTGGGCACAAACTTAAGACATCAAACTTAATTGGTACGCTCATTAAACAAGCACACTAGTAGTAAGATTGCGCTGTTCGACATTTCGGTCGTAAGCCAAAGCAAGTTATGGATGTTAGGATTTGTTCGCAGCGAGAACTTACTTTTCCTTTCAGAGCTCCTGAAATAGATGTGTTCCGTATGCTCCTGGTGATCTCTTTATGAATCTTGGACTGGCAGATATTATGCATGCAACATTTTAATTCGGTCAGTTGCCATATATCACACAAAGCAGAATTATAGCTCTTTTTTGGTTAGACTGCGATCCTATGGGAAACAATACTGCAAAATGAGGCACATGCTTTTTATTCTGGAGTGTTCAAAGCGTACCTGCCATCCTTTACTTCCATGTGTTAAAATATTTCTTGTTCTTGGATTATTCGCCATAGACTTCTTTTCTCATATAGCAGAAAGCAGCCGTTTCAAAGAGCGGTGCAATCGAAAAAAGATGTCGTTGGCCTTCTCTCTCTTTCTCTTAATATTCGAACATATTATCGACATCCGGTTCTTTCTTTTCTATTTTCCACCTTTGAAAATGCATTAGGCACCCACCAGTAAACCGCGTTGCGAATTACTGGCACTGGAAGTTTTTTGAAAGAGATAATATCGTGCTTTTTCATTGATGTTCATGCTTCACTTTTGCTTCAGATGTAGATTTCTAAGCAAGAAACTTCATTTTGAGAGCTTTGTTCCTTATCGTTTAATAAACTTTCTCATGGAAAAGTGCGTGGGCTGTAGACCTTAGAGAACAGACATCCCTGGCATACAAGCAGATTCGCACATGGAGATAACCTTTATATTTACGTAAGAAGAGGCAAAGGACAGGAGGTTATTTATATCCCATTAAGTGTTTAGATGCTCTTTTAAGACTTTTAAGACAGGGACAATATGGCTTTCTACCGTTTACACCTCAAGAGTGTTTTCTGCACCGCAGAGTCATTATAGCAATAAATGAATCGAACAAGGTGAGGGATGTTCTCGCGTTCGCACACAACCTGCTAGAATGGCCCTTTATGTAGCTCTTTTTACCGTTGCTGCACATTGCCATTTGTCATGTATGGATGTTCGACGCCTGGTGCAATATTTTTTAGCAATGTGCAGTGGACGTCACTGGAGTATTCGTGTAGCATCTCGGCCCCTGCACAAACATTTTTACGTGACCTGGGACTTAGAGACGATCAAAGCTGGCTACCTGTAATCTCCTCGCTTATGTTTAAACAATTATGTTTAAACACCTTTGTCGGTTCTTGCAAATTTTTCCGCAGCTAAATTTTTTTCTTTGCGGCGCATCTTCAACGTACACTTTTTATTCCAATAAAATTAACTTATGTATACGAATAGAAATAAAATACAGATATAGGCTACAAGAGTAGATGTGCGGGCTAGTTGGTGGTACATACTTGGTTTAAACAGCGCGAAAGACGCGGATGTAGAAAGAAAAAAAAGACACGAATAGCGCTGACTCTCAACTATGTTTATTCATGAAATTTACATGTATATATGCAGATGACTTTATGCGCGACATGTGCGAATCAAATAGCGCTGTGTGAGTCTTGTGTGTCCTTTCTACGTCTGCGTCTTTTGCGCTGTTTAAACGAAGATGTAGGTGCTAGATTTGTTGACGAAACGGAGCAAAGTCTCTTTCTTGGGACCGTAGATCCACTCATTTTAGCCCAGTGGTCAACCAGGAATCACTGTCCTTTAAACACAGTATATTTTTTTCTGCCTCAGGGATAGTTGAGTACACGGGAGGTAATCTATGAGTATAGCTCAACGACAGAAGAGGGGTGAAAGAGCCAAGAATCTCTGAAGACACAAACGGATGATGCTAGCGCCGTCTATTGAATGGGAAGGGCGATAGCGAGAGGAAGGCGCGATAACTTCGCAGAAAGACCTCTTACCAGCAGCAAGGCTGGAAGGATGATCGGTCCCCTCACCTTTGGTATGCTATCGCCGCCATGGCAAAGGTGATTAGATTTGCATACATAGGGTAGTGGTAGAACCAGTGGGGGCTGAATGAACGAAGCGAGGACGGGTACTGATCTGCCTGCTGTACAGTTTTGGTTACCTATATGTACGAAGGACTACGTGCATGTAAGGTAATGACACCGCTTTGGTGCCAGCGGAGGAGGAAAATGCGGTTGATTCGCCTAGTAAGGCCTCATTCCGATTAAGCGCAGCAAGAGTTCGGTTGTCACTTCGAACCTCGTGTTCGGCGCACGCCCGCACACACACACACAGACACACACACACACACGCACAAACACACACACACAAGAGTAGTTGTGAAGTGTCCTTAGCTCTGTGGTTCTGTGCACAGTTCCAAAATCAACTTCAATCTCCAACTAGCCCGCCAGAAAACGTTTCTCGTGTTCACATCCGTTGTTAACGAATGTTGATGTTCGGATCGTGGTAATCGGTTAATGTCCGCATATACAGAATTGGTGTTTCTGTACTTAACATTCACAGATCACTGGGAGTCCTCATACTCTTCCTGGCGCTGTGGTAGAGCGGTTTAGCGATGTGCAACTGCCCTGCAATGGCGGGTACTGCCATCGGATGGGTTTCTTAGGCCGAGTTTGCGCTTCCTGAGCAATCTCTCGTGGTGAATCCTTAATTTAACCGCGACCTACCACGGTGGGCAGTATGCTTCTTCCGGCGAGAAGGTTGCAGGTGCACATTTTAGCCACCTGTACAGGTTGCCGACAAACAGGTGGGCAATTGGGCAGCCTGCCAGAAACACATGCAGGTCAAATGCGGGGAATGGCCACTTTAAGTGCTAGCGCTTTAAAAAGGCCAGAAGTCCTGAACATTCAACTGATCCCGCCGGTTACTGAGGGTGGTGGCTGAAGAATCTGTGGAAGCGCCAATGAGAAACAACACTTCTTTCCGGTTATATAAAAGGCGATCAGCCTGTTTCTAGCAAGCTTCTTTGCATCTTATCACCCCTCGGAGACTGGTAGGCCGGCAGGTCGTGGAAATCTCCAGGAACCACATGAGGCACAGGAGAGCCAAGAAAAAGCAGAGTGAGGCGACACCTAGTACGATCGCCACCGGCCTTCAAGTTACAAAGTAGTCTTCTACATTGATTGTCTTGGCGTGCCATGGCCACAAAAAGCGTTCTACTGCTTTGGTAGCGTTTAGCTCATTCATGGGCGTGAAGGACGAATTTGACAAATGTCATATTCTCACTTTTAGTGTCAAAATAATCACAGTTTGTGGGCAATGTGCATAAAGCCAGGATCCTCACGATTTCAAAAATGTAACGAATGTTTTTATAAAAATGGCTATAAAATAATTATATTGTATAAAACACAAGGTTCCTGCTTTCAACATTTTGAGAAAATTCATATACATCACCCGGTGAAGGATCATTCATTTTGGTGCATTCATACTGTTTTGAGGGATAGGAGAAAGGTGGACATCTTCACGCTAGTTTGCAAGGAAGAACGGTTCGCTACACTTGCACAGAACCTACCGAAAACGGTCACCAAATTCCCGACAGCAGCGTAGACCTCAAAAAAATTGGCTGTGATTTAGCTTTGGTTAAACTCGGTAAGTAGCGAGAGCTACAGGCCATGACTACGCTTAGGCTTCGCTGTGGTTAAGCAATTTAATAGTACTGATGATTTCCTTGGGTAATCTCTGTCTATGCTTGTTTCGTTCCGACACTGAAGACTGGCGTCCTTCATAGACGCTAAACTCGGCACGTCGTCTTCTACCGTCGCGTATTTACTGTAGGAGGCTAAGCCCGCTCGTCTAGCCGCGTCGTCATTAAGACGCTTATCGATACTTTTGACACGCTCTTCTTCGGTCTCTTCGGCACGCTGTCTCGTCCTTGTTTCTTTCCGACGCAAAGTCTGGCGTCTTTCAGCCTAGCCGAGTCATCGTTCTCCATAACGGCCGAAGCGCAAGGCAACGTTTCTGCAGCGCCGCTTCAGCGTATGGGCTACTGGCGTCGCCGGAGGCGAAAATTCGGCGCTTGGAGCGAGGCGACGCAGGGAGACGCACATATCTGGTGAGGCCAGATCTGAGCGTCGGGGCCGAAAATACCTCGTAGGTGGGAACTGGTGGGGCCAAAAGCCGCGGCCCGTTTCTCCGAAGGCAGCAGTGCCCCTTCTGTGCCCTTGCTATTGTTCCCCTTGCATGCCCCAGCATAAGGTCTCCGTCGCCGCTGAATGGAAAGGTTAGCTATGGACAGGGGATATTTGAGTGGCCTTACGAACGATGTCTCCCCACCCCCATCTTGAGATGCCAGTTCGTATATCCTAATATGACTGGTCGCCCTCTGCTGCAGGCTCCGAGCGACGACGCCGGTAGGCGGGACGCTGACGCGACGCCGAACAAACGCTGCGGCTCGATTCACCCTACGCCGAACCGTATGTACAGTACTCACGGATTGAAATAGGACATTCGGAGCGCGTGGCCGTCGCTTCATGGAGCGCCGCCCGTAGACGCTCATGGAACCAAGGTGGTGCATTGTGGTATGGCGCGAGAGGGAGAACATCTATAAAGCAGAATTGTTCCTTCCAGTAGCCAATGAGCCGGCCTGTGGTTTACCACATGCCTGCGTGGCACTGCAAGGCTAGCGCTCCGAATGTCCTATTTCAATCCGTGAGTACTGTACATATATATACACTGCGACAGCCCCTTTCCCTCTACTACGTATGCTCACAACTGGCGAGGCATGTATCGTCTGCTCCATGACGAGCGCAATGGCGTAGTGACTTCATGCCAGATGACGCGCCGAGCGGTGCGACCACGCCGACAGTGCGACCATGCTAAAGAGTCGAAGGAGCTGCCGTAACGTAGCTTTCGCTACAAACGATAATAGATGGAGAGTTACGAATGCAAGTACTATACTTCCAGGAATCCTTGATGGTGATATGAGCATTTGCAGTAAAAATGTACGAAAAGTAGTCACTGATGTTATTCACGAAGTAAGTGTTCCAATCTGCTATTTCATTTGAGCCTCAGGTAGCGTCACTTGAAGATAATGCAGAAAAATTGTGGCATGCACTTCGCTCGTTACAAGAAATTATTGCAACGATATAGAGACTGACCATGACCTAAACGTACAAAAATTTATTGAGACAATCCACAGACTGCTTGTAGAGCTGATTCCATAAAGACTAAAGAATTTCTATAGATTAGTCTATAAACAGCCTATAGGTTTATTGCCATAAACTTTTGTAGACTTTTGTCTATAGACAAGTGTCTACGGAAAGTCTAATCGACACAGGTTTGCAGACCGTCTATAGACGAACTGTAGATTTACGACCAGGCACTACCTAACAATTTTTGTCTACGGAGAGTCTATACACAAAACTAT
Source organism: Amblyomma americanum (assembly GCF_052857255.1). NCBI lineage: Eukaryota > Metazoa > Arthropoda > Arachnida > Ixodida > Ixodidae > Amblyomma > Amblyomma americanum. The sequence goes on along the minus strand of NC_135501.1, from coordinate 79,035,972 downwards.
TGAAAGTCTAGTAGACACAGGTCTATAAACAGTCTATAGACAGGTTCTACAGAAATACATATGGCCGTACACTTCATGTAGATTTCTGTCTATAGACAAAAGTCTACTGGTCCAGTAGGCATAAGGCTATGGACAGTCTACTAACATTCGACAAGTATATAGCCTGGCAGTGCTGGGCACCGTCGTCTATAGATGATGTAGAGATGTATAACTGCAAAACCTCCAACAGACCATTGTCTAAGGCAGACCGTCTACAACCGTCGAAAAAGGTTACCACGCAGTCTTCACAAATGACATAACGATCAATATACTTACAAATTGAGTTTTTTCTATACTTTAAAAATTGCTTTTTGCGGAAATGAAATTGTGCAGCAACTGTCTCATATATCCCCGTGGGCACCCAAACCGCGCCATAAGGGAAGAAAGAAAGGCGAAGTGAAAAGAGAAAGGAAAAAAGAGGTGCCGTAGTGGAGGTCTCCCGTAAAATTGCAAGCACCTGGGGACCTTTAACGCGCACTGATATCGCCCACGGGCGCATTTTCGTTTCGACTCCATCGACACCCGGCCGACACAGTCGGCTTCGGACAGGTGTACTTCGGCTCAATAGACAAGCACCTCACAACTGAGTCATTTTGCCGGGTAACCAAGCTAGGAATATGCAATACGTGCACCTCAAAAATGCACCATATTTATACTTATAAATACAGAAAGTAACGATCCGGGTAATTTTCTCAGAAGCATTCTTGCGACCTTTTGCATGCAGTCATTTATACTGGCATGGTGACCTGCACAGCGTAAAGGAAATATATTATAAGGGAAACTGAAAAAATTCCAAATCCATCTCCGGACATGTGCTTTTCATCGCAAGGATTATATCCTGGCTATCCCATTCTAGAAACGTAACCTGGACGTTTTAGTTTGGCTTTATGTGGTTCAAAGACACAAGGTGTCTCAGACTATTAGAGACGCCGTAGTGAAAAGCTGCGCATAACATCGACCATCTGCGGTTTTGAAGCGAAAAGCTTCACTACGCTAGTCAACAAGTCGCTTCGCGCGAGCCGGCGTACGTCGGAGTATGAGTGCCGTCACGCACGGCGCAGGTGGCCGCCGCCGACTCCAGTCGCCTGACCTTTCGTTTCTCTCTCTCTCTCGCTCCCTAGTCACTACTGCGCATGCGCCACTAGTAGCACCGAGCCATTGCTTTTCCGCCGCTGCGCAGGGCCACGCCTTTCCCTCTTTCTTCTTTCCCTCTCTCCTTTAGGCCTTTCTTTACGGCTGTTTCGGGTGTCAACCGAGATATGTGATACTGTTACTGTGCCATTTCCTTACCTCAAAAACCAAACAAAACAAGTGTGCCGACGGCGTTCACAGAGTTCCTTGGCGTCGAAAACTTTGCAAAGGCCATTCATTTTCAGGAAAGGAAATGCGCACAACCAGCCCGTGGTTAAGGGGAGACCTCAATCTCGCTTTCGCTTTGTATATTCTGGATTAGCTGAGCTAACCCACAATAATTTTTTACCGTGCACTTTTATTGTATAGTACACGGGCCTCTAGCATTTCTAATCTATCAAAATATTAACGCCGAAACTGGTATTGAACCTTCATCTTTCCGGTCACCATACGAACAGAATAACCACTGAGCCATCGCGCCAGCTTTATTTAACTAAATCCATATGACAAATTCTCAGCGGCTTGTATAAAATATTGTAACTAAGGCCATTAATTCCTGGGGCAATCTACCTCTACACTTAATACATACTGCTAATACTGATGTCTGTATGACAGCCTTTTATATTAATTGAAACAGAAGCTTTTAAATAATTTTGCCTGGGGATCCTAAATGTGCAATGACATCGCAGCGCAGACGGGCGCCTTTCCGTTTCGCCTCCATCGAAACGTGGCCGCCGCGGCCAGGAAGGTTTAGACTTCGTTGATTTTGAGGAAAGGGAAGGCGCATAACTGGCTCCTGGATCTCTGGACACCTAAGAAGCGTTTTCAGGTTCGTGGCGGGGCTGAAAAAGCCGGGTCTTCGCACTTATTTTATGTTTAGTAATGCTTAACCACAAACCATTCTTTGTTTTTTTTCGGCTGAAATAATAAAAAAAGGTATTAACTTGGTTAAAACTCTGATGTAGCGCTCCCAGTGCAGTCTCATGCACCCCAGTTACCTGCCTTGACAAGATACTCTTAAATTCGCATGCATTGCAATCTGTAGGCATAAGATTTATAATGACATCGCCCATAAGTATGAAAGGAAGTTTAGTAGGAGCTAGATAGTCAACCAGGCACTCGAAAAATTGAAAAAAGTCTGCTTATCAACCATGTGTGGTCGGTACATTGCAACAATAATAACGTGTGACAAGGACATTGAAAAGCACTCATAATTGGGAGTTTAGATCGAAAACTCTTCAGTTACAGTAGGCGTGTAGCAGTCTTTCACATATATTGCGACACCACCACCTATTCTATGAAGCCTCGTCAAACCATTGTACTTATAACCATCAAGATAAATAGATTCATCCTGTGTGGAAAGCCAGGTTTCAGAAAACAAACAGCATCGAACTTTTTTCGCAGTGACGAAAGCAGGAGGAAGCTGAACTTGATTCCAATCTTCATATTAAGAAGTACTGATACCTGGGAAACTTGGCAAGCATTAGTTGAGGGCGGTACAGCAAGAATGAGAAGAAAGAAAAAATTAGAAGACGATACAGCCGAGCGTTACCTTCTAACTGATTTTCTTATTGAGAAAAAAAGACATTTTATAAATCACAGTTATGTGGTGCTGAAGTGCTTACATCACTTGCCCAAAGCCCTTTCAAGGAGTATACCTTTAACAACTCATCTGCTACTCGGTCAACCCGGTGTCCAATAACTAAGACTTATCAACAACCGAGACCTCCTCTACAAAGAGCAATAAAAAGGATAGTAGTCCAGATGGTGGAGTAGCATAAAACGGATAACGGACTTCGGATAGAGAAGAACACGCGGGCGCTGACTAGCAACTAAATTTTATTGGAAAATCATGTGAACTATATAAGATGAAAAACGCACGAAACCAAACAATACAACAAACGCATCGAAGACAATACTGCGGATGGAAGCCTCTCATCGAGGAAGGCTATCTCATTTTCCAGTAAAGACACGGATGGTATCGCCACATTCGTGTCCGTGTTCTTAGCGATGCAATAAGCTTCGAAGATTTCCCTGCTTAACTAGTTGCTGCTGTAGTAATGGATCTCTTTGTTATGAATGTCAGGCCGGTAAGGGTTGTTATTTTGATCTTTGCAATAACTGCAATGCTGCACTAGGTGGGAAGAAATGGGTTTTAAGGCGAGAGCCTCTTATGGCTCATACTTATGGGCGAGGTCCTGTTCGTCCACTATATCGCCAACCGGAAGTCACGACAACGGAAGTGACACCATACCATCCTTCAGACCGTTACGCTCTTCAATTCGATAACAAAAAAAATGTTTGAGCACGATTGGATTCGAACCAACATCTTCCCGATCAGCAGCCGATCGCGCTCTGCAACGCAGCTTGCTGCCAACGCTTATGTATTTCTCCTTCTTTAGGACGCTAGAGAGCGTTTGCGGGAAGGCAACGAATCAGACGGATGCCTTCCAAACGCCCTCCAGTGTCTCCAGCATTTAAAATTCACAAACAGTTGTGTACTTGATCAACATCTTAATCTCACATCAGTTAGTAACACAAGCACCAACACCACGCTAAAGGCTTTCTTCTCGCCGCACTTCAGGTTAACAAAGTGCCCCTGAATATTAGAATTCTCGTGCTCTTTCAGTTTGATGCTTACGCACCTGTCCGCCTGGCTGTAATATACGTTTCCACAAATGAAAGGCACCCTATACACGACGCCTTTTTTCCAGTTTATGAAAGTTTCTCCTTTTTCAAGTGAGCACTGCCGATTGTTTTTTCTAAGAGAGCACGGATTCAGCTTCCTTAGCACAGCAGCGCGTACGTTCTCAACTTTATGTTCGGCGGAGAGCACCACCTGCATATTCCGCCGCGCAGCAATCTTCTTCAGACGATGTAAGACACCGTGCATATACCGGATGCACACGACCTTCCTTAGTGTCTCTTCCTACTGCCCCTGAGGTTGTGGTGCCGCCTTAAGCTTCAGCTTGCACAGGATTCTTTCCACGAACCTTGCAAGGTTGCTGTCTTGATATAATAAAAAATCCAATTTAAAGCCGTGGATTGGTTTCGTATAGATATGCTGCCGATATTTATGCATAGAGATGTTCTATTACTCTTCTGATGATAGAAAAAGGTGGGCCGAAGAAGACGTCTTAATAATCGAAGTTCCAAACACATGGCTTGAGGTGCGTCCAGGCCTGTGATTTTCTCAACCACATCAAGTTTACCGTCACAAGAGCAATTAAAACTCCTGTTCTTTATGACAATGCCAATCAAAATCACGGCAACCAAATTTTCTAAGAATTTTGACCCTTCGTCGTGATTGTGCCCTTGAAACTTTTTATATTCTTGCCTTGTCTGCCGTAAACAAAAAATTGAGAAACATTGGGAGACAGCACGGCTCCCGACCTGGTGTATACTTCCTAGACGTAGCACGGCGATCACCCACTGTATTTTACTCGACCGCTGTCTTTTACCAGGAAATGAACGTTGACGGATTCTCCTTCCGAGCCCAGAATTCAATGCAAGCTGAGGAAGTAGCGATAGCTCTTGCTGCCGCCCACGCCAATTTTTAGAATAATCATCACGGACTCCCGAAAAGCTTGTGATCATTACTTGGCAGGAGAGATCTGCCCCTTAGTCGCGTGTATTTAAGACGGACTGCCCCTGATCGAACACCGAAAAGAATCATTTGGCTCCTGGCCACCAGGGCTTACGCGATAATGAGGCCGATGACGCGGCTGACCGAGAGCTTCCTTACCGGGCTCCTCATTTCAGCTCATCTGCCTCGGAGACAAAGCAGTCACTGCTGCGGATCAGGGGAATCATAACAGATTATACCGACAACCACCGCCTTTTCACGGCCCCTGTCCTGCAATCATCAAACATTACGACCCTAGCACGGATGGGCGATGCCCGCACTGCGGGGAGACCTGTGATATCTTCAGGATGGTGTGGGCATGTGCTCGAAATCCCCATCTACCCCTTCCCCTATCCCTTCCCGAGAGACACGGGAGACTACCCTCATCAACTGCTCCTCGCTTGAGTCCCACAAGTGAGAGAGAAGTAACTTTAATTTGCACCCGTTAAAAGTGAAGGGGAAGAAGGCTATAGCCTAAACCGCCATTCATTTCCCAAACCATCGGCCGGCATTCCTTGGGACTCGGCGGCGGTCAGAGTAGGACCAATGACTATGCGTTGTTCTTCTCCTTCGGGATGAGAAATAAGATCTCCCAGGATTGTGCATTTTTATTCAGGTCTTTATAGAAAGGGCAGCTCCAGACCAAGTGGACTAGATCTGCAATGCTATTGCAGTGCGTACATCTAGGAATAAATACTTCCGGATGCCATTTCTTGTACAGTTGAGGGTTCGGAATCACCCTGGTATGCGATTTCCTCCACAATATTTCCTCTTTCCTACTGAGCTGTTTATTTGCTGCTGAATAGGTCTTACGACTGAGCTTATAATGAGAAATTATTTCATGGAATGCTGTGAGTTCGTCGCCCGATGGGAGCTGTTCCTCATGTGGAGGTGGCGAATCGGCGGCGATCGACTGCAAATTGAGCCATCGGGCGGTCGCGTTCGGCTTCTTGTTCCCAAACAGGCCCTGGTGAGCCAGAGACAAGATCCTTGAGATTAGCTCTGAAGGTACTTGCCCTTCTCTCAAAATTTTGGCGGTTTCAGTAGAGATTCTGCCCATATCATAGTTCTTAATGGCTGCCTTAGAGTCACTCTCCATCACGCTTGTACCGTTTTGTATTACTGCTATAGCAATGGCAACTCCTTCTGCATCTGTTGCACTTGTGTTTTAACGGTGCAGCACGAGACGGGGTCTCCACTCTGACGAAATACTACCGCTGTTTGTGCTGCCTTGCAATTGTATTTGACAGCGTCCGTGTAGAGCACATCGGATCTACCTCTAAATTTGCTCTGTAGGGCCACAGCCCTATATTTGCGTCTGCCTTGGTGAAATACCGGATGCACATTCTTTGGCAGCGGTGGAATTTTGAGTCTATCCCTGGTTGCTCTAGGTATGTAATCTGTCCGCTTTCAACACTTCTAGGGATCGAAACCCAGACGCTCAATGATTTTCCTCCCAGTTTTTGGTTTTTAAAAGCCTTTGATGCTGGGACAGGGCGGCGGCTTCCATAAGCTCATTCAGATTGTTGGAGACACCTGGGTTTAGAAGTTTAACCGTCGAAGTGTTCGGAGGAAGACCTAGTGCTGTTTTGATCCCTTTAGTGATTATGATTTCAATTTTGTCCTTTTTTGCTTTGGCCAGTTCGAGATAGGGGGCAACATATAGAACTCGCCTTATGACGAAATCTTGAAGCAGTCTCAAAGATTGGCCTCGTTCGTCCCCGCATGGTTGTTAGAAATGCGCTTGAGTAGCCGGCACGTCTCACTGGTACCCGCTTCAAGTCTCATGATAGTTTCTGTGTTTTTACAAATTTCTTTGCATGCGCGGCTCTAGGACTTGAATACTGTCTACCACCGGAATGGAATTCCCACTTACTCGCAAAGTAATTTCACAGCTTTTTCAAGGGGGACTGTGTCTTTTCCTTTTTTTAGATGAAATAAAAAGAGCTTCTGATTTTCCTGCCTAGCATTTTAACTCAATCGCCTCGAGATATTTCTCTAATATGCCTATGGCTCTCTGAAGTTTGCTTTCAATCGTCCATCGCTACTCCTGCTCAACCACCGCGTCAAATCGTCGGCAAATATGGTGTGATGCAAATTTGTGATTCCGTTCAGCTGCCCTGGGAGCCCAATCTTCGCTATATTTAACAGGGTCGGAGAGAGAACGGACCTTTGCGGCGTCCCTCAGTTCCCCAATCTAATGCTTTAGAGTGATTGTCCACCCAGGCTGATGGTAACAGTCCGATTTGAAAGTCCCTTACGTAGTTATATGTAGCGACTCCAACTTTTAGCGTGCTAAAGTTCTGAAGTATGGCTACGTTTCATACACTATCAAAAGCTTCGGAAACATCCAGTGCCAGAATAATCCTAGTATCAACAGTATTTTTATCGATTACCTGCTCCTTAAGCTGTAAAATGGCATCGCATGCCAATAGGTTTGATCTGAAGAATATCAATGTATCAGGATAAAGTGTTTGTGTTGGTTTAACGTCCCAAAGCGACTCAGGCTTAGAGAAACGCCGGCATCAGGATAATGATTTTGATCTTCCATGACTCTATTCAGTCCAGATTGAAGTATGTGCTTCATCAATTTTCTAAATCCAAGATGTTAAGGAAATGGGTTTGACATGCTCAAAGCCTAGCTTCCCTGGCTTCGCAATGAAGACCAGGTTCGCAGCTTTCTATGCTTGCGGTATCTCTACCTTGCCCCAGCATTCTTGCATACAGGTTGAAAGATTCCGAATGGAACCGTCGTCAAGATTCCTGAGCATCCTGTTGTTGATTCTCTCCGACCCGGCTGTCGTTTTGGTTTATAGGCTGTTGAGTTCAGCCATCACTTTCCCGACAGTGATGGGAGTGTCCAATACCGGGTTTACCGAGCCCGAGTAGTCAAGGACTACAGAACACCTAAGGTAGTGATCCCTAACCTCGGTTATAAGTTCCTTTGTCGGACCTGCATGTTCATGCACCAGCTATTAAAGCTGCTGTCGAGCCTCCGATATTGTTTTCTCTGGAGCTAATGTCGGAGCAGTTCCCACGTTCCGGCGCAGCCAGTATTCCTATCCATTTGTTACACAAATATTACCCAATTTTGCTTACTCAGTTCCAATGCATGCACTTCATTGTCTTTGTTGAATGCTGCAAGTTGTTTCCTGAGATTCCTGTCACCTTTTCTCTGGCTGACGAAGATGCTGTAGGGGGCGCGGCCTCACTCCCGCAACAGAGAACGCATTCGGCAACCGGCCGGGCTAGCAACAACGACGGGCCACACCGCCGGCTCACCAGCCGTGGCTACCGGGACCTCTAATAAACGTGGATCACCTTCCTCATCTTGTGACTGTGGACGATAGCTTCGACGCACGCAACGCCGCTCCCACCGGCTTTGCGCTCCTCTCATCCTGTCCCACCACTTGGCCTTGCCGCTGCACGCCCGCTGTTCGCACCTGGCTTACGGCAGCTTCTTCTCTGCGCCATGTACGCGCCTATCGTCGCATCCGGTGAGTTCTTTCAGCAGTATCAGCGCTCCCTCATTCCTCGGCTGCCCGGTCTACCCGCATTTTATGCCATGGACCCCGTTTTGTGGCTGGCGCTGCTGGTCTCGCACTTTCAAATCCACCATGTGTCCAGCCAGCTGCTGCGCTATCAGCACGCCAGCCGTGAACTCCAACCCAGTCTCCTGGCAAAGCTGCGGTTGCCGCCTCCTGGCCCAGACATTTACGCTGACTTCAAGAAAGGCCTGACGGCGTACTTGGGTTTGGAGCTCCCGAAACCTTCCTGCGCTCCAGTTCCCGATTCAGAAGCTGCAGCGCCACTCCACGAACTACCCTTAGCCAGACTCCCTCACCGAGCTGCTTCGGATTTCCCTCTGCCAGCTAACACTACCACACCACAGCCGCTCCCCAAATCGGTCTGTCCACTATCGCCGCCACTGATTGTGCCTTACCCACGGTAAATGTGCCACGCATGCACGCGTCGGTCTCCTGCCAACCTTCTCAACCAGCTGCCTCATACTACACCGCGCTCTCTCCTAATTTTGCTCCAGCAGCCTCTACGGGCGGCCATCCAGCTGCGAGCTTCCATCCCAGGGCGCCTCCTGCCCATCCCTGCTTGCCCGATGTGGCGCTTGGAACATCACCAGAAGAACCCTCTCTCGACCCGGGCCCCAACTCGCTTCTAGTCGCAATTTCGCTTGCTACCTCTAGCCTAACCAGAATGAGCCCAACTCTTCTTATCGCGGGGCGCGCATGCAAGCCCCACAAGAGCATTGTCGCTCATCACACGCCACCTGAACAGCCTGGCTCGGGTACCTGCCGTACTGGCGCCTTCACAAGTGCATGTACCTTCGCGACAGACAAGATAGCCATCGAAGGAGGTGTCATGCTTCCGACGCATTACAGCATGCCCCATCCAACACCGCCAATGCACTCGGCACTATTACTTCCATCCAACTCCAACCCCTACGTCACGGACTTGTGCCCTCAGTTCCCAGCAAGCAGCCCCAACGCCACAGTGGGCTCACTTTTCCAAGCAGTCGGTGCACGCCGTCGTCCGCTTCAACCACTTCCCTACATGGCAGCCCGAGCCCCACGGAGCAGATTTCAAGGCCAATGGCGCGCGCCATCGTTTCACCGTCGCCAGCGGCCGAGGCATCCCCTTATCCTGTACGGCTGTGGTTTTCATCCCATACCTTCGCCTACACTGAGTGGGCCAGCACACATCTCATATCTCCCGTGAATCCCCACGGGGCTGCGTTTTCTGTAGGCTCCCTCCAGTAGGCCTTACGACTGAAGCACGCGCAGCTCGCCTCCCGTACCTCGATGACTTTTCGAGCCTGTTTTTTGCGTCATCCTCGTCATCTTTTGGCTCCTCTCGCCCTTTGCGAAGCAGTCAGGCTCAAGCACCCGAGCTCGTTTCTCCCGCACTACGGCCTTCGCGAACTCTGACCCGAACTTCACTAGCCTGAATAAACTTGGTAGATATCATTTTTATATTGTCTTTTATCGCGCATCGCGTTAGCTGGGGGGGGACGCCTGTAGCGGCGCTGGCATCGCCAGCGGCTCTGATAATGATGGGATCGAGACTTCGCCCGCGCAACACAGCGCATTCGGCAACCGGCCTGCACAGCAACATCAACAGCCCGCTCCGCCTGCTAGACAGCCGCGGCTATCGTGACCTCCAATAAATGTGGATTATCTTCGACGCTTTTGCTCTATTTCTTTTTCTTCCATAAACCCACGAGATGCCTATCAACGACTTTCGGATCACCTTCAAATTAAATCTCTTCGGCAGCGTCCCGAACAGATTGAATAACTGTCTTGCTCCAATCGTTATTATCGCTTATCATTCCCGATCCCGACCTGATAATTATAACAGTATCCCAATGTACAGTCTCAACTCTCCTCTTACTGAAGACCGTTGGGCCATTCTCAACGATGATCTCTTGTATCCTATGATCGCTACTTAGGTCTTTCCCGGTGTTGCACCATGTAGCAGTGATGCATGCCACTATCAAGGTTGCATCTGCAGTCGTGTCCAAGGATACGCTATTTCTCTTCCTAGTCGGCCTCATCGGGTTCGTAATAAGAATGTGCCAATATTGTTGAATTTTATGCCAAAGACTTCTGCCTTTAACCTGCGTGAATTTTTATCAACCTGCCGGAATGTGCGCCTTAAAATCGCCCAGTATCAAGAAGGAATCCTTTTTGAAATAACCTTAGTCTTCGTAAAAAGATCGCCAAAGTCATATTTGCGCTGCATGGGTGAGCTATACATGTTCAGGAAGGAAAGATTGTTGTTGCAATTACGAGGGATGAGTTTGACCAAAATATGATCGATATGCGCATTCCCCGTCTCGTGCTGCAGCGTTGAAGTGTTTCTTTTTTACAAAGCTAGTCACTTGGGTAGCATACCCAACCCGCAAAAGATTTGTAACCCGCTAATTTAGTATTTTCTCGCACTTCTTGGTTGCAATAATCTCCGGTAGATCGCCATTGGCGAGAAAGCGCTGCAGAACCGCACGTTGACGCGAGAAACCTTTACAGTTTAACTCCAAATCTTTGTTATTACAGTTACCCGCCGCGGTGGTTCAGTGGTTAGGGCGCTCGACTACTGATCCGGAGTTCCCGGGTTCGAACCCGACCGCGGCAGCTGCGTTTTTGTGGAGGAAAAACGCTAAGGCGCCCGTGTGCTGTGCGATGTTAGTTCACGTTAAAGATCCCCAGGAGGTGGAAATTATTCCGGCGCCCTCCAATACGGCACCTCGTCCTTTCTTCTTTCACTCCCTCCTTTATCCCTTCTCTTACGGCGCGGTTCAGGTGTCCAAAGATATATATGAGACAGATACTGCGCCATTTCCTTTGCCCAAAAAACCAATTATTAATATTATTATTATTATTATTATTATTATTATTATTATTAATAATATTATTATTATTATTATTATTATTATTATTATTATTATTATTATTATTATTATTATTATTATTATTATTATTATTATTATTATTATTATTATTATTATTATTATTATTATTATTATTATCTGGGCGTTCTCGTTGTTGGCGCTCCTGAACCTCCGCGACACGTTCCGATACTTTCGTTACTAAGTCCGAGCTTTGAAGTTCTGCCGGATCGACATCCGTACCCTCAACGCTCACTGCCATCGTGATGGTGATGCCATAGTGTCTAGGGCCTGACGTTGGTGGCCCTCGGCCACCGCTCAGGCCACCTCAGCATTAGGCGTAACTTTTAGCTGATTGAGGCTTTCGGCGTGGTAGAATACACAATATGCGATAAAATCCTACAAGCATCGCTTACTGTCTTGATAATAGTATTCACAGGACCCTTGCCACGTCCGCGGCACACACACAATACTTTTTCAGCAGTCCATTGTCGTTTTCCGTCCTAAAGGATGGTCATTCCACGGAGCCGAATTGCCACACGCCGCGCCCCTGGTGGTCCCTTTGAAAGCTCCTTAAGTCCCAAAAAACTCTGGTGAAATGGGCGCGAGACGGGGTCTCGTCATGCAGTGTCCCGGAATATGGACGCCGACCATGTAGCAGGGCCACTCAAAAGAGGTCCTCTTCAGAGGCCTCAAGACCCGCTCTCTGTCATCCCCTGAGCTGTTATACCGCTATTGTGGCACGTCTCCTGCATGCTCCCTATGCGACGACCCTGAGGCCACACTCTCCCACATGCTTTTCGGCTTCCCTGCTGACCCTCCCCTGCTGGCACAGCACGCCACCTCGAGCTGGGAGGACTGGGAGGTCCTGCTCACGTCGGCAGCCCAAGCCACCGCACCCCTCAAGAACAGCATGCCATTCCGAGCTGGGAGAACTGGGAGGTCCTGCTCACGTCTGCTGACCCGACATCGATGCTTGCTGAGGTGGCTCGTGCTGCCGACGTCAAGTCCCGACATGACCTACATGACGCAGTGTGGGAGCGCGCTGTGACCCAGATAGATAGATAGATAGTTGCCAGGAAGAAAGAAAAGAAAGTGCACAGGCATGCTCACTGGCTCAAGAAGGGCCACAGTCGCTACCACGTGCAGATAGCAGGGGAGTTGAAAGATCGGATTGAAAGACAGGATAGTAAAGACGCGCTAGATGCAAGGCCGATCCCGGAGGTAGTGCAATACCGGGCCAACCGGTGGCGGGAGTGAACTATCCTTCAAACTCTCCACCGCATTTCCAAAAAAAAAAGTCCATGCGGAGTTCCCGGGTTCGAACCCGACCGCGGCGGCTGCGTTTTTATGGAGGAAAAATGGTAAGGCGCCCGTGTGCTGTGCGATATCAGTGGACGTTAAAGATAATAATAATAATTGGTTTTTTGGGGAAAGGAAATTGCGCAGTATCTGTCTCATATATCTTTGGACACCTGAACCGCGTCTTAAGGGAAGGGATATAGGAGGGAGTGAAAGAAGAAAGGAAGAATAGGTGCCGTAGTGGAGGGCTCCGGAATAATTTCGACCACCTGGGGATCTTTAAGTGCACTGACATCGCACAGCACACGGGCGCCTTAGCGTTTTTCCTCCATAAAAACGCAGCCGCCGCGGTCGGATTCGAACCCGGGAACTCCGGATCAGTAGTCGAGCGCCCTAACCACTGAGCCACCGCGGCGGGGCAGGTTAAAGATCCCCAGGTGGTCGAAATTATTCCGGAGCCCTCCACTACGGCACCTCTCTCTTCCTTTCTTCTTTCACTCCCTCGTTTATCCCTTCCCATACGGTGTGGTTCAGGTGTCCAACGATAAATGAGACAGATACTGCGCCATTTCTTTTCCCCCCCAAAAACCAATTATTATTATTAACTGGACCCGTAACAGATACTCTTCGGAGTCCGGACATTTATACAGGGGCCCAGGAAACCAGCAGGGTCTAAAATAATAATATTTGCTTTTGGGGGAAAGGAAATAGCGCAGTATCTGTCTCATATACACTTGGACATCTGAACCGCGCCGTAAAGGAAGAAATAAAGGAGGGAATGAAAGCATGAAGGAAGAAAGAGGTGACGTAGTGGAGGGCTCCGGAATAATTTCCAGCACCTAGAGATCTTTAATGTGCGCTGAAATCGCAAAGCACACGGAATTAGCGCTTTGCCTCCATGAAAACGCCGCTACCGCGAACGGGTTCGCACCCTGGAACTCCGCATCAGTAGCCGAGCGCCTAACCACTGAGACACCGCGGCTGGTTGGTCTGAAACACACTTGCAGAAATAAAGCCAGTCTGTCTGTCTGTGGCTTCTAAACTCTCTTCCGCCAAATAAAAGTTTACACCAGCACCACAGACCCAACGCGGTGGCTCAGTGCTTAGGCGCTCGACTACTAATCCGGAGTTCCCGGGTTCGAACCCGACCACGGCGGCGGCGTTTTTATGGAGGCAAAACGCTAAGGCGTCCGAATGCTGTGCGATGTCAGTGCATTTTAAAGATACCTAGGTGGTCGAAATTTTTCCGCAGCCCTCATATACGACACCTCTCTCTTGCTTTTTTCTTTCACTCCCTTCCAATATATATTTCCCTTACAGCGCGGATCAGGTGTCCGCCTATATATGAGATAGATACTGCGCCATTTCTGTTCCCAAAAACTATTTATTATTATTATTAATGTTTGTCTCATATATCATTGGCCACCTGAACCGCGCTGTAATGGAAGGGATAGAGGAGGGAGTGAAAGAAGAAAGGAAGAAAGAGGTGCCGTAGTGGTGGGCTTCGGAAAAATTTCGACCACGTGGGGATCTATAGTGTAAACTGACATCACACGGCACACGGGCGCCTTAGCGTTTTGCCTCCATAAAAACGCAGCCGCCTAAAACCTTTTACAAAATGTACCACGTTGCTAAATTCAGTGAAATGACGAATCTGTAAAAAACCTTGAAAATACTCTCTGGATCAGTAGACCAGCGCTGTAACCACTTAGCCACCGCGGTGGGTATTAAAGATCCCCAGGTGGTCGAAATTATCCCAGTGCCCTCCACTATTGCACCTCTTTCTTCTTTCACTCCCTCCTTTATCCCTTTCCCTTTCGGCACGGTTCTGGTGTCAAATGAAAAATGAGACAGATATTACGCCATTTGTTTTCCCCCAGAACCATTTATTTTTATTTTTATTACCACCACCATATCTCTCTCTCACTACCGCCACGAACCTCAGAGCATGATTGAGGTGTCCACTGATCCAGGAAGCCAGTCATGCGTCCCTCTTTTCATCAAAATATTTAGAGTCCGGAACGTTGTCAAGGCCAAAGCCTATGAACAAACTGAACGCCGACAGTTTTCACTTTTTGTATCCTGTATTAACTGAGCTAATCAACTTCCTCAGGATGACTAGATAATTCCTGTTAAACAAACAGCTGCCACTCATTTAGTGTTGTGTCATGAGTTTAGATATATTAAGCATCGATTATATTTTGAGCTAACTTAGCACACCTTTCTAGTTGAATCGCTGCAGACTTCCGCACTGGCTACGAAGACATAGTGTAGCGAAGTGCAGAGTCTTTTGCTCCATCTGCAATGCAGGGTAGGCACACTATGTCGCCGTCCAATATTCAGCTCCTCTACTCGTTTTGATAGTTCCTGCAAGTGTTCTATTCACCGGATTGTTATAGCAGGCGCGTACAAACAGGATGGCTGGCGCATCATTTGTAAATATACTTTTTGAACGCAACTGAAAATTCCACAGCACAAACTCACTGCCACGGCCACTCAATGGCAACGCACCAAGTGAGTTGCCCTTGAGCGGCCGTGGCACTGCATTATGGCGATAGTTACTCTCTCCCGTTCAATTCGTTGCTTTGAGCCGGCATTGCTTCTTTACACGGGGCTTCAGCCTCCCTCGAACCCACCGTCGTCCGCGTTCTTGAAGTGTACCTGCTCCTCTCCGATATTTATAGGATTAAAGCGAAAATCTACACTTCCCGCAAGCAAAGCCGAAGGTCAATTGACGATTCACTTTGACCCCTAAATAATAAAAATAATAATTGGTTTTGGGGGAAAGGAAATGGCGCAGTATGTATCGTTGGACACCTGAACAGCGCCGTAAGGGAAGGAATAAAGGAGGGAATGAAAGAAGAAAGGAAGAAAGCGGTGGCGTAGTGGAGGGCTCGAGAATAATTTCGACCACGTGGGGATCTTTAACGTAAACTGACAACGCACAGCACAAGGGCGCCTTAGCGTTTTTCCTCCATAAAAACGCAGCCGCCGCGGCAGGGTTCAAACCCGAGAACTCCGGATTAGTAGTCGAGTGCTCTAACCACTGAGCCATCGCGGTGGATGTTAAAGATCCCCAGATGGTCTAAATTATCCCGGAGCACACCACTACGGCACCTCTTTCTTCCTTCTTTCACTCCCTCCTTTATTTTTTTCCTTTTCGGCGCGGTTCTGGTGTCCAATGAAATATGAGACAGATATTGCGTTATTTCCTTTCCCCAAAAACCAATTATTGTTATTATTATTACCACCAGTATATCTCTCTTTCATCACCGCCACGTACCTCAAAGCAGGGTTGAGGCGTCCACTGACCCAGAAAGACAGTTACGCGTTCCTCCTTTCCTCAAAGTAATGAGAGTCAAGAACGTTGTAAACGCCAAAGCCAATGAACAAACTGAACGCGGTTTTGTTTAGGATGACTACGCAATTCCAAGTTAATAAACAGCTGCCGCTATTTTAGGGCTGTGTCATGAGTGGAGATGTATTAAGCGTCGATTATATTTTGCAGCTAAGCTTAGCACACTTTTCTAGTTCAATCGCTGCGGTCTTACGCGCTGACTACGAAGAAATGGTGTAGCGAAGTTCAGAGACTTCGGCTCCAACCACAATGTACTACCCGCGCTGCGATATGTCGCTGTTCAATATTCAGCTTCTCTACTCGTTTTAATAGTTTCGGCTTCGCACCGGATCGTTATAACAGCCGCGTAGAAACAGGATGGGTGGCGCATCATTTGTAACTAATCTTTATGGACGCAACTGAGAATTCCACAGCACGAACTCACTGCATTTCGGCGATAGATACTCTCTCCCGTTCAATTCGTTGCTTCGAGCTGGCATTTCTTTATGCACGGGGCTTCAGCCTCCCTCGAACGCACCGTCCTCCGCGTTCTTGAAGTGTGCGTGCTCCTCTCCGAGATTTATCGGTTTAAAGTGAAAATCTTGGTTTCTCGCAAGCAAAGCCGAAGTTCAAATGACGCTTCACTTTGACCCCTAGATTTATAAAACTAATAATTGGTTCTGGGAGACATTAAATGGCGCATTATAAGTCATATATCGGTAGACACCTGAACCGCGCCGTAAGGGAAGGAATATAGGGGGAGTTAAAGAAGAAAGGAAGAAAGAAGTGCGTAGTGGAGGGCTCCAGAATAATTTCGACCACGTGGGGATCTTTAACCTAAACTGACATCGCACAGCACACGGGCGCCTCAGCGTTTTTCCTCCATAAAAACGCAGCCGCCGCCAGCGGGCTCGAAAGCGGGAACTCCTGATCAGTAGTCGAGCGCTCTAACCACGGTGGGTATTAAAGATCCCCAGGTTGCCGAAATTATCCCAGAGCCCTCCACTACGGCACCTCTTCTTCCTTTCTTCTTTCACTCCCTTCCATTATACCTTCCCTTACAGCGCGGTTCAGGTGTCCGCCTGCATATGAGATAGATACTGCGTCATTTCCGTTCCCCCAAAACAAATTATAATTATTAAGATCGTTTGTCTCATATATCCTTGGACACCTGTACCACGCTGTAAAGGAAGGGATAAAGGAGGGAGTCAAAAAGAAAGTATGAGAGAGGTGCCGTTGTGGAGGGCTCTGGAATACTTTCGACCACGTGGGGATTTTTAACACGTAAATTGACATCGCACAGCACACGGGCGCCTTAGCGTTAGGAATTTGAGACGTCGGTCATTATTCCTACTCCGTTTAGGTACAACCTTTAAGTGTCTTCTTGATGGTTGTGCTGGATGCTAGCACTATACATAGAGTGCATGCACTCAAATGCGATCTTCGCCCAGTTGTTTCCTACCAAATTCTAAAGAATAAGTTCCACACCTCCTCAGCTGTCCAAATTCTGTGTTCTGGGAGATTTGCGGACCTAACAAGAAGCAAAACTCTAACGGTAACTGTATTGCTAGGACGTGGTGTCCACATATCGATTCCTCGCTATGAAAACGTTCTCATCTGCGTTTTTTTTTTGCAGGCCAGTGGGCTGTGCAGATCGGTGAAGGGCAAAATTTTGAACTTTTCGCTGCACCGCGAAGTGTATTTTTTTCAGCTGTTTTTAGGTCGAGAGCATTAAAGTTTTTTGAACAATAAAAGACGCAGTAGGTATTGCTGCATTCACAAAAAGAGATTTCATCATTGGTGGTTAGAATAACTTCTTCCTGAATACCTCGCTTTATATGAATTTCAGCCCAAACATGACAAGTGACCTTTAATTTTATAAATCTCTTGTGTGGTACAAAAATCCTACTCCTGCTGAGCGCGAAGCAATTTATTGGAGCATCTGTCAACAACTCCGCAGTTTTTCCACTCACCGCTTCCGTAAGTAACATAAATGACTATATTATTGGTGACATCAAAAGTGGAGGTGGCCCTGATCCTGGGAAAGAAATTGGAAATGCATGAAAATCATTTTCATTACCCTATCTTCATAGCAGCAATGGTACCACCTGACCACTAGGTGCAGCTGAAGATTGCATTTTGGATACCTTGAAATCCACGGCATCAAGAACAGAGGCATGCCTGTGTAGCTTACACTGCTCCTGTAGCGAAACCGCGTATATATACGCTGAAAACCTAAGTGGCGGCTCCTTGGGCGCGAACTCGAGGGTATGGGAAAATAACTGTTAAAGTAAAACAGATTTAAATGCCAGTCATTGTGCACAATTGAGAGCGTAGCTTCCGGTAAGTCATGCAGTGCTATATAAGTGGCGAACAGCGAGGAATGCGATGCTTTTCAGATGTCATTGTGATCTGGGGCCGTTCTCTTTCCAAAGAGTGATACAATCTATTCAGAAAATTGCACTGTACATAAATAAATTTGGGGAAGTTTGAAAATATAAACTTGTCAAGCGGATACAAAGTAGGAGCAACATCTGAAGTTTTCACATTTTGCCGCGGTCACATTTATTCACCAATATCCGTATTTGCGGCGGCAATAGCGGTTGTATCTATACTTGTCAGGCTGTGGTTTCGCGTCAGTCACCGAATGAAATATCTGAGGGAAAACAGCGAAGGAAGCATTGTATCGTAGTTAGTTATCCAACTCACTCCTACAGCGTCCTGAAGTGCAGAATCCGCGCTCAGTACTAACTCACTGAGCCAAAGCGATCATACAACCAGCGAGAAGAACACAGTTACTTAGAAGCGTGCATTGGGAGACGTCAAATCACTGTAGGCTGGCAAACTGTTCACTTTTCGGACACTACTGATATATTCCCCTGTTTGGCTAAATTTCAATCTCTGGAAGTTTATGCCGCGTGGCTCTAAGGTTGCTCTACACTTACGAGGAACCGCAAATCTTTACCACTGTTCTCCTCGCATAATAATAATAATAATAATAATAATAATAATAATTGTAATTTCTTTTTGCCTCATCGTCATGTGGAACTGGTGGTGACTCATACTGTGAGCTACACGACTCTCAATAATTCAGGAGCCTAACAGTAATAGTTTAAAAGTTAACCATTCAATATCAGTTAATAATCATGGTAGTTAGCACGTCTTAATTGTATTCTGATGTATTATACCGATGACAGTGCTTTGCCGAAAAAAAGCGTTCATTTAACTGAATAGGCTAATTTTTCAAAATTTTGTTAAATCTTAGGTGAAACACCCGGTATGTATTCCTATATGTTGCACTGCATAGTCATGCCATTTTAAAAGGGATTTTGTTTTGTCCTGTATGCAGCACTTTCATAATTAACACATCGCATGAATAAAGCAGCTGAGCCTACGTAACCAAATAAAGGCCGAAGAGCAAGATAAAGCGCCTAAAAGAAAGTGTATAATTTCCTTTTAAAAGCCGGATTTTTATCCGCATAAAAATATTAGCAGATCTGTAAGTGGGCACTGTCTTACGCCAATATTTGAAGTGGTGAAGTTTATTCAGAGCTGAGTAGCAGCTACATTACCTACAAGGGCGTACGCATGCATCCTTGGACGCAAAACCCTGCGCCCTTAAGTGCTTGCTATGATAGAGTCCTGGCGTTACTATTACCGGACCTTGACCATGAATTTTAGTTCACCAGAGGAATTGATAACGGGAATATGGAGATACAAAAAGGGCCATGGCAGGTTTCTCCTCAAATGTGAAAGTTGCGATGGAAACGCAGCTATTAAATGAATTGGAAAGCTGAAGCCTTTTGCAACAGTCAAAACATCATTTGTTCGCTCGCACAACGCTGCTGCGCCATCGGCTACCTAGTTACACTCTACAAATGGCGAAACGACACTTTTTCACAAGTGTACTGCGAGCAGTCTAACTGCGAGGCCGGAAGTCTGGTTATGCGGCGAGGCCACATGACTG
Organism: Amblyomma americanum; assembly: GCF_052857255.1. Lineage (NCBI taxonomy): Eukaryota > Metazoa > Arthropoda > Arachnida > Ixodida > Ixodidae > Amblyomma > Amblyomma americanum. The sequence continues at coordinate 79,016,171 of NC_135501.1, read as the reverse complement.
CATATGGTGGCGCCTACACGCCTGCGATGTAACGAGCCCGTTCTGTGTGCTTGTTTCCCCCTCATGCCAACAAACGAACGATGCTCGTTCGTGTGCAATATGCGCGGGACCTGCGGAGATACTAAGGCATCGATGCGCAGGAATTCGCATCTGCTCTTTCACTCGCGCTTCTCGTTCTACCGAGATCTAGGTTACCATAAGAGGAAAGCGCACGTACAGAATTGTCACTACACATTGCGGTGAGGCGGATGCGCACTGCACCATTTTGTAATTCTAAGATGTAGATCCTGTAATGATGGGACGGGTTGTTGCTTTCTTATGCCACGTTTTGTCACTTGTGAGTATTTAACGTGGCCTGGCTGACATTGCACAGCGCACAGGCGTTTTCGCATCTCGCTGCCACCAGGATGAGGCCGCCGTGGCTAGGATTCAATCAGTCAAACTTTGGTTGGGAGCAGCAGCAGAACTCCGAAACCACTGAGTCGCCCCAGGCAGTATATATACTTTAAGAGAGGCTTCAGTGTCACTGTTGATGTGCTCCACAAATAACGGTGGGGAAAATACCGATTAAAATACAACTGCTGGTGGAAATAAACATCTGAAGTGTTAAATATAACGGATCAGTAAACTTGCACCGCACTCTTCTAATTTGTGCATTCTTCTTTTCCACTAACAAGATATATTATAGAGTCTGGTATAGTCGGAATTTTTTTTTATTTTTAACATAATTTTGCAGCTTTTTCCGCCATCGCATTTCTTTGCTAGTGTCGAAAGGTTGGTACCGTTATGAATTAGCTTTTTTAAAAAGTTTAAGATAACTGACAAGCTCTCCATTCTCTATAAGAAAAAAAATCCTTAAAGAGGGCAAAACAAGCATTAAGGAGCTGCCACTGAGCTGCGCTGAAGAAGGCCTACCTACGCAGCAGGGGCTCTTCGCTGCGGTGAAAAACCCCCTAAACGGAGCAAAGACTCTTAAAATCTTTCTACTCGATTTTCTCAGTGTGCCTCTTTTTTATCACACTGCTCAAGTTGGAAAACTACCGTTCTCGTACAACAGCGGGTGACGTTGCTTTGAAGGTACTTTCTAGATAAAAAGCTGGTGGAATGAGAGAGTGTTTGCAGTGTTTCAACTTTTATTGAAGTTTTATTCCCATGAAAACTAAATTTTTAAAAAGCAGTTGTGGAATGGTGGAAGGAAGCTTACTAGACATAATTTTAAAAAACAGCGTGAAGACAGAGATACCTCTCTCTATTCTTTAAGATCGCTTTTCCGGAGACTGTTTAGGCAGAATTGAATAACTAATATTTGAAAGGCACATAGTTATTCTAACCTTAGGCGCCGCGCAGCTCGTTATAAGTTTCACAACTTTTGAATGGTAAAGGATTAAAAGCTAAAATTGTGATTCAGATCTAAAGATAAAAGGAATAACTTTTGCTCATACTAATATCAGAATCACCAGAGTGGTTCAAATGTTAACCGTACCGCCCCCGCCTTCCTCCCCACCCCCCGCCGATTATGCAAAAAATTGGCATTTTTACAATTGTTTATTGTTTCTTTAGTGGACAACGAATATTGCTACGCTACTTACTACTCTAGTGGCGCCATACAGCGGCTAAACTGCATTTCCTGGCAGTTGGCAAGCCTTGAGTCATCTCGGGGCTAGATGCTTCGTCTTCTTTATCTCTCGTGCTGCCTTGCGCGTTCCAACGTCTTGTGCGTCTAATTAAAGCAAGTAAACCAGCCCTGCTTACGTCAACCGTTTCTCAGTGACATATTTGGTGAAGGTGCTGGGTAACGGCCCATGTACGCTGACCTCGAGAACACCTTTGACGTCAGCTCTCAACGAGTGGCTACAACACCAGTCCACAAGGCGAGCCGCCGCCTGCGAGGCCTGCAACCCGAGTTCGGCCAACTGACAGCGCCGGTAAGGGTCATGACATCCACCGCGGCTAGCCAGACAAGTCAGCACTCCGAGAATGCCCTGCCATTTGTCCTTCACGCACCTCGATCGCCGCCACCGTTCCACGGGGATAGGTTCGAGGACGTCGAAGACTGGTTGGCCAGCTTTGACCGAGTGGCGGGTTTCAATGAGTGGGACGGCGAGCGCAAGCTGCGCGACGTCTACTTTGCGCTGCAGGACTCGGCCAAAACATGGTTTGAGAAGCACGCAGCTTCCTTTACCACCTGGGAGGCTTTTCGTCGAGAGCTGCTAGCAACATTTACCAGCAGCGAAAGAAAAGAGAAAGCTGAAATCGCCCTGCGCTCGATATCACAGCAGCCGAACGAGGGCGTCGCGATGTTCATCGAGGACATGACCCGACTGTTCAATCGGGCCGACCCTGCTATGCCCGAAACCCAGAACGTACGCCACTTAATTCATGGCGTAAAAGAGCAGCTGTTTGCCGGACTGGTCCGTGACCCGCCACGAACAGTGTCCGACTTCACCAAGGAGGCAATGGGTATCAAGCGCTCTTTACAGGAACGGGGCGCCCACTACGGACGTCAGGCTACTGTAGCAGCCGCTTCCCAGTCCCAGTACACGCCTACGTCGCTGCCCGCCGAGGACCTTCGGGAGCTTGTAAGAAGCCTTGTGCGCGAGGAACTGGCGACACTTCGCTTTGAAGCCCCACAGGTCAGCGTCGCTGCCGTTACGGACGTGGTCCGCGAAGAAATCCGACAAGTTGTGCAGCCACCCCCTGCTCCACACCCAGCGCCCCCCGTTATGACGTACAGCGAGGCGTTACGAAGTCCCGGGCCAGCGATGCGAGCCTTTTCCCCTATCGCTCCTGTGCAATACCTACAGCAGCCAATCGCAACAGCACCCTCTGTGCCGCAGGACTTCAGGCCCCCCGTGAGCAAAGCGCAAGTTTGGCGTACGCCAAACAATCGGCCGCTCAGTTACCACTGCGGAGAGCCCGGCCACATCCTCCGCCACTGCCCCTACCGCACGATGGGTTTAAGGTGGTTTTCACCTTGCGCACCTCGACCATGCTACGGTGAAAGACCACAGGATAACGAACAGTACTTGGCTGATAACGTGCAATCTTCGACCTCGCAGCGACGACAGTCCCGATCGCCATCCCCAAGGCGGTTCTCTTCGCCCGGCCGCCCGTCATCCTCTGGCCAGTTCAGAGGTACGTCCCCACGTCGGGAAAACTGAAGACGGCGTCCTCCGGGGGTAGGGGAGCCGCTACTAGACCGAGTCAAGAGCCTACACCTGACGATTCGCCGCGAAGCTCCGACTGACCACGACCTGACCCGACGACATCGACGACGCGCTGCGACCGACTGGCCTCAGCCAAAATTCCGGTATCCGCCGACAACCACGACGTTACCACACTCGTGGATACCGGCGCCGATTTTTCGGTAATGAGCAGACGGTTAGCCACGGTCTTGAGGAAGGTTCTGACCCCTTGGTCTGGGCCGCAGATCTGGACAGCTGGTGGCCACGGGGTAACTCCGATCGGTGTCTGCACTTCGCGAATCCAGATCCGCGGTGTTACTTTCCCTGGTTGCTTTGCTGTGTTACCCGAATGCTCCAAAGACCCCATACTCGGTTTGGATTTCTTTCAAGATTATGGTGCCGTTATCAACCTCCAGGAGGTAATCGTGTCGTTTTCCACCTAAGTTCCTGTCGACGATGATACCGAGCTATGCAGGGCTGAGTTATGCGTCTTTGACGACCACGTTTTGATCCCATCAAGATCCAGCATGTTTGTTACTGTAGAGTGCGATAACAGCACCAAAATTCGTGGCATCGCTGAAACCATCATGTCGCTGCTCCTTGGTCGGCAAGTCTGTGTTGCTCGAGGAATTGTTGAACTGAAAAAGGGCCGAACCGAACTCTTGGTGACCAATTTTGGTTTTGACCCTCAGTGTTTGCCTGGCAGAACAGCTATTGCGTATTTCGAGGAACTCAGCGAATTCGCGGGACAGCACGCTTTGTCCGAAGCCCCGGCATCAGTGGAGGAACCGACCACTCCCATAAACACTGACGTGAACCCAAACCTCCCAACTAACCAGAAACGCTGCTTGGAAAGCGTTATCCAGTCTTTCTGCGACTGCTTTGCCTCGACCTCCAAGGTTACGCAGACACCGCTCACAAAGGCCCGAAATATAGTTGACGCCAACCAACGGCCGTTATGTCAGCCGCCCTACCACATCTCTTCGAAGGAGCGCAATGCCATTCGCCGCCAAGTTCAAGAAATGCTCAAGGACGACGTGATACAGCCGTCGACGAGCCCGTGGGCGTCGCCTGTTGTTCTAGTGGCAAAGAAAGATGGAACCTTACGGTTCTGCGTTGATTACAGACGTTTAAACAAAGTCACTAAAAAGGATGTTTATCCTCTCCCGATCTTTGACGACTCCCTGGACCGGCTACGCCACGCCAAGTACTTCTCATCGCTAGATTTACGAAGCGGCTATTGTTAAATCGAGGTGGACGAACGCGACCGGGAAAAGACCGCCTTTATTACACCGGACGGTCTGTACGAATTCCGGGTGCTCCCTTTCGGCCTGTGCTCGGCTCCTGCAACATTCCAGAGGATGATGGACACCGTTCTTGCCGATCTCAAATGGAAGTCCTGTCTCGTGTACTTGGATGACGTTATTATCTTTTCTGACACGTTCGAAGAGCACCTGAGACGCCTGCGCGCTGTGTTCGAAGCAATTCGGTCGGCCGGTCTTTCCCTGAAGCCCGAAAAGTGTCACTTCGCTTTCGAAGAAATGAAGTTTCTGGGCCACATCGTGAGCGCTAAAGGGGTTAGCTCAGACCCCGATAAAACTGCCGCCGTGGATGCTTTTCCTGTGCCCACCGATAAGCGCAGTGTGCGCTGCTTTCTGGGTCTCTGCGCCTATTATCGGCGTTTTGTGCAGAACTTCTCCCAGATCGCTGAGCCCCTCACGCGACTCACGAAAAATTCTGAACCATTCTTCTGGGGCCTGGAGCAACAGAAAGGCTTTGAAGACCTCCGCACTCGTCTCCAAAGAACGCCCATCCTTGGACGCTTCGACGAGTTAGCCGACACTGAACTACACACCGACGCCAGCAACATCGGCCTCGGTGCGGTCCTTGTGCAGAGGCAGGATGGTCTCGAACGCGTAATCGCATACGCGAGCCGCACCTTGTCACGATCTGAGGCTAACTATTCCACCACCGAAAAAGAATGCCTGGACCATGTGTGGGCAGTAAAAAAAATTTCGCCCGTACCTATATGCCCGCCCTTTCAGGGTCGTTAGCGACCACCATTCGCGGTGTTGGCTGGCGAACCCCAAAGATCCCTCGGGACGGCTTGCATGCTGAAGCCTTCGACTTCAGGAATTCGATGTCACCATCGTCTATAAGTCTGGTAGGAAGCATAGTGATGCCGACTGTTTGTCTCGTGCTCCTATCGAGGACAACCGAGCTGACCCCGACGACGGTTCTGTTTTTCTTGGCGCCATCTCTACGTCCATTCTCATTCAACACCAAAGAGACGACAGCGAACTACGGCCCCTCATTGAGTATCTAGAAGGAAGCGCTCAGTCTCCCCCGCGAATCTTTTCGCGCGGGCTGTCGTCGTTCCGTTTACGTGACGGCGTCCTGTATAAGAAAAACTACAGTCCAACAGAAGCTGTCTATCTACTCGTCGTGACTACGGCCCTTCGCGACGAAGTCCTGCAGGCGCGCCATGATGACCCATCTTCTGGTCACCTGGGTTTTTGTCGAACTTTGGCACGAATACGGCAAAAATACTACTGGCCAAGGGTTGCTGCAGTTGTGAAACATTACGTAAGAAGTTGCCGCGAGTGTCAGCGTCGCAAGACGCCGCCGACTTAGCCAGCCGGCCTACTCCAGCCTATTGATCCGCCTCAGGTTATAATTTGTTTTGGGGGAACGGAAATGACGCAGTATCTATCTCATATACAGGCGGACACCTGAACCGCGCTTTAAGGGAAGGTATAATGGAAGGGAGTGAAAGAAGAAAGGAAGAAGAGGTGCCGTAGTGGAGGGCTCCGGGATAATTTCGACCACCTGGGGATCTTTAATACCCTCCACGGTGGCTCAGTGGTTAGAGCGCTCGACTACTGATCAGGAGTTCCCGCGTTCGAGCCCGCTGGCGGCGGCTGCGTTCTTATGGAGGAAAAACGCTAAGGCGCCCGTGTGCTGTGCGATGTCAGTGCACGTTAAAGATCCCCAGGTGGTCGAAATTATTCCGGAGCCCTCCACTACGGCACCTCTTCTTCTTTTCTTCTTTCATTCCCTCCTTTACCCCTTCCCTTATGGCGCGGTTCAGGTGTCCAACGATATATGAGACAGATACTGCGCCATTTCCCCCAAAAACCAATTATTATTATTAACCACTTAGCCACCGCGGTGGGCATTAAAGATCCACAGGTGTTCGAAATTAGCCCGGAGCCCGAATTTATCCCGGAGCCCTCCACTACGACACTTCTTTCTTCTTTTACTCTCTCCTTCACACCCTTTCCCTTTCGGCGCAGTTCTGGTGTCCAATGAAATATGACAAAGATATTGCGCCATTTGCTTTCCCCCAAAACCATTTATTTTTATTTTTATTACCACCACCATATCTCTCTCTTACTACCGCTGCGTACCTCAAAGCATGATTGAGGCGTCCACTGATCCAGAAAGACAGTCATGCGTTCCTCCTTTCCTCAAAATCTCTAGAGTCTGGAACGTTGTCAACGCCAAAGCCTATGAACAAACTGAAGGCCGACAGTTTTCGCTTTTTGTATCCTCTAATAAATGAGCTAATCTACAGCCTCAGGATGACTGCACAATTCCTGGTTAACAAGCAGCTGCCACACTTTTAGTGTTGTGTCATGAATTGAGATGTATTAACCGCCGATTGTATTTTGCAGCTAGCTTAGCACGCCTTTCTTGTTGAATCGCTGCAGACTTGCGCTCTGGCTACGAAGACATAGTGTAGCGAAGTGCAGAGATTTCGGCTCCATCCGCAGTGTGCGGTAGGCACAGGCTATGTCGCCGTTCAATATTCAGCTCCTTTAATCGGTTTGATAGTTCCCGCAAGTGTTGATTTCACCGGACCGTTATAACAGTCGCGTACAAATAGGATGGTTGGCATGTCATTAATTTTTATGAACGCAACTGAGAATTCGACAGCACGAACTCGCTGCATTACGGCGATAGATACTCTTTCCCGTTCAATTCGTTGCTTCGAGCTGACATTGCTTCTTTACAATGGGCTTCAGCCTGCCTCGAACGCACCGTCGTCCGCGTTCTTGAAGTGTGCCTGCTCCTCTCCGAGATTTATAGGTTTAAAGCGAAAACCTACGCTTCCCATAAGCAAAGCCGAAGGTCAATTGACGCTTCACTTAGACCGCTAAATTAATAAACATAATAATTGGTTAGTGGGAAAGGAAATGGCGCAGTATCTGTCTCATATATCGTTGGACACCTGAACCATGCCTTAAGGGAAGGGACAAGAGAGGGAGTGAAAGATGAAATGAAGAAGTAGGGGTCGTAGTGGAGGGCTCCAGAATAATTTCGACCACCTTGGGGATCTTAACGTGCACTGACATCGCACAGCACACGGGCGCCTTAGCGTTTTTCCTGCATAAAAACGCAGGCGCCGCGGTCAAACAAAGCAAATTGCTTTTTTGCTCAGATGCGCAGTGGGCCTCTTTAATGGCTCACCTTCAAGTCTGTTTTCTCAGAGATAAAATATAGCTCTATATAAACATAACGTCCATGAAAACGAAGCTACAGGCAGCCAATGCGTTTATTTTTTGTAGCAGTTTGTACAAAATAA